>NC_035107.1:256351678-256658386 GCF_002204515.2 Aedes aegypti | reverse complement strand
CAGTCCCAGTCGCGTTCATCATCATCAATACAGGGGTAGATACCCTAGTACCGGACTCTTCAGCCGTTAAATTTTAAACTAAAAAAATATTGGGTTTATGCAACCTTGTAATCCATTTCTAGTGAATATGATTACTTTCGAGTCATGCAAAAATAGATTTGAATAATATTGGGGCCTTCCTCAGCCTAGTGTGAAAGCTTCCTTTTCTTCAATTACAGTATCTTGATTTGATCTTTATATTATATTATATTCCAACGGTGTTCGGAATTGAGGAACGATGCCCGACACTGGGGGATCTTCCCCTATAGTTTACCAACAACGTACTCCGGGTACACCGAAACCCGGAAGCGTGTCGATTTCCCGATTCTTTTCAGAAAACCAAACGTGCATCGTCATTCCCATCATATGCCACGTTGCAACGACGCGGCGCTCGCTTTCTTCATCGATTAGGTCGAACCGACCACGAGGGCATTCAATGAGAGTTGGAACGGAGCTGAAGTGTTGATGTTGTGTGAGGTATGTCGGATTGGTCGGTCGGCCTTTAGCTAATGATGGTAAACATAACCTAGTTTATCCGGACGGTGAAGTCATGTTGGGTTGCGGTTCGGAACAAGAAGGTGGATCGTTGCTGGGATGGAAATGACGATGCTTGAATGTTACCTAGTATTCAGTATGCATTTATGGGAATTATGGAAAAGCTTTAAGATAGGAACATGGCGCATGAGGGATACGTTGTCAGCGATGTGCAGGATACAAAGGTGCGGTTAGGATGACCATCTCCTGAAGATTCAAAATCAGTACATTTTGCAATTTTTACTTTTTACCTGTGAAACTTTCATTTTGTCTCAAATTCCGAACAGCATTTCAAACATTCAATCTTCAATGTTAAGGACTTGTAATGTTAGAACTCGAGAAGTTTTAGATTTTCAATTAGCGGGTATGAGTATAAATATGAATTTCTTAATAAACTTGGTTTTTGCTATTATCTATCACTTTTCCAAAGACCCTGAAGTGATTCGACAACGCATAAGGCGGCATCCACAAATTACGTAACGCTCTAGGGGGAGGGGGGAGTAGGCTCAAGCGTTACGGCTCATACAAAAATTTAAAACTTTTCATACAAAAATCGTTACGGAGGGGGGGGAGGGGGTCAGATATTTCCAATTTTACCGTTACGTAATAAATGGACGCCGCCTAAGTCATAACAATTAAGTCGCCAGAAGCTTTCCCCAGAAGTCCTTAATGGCTTTGCTGAGTATCTAACAAGAATTTTCTCAAGGTTATTATTCGAATTCAGTCAGAAACCATTGTCGCAAATTGTCGCTTTAACCCGTATAGACCTGAGTGAAAGCAAAAATACTAAAACCCTTACCACTCAACGAATACTTAACTGATTAAAATATTTTTTGTTAGTATACTGGCCCTCATATCTAGCTTCTAGCAGTGGCCGGATGAACTCGGGAATACTCTGGCAGCCGGAGTTATTGCGGTGGGTCACTAGGTCAAGTCGGGTTGAAAAAGGCGATTTTTTGGGACATGCCAAGTTATCTTTATTTATTTCCAATGGCATTCATTTTATTTTGCATAAATCATTTAGATCTGAATTTCAACATTATAAATAAATAGTTTTACACCATTTAGAGTGTAGCAGATGCGGCCACTCAGACTTTATGCCCTATAGAACCGGCTCTAGATTTGTTAGGTACTTAACTGTTTCAATTCTCTAAAAGTTTAGATAGAACATAATAGTTCACTAAAATGCATTCCCATAAGCTTGGCACAGATGTGAAGATACAAATTGTGCACTTTATCATAAATTCGGGGAATCCCAGGGACCCGAAAATGGTCATTTGTAGGATCAATCAAATGCAGTTGACATAATTATTCAATTTAATCGATTATCAGAAGGTTTAAGCTGATGCGTTTTTCTTAAAACTCCTTGATATAGTGGCCACATTATAGCCGATTCTGGAAATTATCTGTGACTTGAAATTTGCCTACCTTCAGGGGCACAGAAGTACAGAACCTTTGTCACCAGACCTGACCCAGTGATCCACCGCAATAACTCCGGCCACATGAACTTTCCCGAGATTCTGTGACCACTTTTAGAAAATAATATGTGTACGAGTATACTGAGAAAAATAATTTAAATCCGTTAAGTATTTGCTGGCCTGGTAACTTCAGGTGCGGTTGAAGCTTCAAACTAATATAAGACAATCTGACGTATAATCGACACCCTTCTGTTTTCAGCAAATTTTCTTATGAAGTGAATTTTAGCTTTTTTCTGTTTTTATTCGGGATGAACCACTGCGACTACTATTCTTTGATCTTTTGTGGTAGATCTTTGTCTTTTTAGTGCATGTCCTACAGCTCGACTTCTATTAAGAAATGATGAAGTTTCGTTTTTTATACAATTATCATTCTTTACCTTTTTGCAAAGAGCCTCTTTAGAAAAAGATATCGCTATTTATGCCTTTTGAAGAAAACAGTTTGCAGTTTACTGTTTACTGTACTCTCAAAAGAGCGCCCTTAACTCAAGTTCAGCCACTAAGCTGGTTGAATGATACTAATTTTGACCATGCATCTCTAGTGTATCAAATTATTGCTTCTACTGATAAGGTCCGAAGTCATTTTTTGCAACTGTGAACAGGTTTCATCGCATTTGACATTTAGATTCCTTACCTTATTCTAGAAGCATGAAGTACTTGAACTCGGAAAGAACTTTTCTAATGATTTGAAACCAGCCTCAGATGCTGATTGAGTCATTTTCTCACTTCGACCAAATCTAGACCATTATCTAGACCAAATAGGTGAGTCGGCTTGTTACTCTCTTATACCTCTTAGGTATACTCTTTCGATCGTGTTATTGCGCTTTTCCATAACTTAGATTCGACATTCATAGATTTCGCCTTCGATTACGCTGCCCGTTGTTAATCACCACCGCCCATGCACATATCCTGACAGTTTTCTCCGGCCGGATCAGTGTTTACCATTTTCTCTTTATTCTCGGCTCATCAACAAACACGAGGCTATCATTTCCATGGAAGAACTGTCAAAGAGCTTCCCGATGAGCTGATTTAGAACGTCGTGTGAATAGGCCGTGAGTACATTATTGGCAGCTTCTAAATTTTGTCATGAAAGTCGTGAAAAATACAATATGAGTTAAGTATCAACAAGAACTGAGTACTATATGGTAGATCTTACCACGCAGCGAATCTCTAATGGGTGATCTATCCGCGTTACGGGTCAGTTTTTGCATAATTGTAGATAGTTCATCTCTTGAAGAGTTACCTGAGTTGTACTGAATAGAACACACCCATTCACATTTTTTCTTGTTCGATGTATTGTTAAACTGGTAAAGGTAAATTCATAAATAATACCGAACCTTCATCTTTACAACCAAGAAATACTGAGATCAGTAATATTTTGACTTTTTTCTGCACTAACATAGGGAGTCGATGCCGGTTATGGACCCTTTGCGTAATATGGACCCCCTACAGAAAAACATAAAATTAACACTAAAAGCAACCTTATGAAAATCCACCGGGGGAACTTCGATTGCATTGTTAGTTAGCAGTTTCAGACAAAATATTTGGCTTGGGACGCATACAAACAGATATTTGAACAGTTTTGTAAATGAAACCATGCAAGAGGGTCCATAATACGCATTTCCAGGTGGGTCCATAATAGGCACGTTCTCAGCGAGCCGGATTACATGGGAATCAAATGAAGGGTCCATAATAGGAAACGTCAAATTTGTAAACATTCCTATTATGGACCCTCCCGGGCATTCGGACAACAGTTTTTAAATGCATATTTCGCTGGAAAAATCAAATGATTTTGTGTGTTTCATAGGCGTACTATGAAGTAAATGCATTGAACTTGTTGTTAGACTCCACAAAACGTGCATGCGTCTGAGATGTCATTGCGGAAACGCGTCGAGAATGAATTTCAGCTACTAAGGGGTCCATTACTAGCATTGAAACCCTAGTTGTCAGACCCTAGTAGCATTGGAAACACTCACTCGATTATTGCGTTTCCTTCATTAACTTTCACACGCAGTCAAGAGCGAGGTTGCCGTTTCTCCAACCAAGCTTAATGTTTCAATATGCAATACGCATTTCACTCCTTAGAGCGATAAGTTTTAACTTTAAACTCCTTGGAAGAAGAGACAGCTTGGATTCAAAAAAAATCAATATCGTACCAAAATATTAGAACATAATGGACCAATGCACGAGTTCACTAATTTGACGTTTGAGCGGTGCCGAATTCACTCGTTGCCATGGTCACGCAAATAACACGGCACCGCTCAAACGTCAAATAGTGAACCCGTGCATCGGTCCATAGAGCACAAACCTCCCGACGAACTACAGCGCGAAAACGGCAACATAATGAGTCACTACCAAGGTCATTACCGATTCCGTGTTCCGAAGGCATCCGATTACAAAAGCGAATGATTGTTTACATTCTGATTTCGCTCTAGTGGCATTCGTGTTTGAGAGCTGATGAGTGCTCACTGAATGACAATAGGCCTTTTCATTTGACAGGTCCGTCTATGCATTTGTTTACATCGGTGGAGGACCGGTGCTAACACGGGCCTGTCATTTTCATAGAAGAACAGTCAAAGTGTTTCGAGATCAGCTGATTTTAAACGTCAGCAGATACTTTGCTATTGTCTATCGGTAGCGTTCGGGTAAGTGAGTGAAATTTACCTTGATTGTTATATAACCGAACAGATCTAAAATCAGTATAAAAAAGCTACCGTTTCTTTATTAGATGAGAAGTTCTACCAAGTTCTCATTAAAAACAAATCAAAAGAAAATGACACTTATGTGGCAAAGTGTCAAACAAGAATAAAGCAAGATGAAAGAATCATCTTCGGCCAGAAGTCATTTCCGTGGCAGCAAAAGTTTTTCCTCGCTAATAACTCACGGCAAGTGATCGGAAATCAGTAACGAAGTCGTTAATGTTAAACAGCCAGATCAGCTTTGTGTGATTTTAATTATTTACGCTGGAAAATGTTGGTTTCCGTAAGCGAAGTAAAATAGCCAAAGAGGTAACCTCAAGCCAATCCGCATGAACTGAAACTAAAGATTGTGTCCCAAATTTCAGCACAGTTGAGGTAAAATTCTTTGACGAAGCTGTAGGTTCTTGCGTGGGAAATTTGCGTGGGTATTGCGTGGAAAACCGGAAAAAAATTAAACATATTTTGTTCTGAAGCTGGCTAGATAAACTCTATGTCTAGTTCCGCGCATTTTGCTTGAAAACTTAAAAAAAGGAGTTCACTCCATCAAATTATATCAATCTTTCCAAATTAGCTCAAAATATCCAAGTAAAAATATATGGATGCTGGAATAAAAGTGAAGATGAATACAAGCGGTATTTCAAAATTTCAAGAGCACAAATCTGGTGAATCAATCAATCATTTATTCTAAAAAAAAGATCGTGTGGTTACTCGAATTGATTTGCTGAATCAATCAATTTTCAGCTTTGAACAGTGTTGGATTTTCTAGATTTTTGCTCCTGATGGTGGAACATTTTTTCGTTTGAATGTTTTGAACAGTTTCACTTTTGTTATATTTGATGTCAAAATTGCAGCTTAAGAAGCGTGAGAAAATAAATGAAAAATCGAAAGTTTTGTCGAAAATACGTATGTTTCAGACATGAGGGTATGGAATGAATATTTCCTGATTTTTCTTCAGGTTGTTTTTGAAAACAGTTTATTCAGATAATACCGCCTCTCTTCAGGATTTTTCTCAGGAGCTTTCCTACAGATATGCCCAGATTTTGTTTTAAATATACCCAGGAAATTCTAGAAAAATTCTGAGGATGCCTTTCCAAACGCCTTGATTTTTTGGGAATCCAGAACATAATTGAAAAACAGAAATTTCAGGAATATTCTTTGAAAAAAATCTGATCGACAATCTTTTGCAGCAGCGCAACCAGGATTTAGCACTGGAATAACTTGAAAAGCGATTTGATCAAGATTGTACTGTTGTTTGTGAGCAGTCAGTCTCTTGTAGGAAAGGCCAACCAATGGATATGTGGACCCACAAGCAGAGACACTCGCACGAAACCCGCATCAGGGGAAGAGAATCTCCTTCCAGAAGAAAGTTTTCACTAAGAACTGTAAAATCAAAGAAGAGTCCGCCCTCAATCCACGAAATGTTAACAACAGAGAGGAGGCAGTCCCAAGCTCCCTGTCCAAAACGCTTCATTCAGGTGCTCTGGTAGTCCCAGCTCTACGCCAATTAATAATTATTGATAGAAGTAGAATATAATTCGTCATGAATAGATCTCACGAGATTTTATAATAGTTGAGTCGGTTATGGATCACACCATGCAAACTATTTTTTGATTGGATCTAATTACGCGTAAACCGAAAAAAGCAATCTGGCAACACAGAAACGAGAAACGGCCTCGCTTGCTTGGTTAATTCCAAAATACCAAGCGAACGACGGGCAAACTAAAAACAAAGCACCCTGTCGCGAAAACGAAAAACGGCCTCTTTTATTTATCCAGCGACGCGAAAACGAAAATCGAAAAGTTTTTTTGTAATATACTAATTGAGTAGTGTTTGATCCTTCGATCTTGTTGCTTGCTCCTGCGGGGGCGGGCAAGGAGGGTAGGGTCGAACATGCCACGCGTCGTTCGCGTAGGGAAATAAAAAAGCGCCGCGGATCGTTAGTAGTGTTTGATCTTTTGATCGCGTCGCTTGCTCTTGTTTGGCGTACATGCGAGTATCGAATAAAATCGCAAATCCGGTTAGGCGTGATTATACCATGGATCGCATCACGAAACATTGGTGACTCCCAGATCTCTACCTTATCCCACTAACCCAATATCCTTTCCATGACAACCGTGCAGAGATGATCTTGGTCTCTAGTAACAACGGTAGTCACACTAACATTCCTTCCCTTCCCCGATGACCGTAAGGACGTGGCCGGCGCCGTTATTGACTTTTAAATTTTGAGCCTTGCACATTGAAGAATGGTAAGCTAATCCCAAGCCCCATTCATTGAATCTCTGTGCAACTTCGATTGTTCTGGTCAATCACGGAGCTGCAACTACGAATTGTACGGTCATCTATGCTTATGCTTATGCTTTAAGTTTTTTTTGAAATATAGTTATTATTGAAATACGCTTCGCTTATTTTTAATTCTAGGGCTTTAAATCGATTCTTAGTGGAAAGAGTTTTTCCTGATTTCATAAATTTTGATTCCATCATGTTTATCAGACATTTTACAGTCGGAAAACATTTAACTTTTCGAGGTGTTATGAGTCAATCTTGAAATATTGCGTTTTTAGGTTAAAAAGTCCGAACTTTCCATATGAAATCACAATCGGTCTTTCCATGTGAAATCACAAAAATCATTAATGGTGGGACGTATACGTATAACTATAGTTCATAAATGGCCAACTATGTGAAGTGAAGAAATAGTTATTTGTTAAAAGTAGATAAATCTTAGAAAAAGTTTACTGATGTTTGGATCCTATGATTTCATTCCACAGGTGCAAAACTTCAAAAACAGCTTCCCTTTAAACCACAGAAACATCATTCTTGTCTCGATGATGTTTCACTCGCTAGGAAGATCCAAAGACCAGAGTAAATTTGAAAATAAATTATTTATGAACCACATAAAGAGTTGCAGCACCTACTAGCTAACCCAGCTGTCGAGTGATGCACGTGTGCATGATGCACTTTGGTTGCAATTGACATGGCTCTGCTAGTGAGGCAGCAGGACGTCTCACTCGGCTCGTCTACTGATGTGTCTTCTAGTTCGCTGTCTTTCGACCATGGATCATCAGGTGGGGCAAAAAGGTGGTGAGCCTAGGTGAGCGAACTCTGACTGATGGCAACTCAAAAACTGGTGCACGAGGAGCTCCTTGATCTGTGCGGGATAGTTAATCATGGCAGGCTTGACGGCGACAGTCGTAAATGTCATCATCCGTCACGGGGTGGGGAAAGGGTAGTGAGGGGGACCCGGTAGACGGAATCAACGGTACGGGTTTAATGAAGTTCGCACTGGTTTGCCACGTTGAAGTGGTTCAATCCGAACCAAACGATTAATAAATCACCGTTTTTAGACATATTATACTGTTCTGAAAAAGTGACGGGTAATCGTTTGGTTTTATGATGGAAAGTTTAGACTAGAGATTTAAGACCACCATCTGCAATCATCGTAAGACAACCCCAGTTCCTATAAATTTGGCCTTTCTACTTCTCCCAGACTTAGCTTTGACCAAACATTCGAAAACGGCCATGCACGCGTGTGTAACCAACTAGCTACTGGTCTTTAAAACTTCCTCAAACACCAGTACTCGGTCTAGGCCGTAATCGTAACCATCGTATAATCGTCAACATCGCTGCCTACTGCGCTTACACATGGCCTGCTTAGCCCCATTCACTTTCCCTCCACAGTTCCTCGTCGTCTCCTACCCCACCGTGAACTCCACAATCCACGAATGGTTTACTTTTAACTAATTTTAATTTTTATTTGTCTATTTTCCTTGTTTACTCTCCGGCAAGTCGAGCCGCCCGGCAGAAACCAAGGAGAAATGCTCTGGCTTTGGAAACGACGTTGAGGAAAAAACAACTTCTTCAACATGTGCATTTTAAAGAGACAGCTCGGGCTTCACGTCTGTCCACATATCCGACGATGGCGACCTGCTTTTGTGCCCTATCTATTGCTGGGCTGCGCTTGGACCATGTTTGTGCAAGTAATGCTCCCTAAATCTCTCACCTACACACGGCCTACCATGTAGGGACCGACGACGCACAGTGAGACGAATCTAGAAACGGACGGTCAAAACATCTTGGAGGTATTTTTACCCATAGGTGTCTTTGAAACATTTTTTGAAATAAAAGTAACCCGTATAGGCCTGAGTGAAAGAAAAAATACTGAAACCCTCACTGCTCAGCGAATTCTAAACCGTTTCAACTCTCGAAAAGTAGGAATCAAACATAATTGTGCACTAAAATGCGTTCCCATAAGCTTAGCACAGATGTTCAGATACAAATTGGCCACTTTATTGTAAGTTTGAGGCGTCCCGGGACCCGAAAATGGCCAGTTTTAGGATAAATCAAATGCAGGACTCATAGTTATCCAATTCAATCGCTTCTCAAAAGGCTTACACTGACGCAATTTTCTTAAAATTCCGTCAAGTAGTGGCCACATTATAGCCGATTCCGGAAATTATCTGTGACTAGAAATTTGCCTACCTTCAGGGACACAAACGCACAGTACCCTTCTCACTCGACCTGACCCAGTGATCCACCGAAATAACTCTGGCCACAAGAATATTTCCGAGTTTCTCTGGCCACTTTCAAAAACTAGATATGTGGGCCAGTGAACTGACAAAAAATCATTTGAATCCGTTAAGAATTCGCTGAGCGGTGAGGGTTTTAAATTTTTTTCTGTGACTCAGGCCTATACGGGTTAATAATAGAAATCATATTCAAGTGACATGACATAAGGTTCCCGGAGGAAAAATTATAATAAAGATTTTACCCCATTACCCCGAATTCCAATATCATGGGGAAATATCATCGATATCATCATGTCAAGATAATTATAAATTCGTAGAAATAACATTCGGGGTGATGGAATCCGGGATGATAGCATTAGGGGAAATGGCATTCGGGGTATTGGGGCAGAATCTTACAATTTGATCATTTCTTTGCTCACAGTACAATCTAACATCTCACCATAGCTATCTTACATTAAGGAGAAATATCTCGGAATCTACAGACGGCCAGGATAAAGGCCGACTTGTGCCCCTACTCACGTTTTCAAAGGCACTAAACTGGAGAGCTAGTTGGTAAACGTTTTTGATCTTCTTATTTTAAGCTTTTTGCTAGTGCACAAAACCAAAATAAAAAATGCATTGTTGTTGGATGCTTTCTTCGCGAGATTTGTGCCTTTGAAGTTTTAGTGCAATCTTAGAAGTTGATCCCAAACTGTTTCACCTTAAGAGGCTCTCTGAGCAATTCTCTCTGAAACCAAACCGCCACCGGCACCCATCGTTGGAATTCCAATTTTATGCCACTGATGGTCACCTTGCTGAACAGTTTGGGAAAAAGTCCATTTTTTGATAAATCTTAGCTATTTGCTCACGTGATATGTTTCATATTTCCCATGGAACGCATAGCAAACTTCGTGACATCGTATAGAGGAAGGATATAGCTTTCATCTGAGATTAAAAAAACTTTGGCGGCCATTTTGAATTTGACCGCCATTTTGAATTTTGTTGAAAAACCCGTTTTTTTAACTGAGTAAGATAGGCTACAAAAACTAAAGGTGAGCAATTGTATTTACCCTATGAAATTTACGATTTTCTTAATCAGTTCTACAATTTTGACGTATATGGTGAGTGCAATCAATAAAAACATCATTTCTTGTACAAAAAAAAAACAAGTTTTCAATCGTTGATGTTTTCTTCGAGTCGATTGAAGAATAAGACCATTATTTTAAGGGACAAAATCTGGCGGCCATCTTGGATTTTAATGCCATCTTGATTTCAAGTAGTTGGCTAAGGAAGGCCCCAACCTGTGATTTTCAAATCAAATGAAGAAATGTGGTGAATGTGAAGGAGGTTATTTCGTTACATGCAACTCGATGTAACATTTTTAAACTTTATTGTGAAAAATTATTGGCTTTTCTCGGTGAAAATGGACGATAGCAGATTAATTATCGTGATACGTTTTGGTCTACTACTCTTCGGTAATCTTCCGACTTATCGAGTTGAAGGCTGATAATCTTAATTGACAAATATTTTACTATGAGTTAACATTGCTAAACCCTCTGTCTGTGCGATAGGGTAAAATTGACCCTGAATTCAAACTTCACGGAATTTTAATTGAGTTTAGACTTTTCTGCTGTTTTGGAAAGAATATTAAATTAAGTTTTACAGTCAACCCTCTATGAGTCGATATTGAAGGGACCATCGACTCATGGAAATATCGAGTCATGCAACAGCAATACTATGGAAAGCCCTTTGAGGGGACCATCATAGAAACCATGAAATTTGATTTTTAGTCTGGTTCCATGAGTCGATATCGAGTAATGGAACATCGACTCATGGAGGTTTAACTGTACTTAAAAACATGAGGAAATTAAAAAAAGAGTGGTTCTTGGCGTTGAGGAGTTGTTGTTAAAAAAAAGAAAAGAAAATGAATTTGGAAAATTTGGACGCTTATACTTCAGAAACAATTAACATAAAACTAAACTTACTTTGGTAAAGTTTTGAAACAGGGGTAGGGCTGCTATGTTGCACATTGGTTAGTTGGAAATTCCACTACATGATGGAGAAAAGCCAATCATTTTTCACATTATACGTTGCACGGTGATCAACCCGCATTGGTATTTTTAACTGTGTTTATTTTAAAAAAAGGCGTAGATATTTCAATTTCGCCACTTTGGATCATCTCTGCCGTTCACTTTGCCGGGGGACGGTCCTGGTGTAGTGGTTAGAACACACGCCTCTCACGCCGAGGACCTGGGATCGAATCCCTTCCCCGAGATAGTCACTAATAATTTCAGTGACGACTTCCTTCGGAAGGGAAGTTATGTCGTTGGTCCCGAGATGAACTAGCCCAGGGCTAAAAATCTCGTTAATAAAGATAGAGAAAAAAACGTTCACTTCGGCGACAAACTTACCGGGGTTTTGCTTTTAAACAAGGGCTTGTTCCATTTAAGAAGCAGATTGGCCCAGAAATGAAAAATCATGGCAAAAATTCCGTATTTCAAAATGAAATCATTTCAGCGATAAGCTGACTTATTTGATTGTTGTAAAGGCCTTCATAGGGCAAATGTAATCTTTACAAAGTGGTTGTCCTACAGTCGCTAAATAGTTGTAAATCCACTGAGAATAACATTCATGAAAAAACAATAACTCAAGAGGGTTCGCGCAATCAGCCATCGCCAGCACCACCTCGCTCGAGCTGTTCATGTAAAGCGAGCTTTTTTCATGGTACGTGTACTCAGCACACGCATGCGACTGATCTGGGGTTAAAGTCATGCGGATAATGTACAGTGCCGTGTACTTATGTGTAAGGGCTCAAATCTTGTCTAATCCAAGATCTTATCGTAATTAAAATCGTGTGTGCTACTGATGTTTTGAAGCATATTTATCTCCTTCATTTGAATAATATGCTGTTCTTTTGAGTCATACCATTTCAGTAAACAATGTCATGCTGAAATGTTTTCATTAGATATTCTGCCTTCTTTGAATCATAGACCGTTCTTCATAGTTTTACGATCTCGACTCTTTCGATTCTATTACTGGAAGTAAAAGCTGCTTAAATGAGCTCAAGTTTTACCTTCTTGCATATTATGCTGTTCTTTCAAGTCATAATGTTATAATAACTTTTGGCATTGAAGCAGTAAATATTTCTATCGGAAATTGCCCTTCTTGGGCATTCTAGCTTTTGAATGATTATGTGGATTTAATACTGGGATCCCGAAAAGTTCTATGGCAGATCTGAGTGGCAATGTACACCAAGAATATAATCAGAAAATTACAGTTTAAGATGGTATTGTTTGATTGAAGTTATGCACGATATTACCAGAAAAATATAAGACAAATAAATGTGATTTACTTACGAAAACAAATTACACTTTGAACATGTTAAAAATAACTGATAATTTAAAATGCATTTTTAGAATGACAACATCTATCAAATTGTCTACTTGTACATCTTGCGTCATCTATTGCATAATTTTTATGACATGTAACGTTTCAAGAACATAAATATGCATACACTCACCTTCTTCTTGTTATGTAATATGTCAATGGGCCCTAAATATTTTCTGATATCAAATACTTGTCAAATGGCATACACACGTAGTTTATGCCAAACGTTCATTATGCCTAACGTATTTTATGCCTAACGTCTGTTGTGCCTAATGTCTTTATGCCTATCGTCCATTATGCCTGACATCCTTATTTCTAACGTCCTTTTGTCTAACGTCTTTATGTCTCATGGGGTATACTTGCTATTTTTCATACGTTTTTAACTTTTTCAAAAAAGTAAACTTCAAAACTTTTTCAAAAAACTAATGTTAAGGCAAACTTAAGCAAGAAGATTTTTTTCTAATTCCTTAGTATCCAAAGCCCTTATGGGCGAGATATCTCCGCGGGGAGTGGCGGGGAGCCATGCATATGACGATATAAAAAAGCTGTCCTTTAATTATTTTTCATGCCTCATACACTGTTAAGGGCATTTAAAAATAAATTTACATCCAGGAATGCTGAATCTAGATAATTATGAATTAACGGAAAAAAGAATAAAGTATGGGCCACTTAGTAATGGAACAAACTTCTTTGCTTCTTGCAGCGCTCCTAGTGGACAGTTTTAGAACCTTCTGACGTTGACAATAACAACCGCAATAACAGTGTATATTTTTCTGTTCGTAAAACGCTCTTGTTTCGGAGACAACCACCTTGCAAGAGGAGCGCAGAAATAAAATCGTGCATAGTCACCTGGAAAATCCATTGTGGATGGCCAATTACTGAACTATCCTAGAAACACCGTATGGCGCGTGCTCAAATCGTACAACAAAACTTTAACGACGACTCGGAAGCCTCAAAGTAAACGCTGGAGTGGAACTGCCAACCGTCAGCTCCACATAAAGGTCGTGAGATCCTTCAGAAGCAACCTAGGTATGTCCGACCGTGAATTGAGTAAAAAGTACCCACATTTGCATGGGCTTTTCTAAAGATTAAGTTGCCGAGTTTTTAAACCAATACCGAACATTACAAAACTCAGTAAAAGTTTATTTCTGACGTATGCTCAAATATTTGATACAAACATTGAGAGAGGACTTTTGGACCTATCAAGATATTTTCTTCACTAAATAAACAGTTAAACAACATTATGTAAATGTGGTAGGCTGATGACCAAATGTCAGGAAACAGCTAAATAAATGTTTATGGAGAAACAAATGTTTTCTTTCAGAATTGCCCATAATACTATAATATAAGTATTCGTTTTTGATGCATCAATAGCCTTCTAATTTTCAGTCAATTACATTTATTTATTTTTTTTATTTCGTCAAGCATAGGTAGACTACATACAATAATTACAATACTTTCTTACATGCTATGGATTACTTCTATTGTTCTTTAGTTGTGTTTTAAGCTGCTCTTTGGACATAGTAATGCCAATGAATTCGCAATGTACATTATACTGACGCATCATACGGTTTATTGGTCCGCGGCCTCAGATTTGCGGTCGGTATACGGTTATCGTTTGGCACTTTTATCATTCAATGGAAAATTTCTATATTGGGTTTTCTTCACTTTCTGTGATTTTACTTACAAGTTCAAGATGGTTGTTTTGCTCTAACTTTCCGTGAATTTCTTCTCACATCATAGCAAGATAAAATGCTCTTATAGTGAATTAGGAACTCAACAGTTAAGAATTCGGCTTTTCCTTGGTGTAGTGGTCAGAACACATGCCTCTCACGCTGATAGCCTGGGATCAAATCTCATACCCGAGATAGTCATTTATGACAAAAAGATTATACTGCTATCAGAAAGGAAGTAAAACCGTTGGTCCCGAGGTAAACTAGCCCAGGGCTAAACATTCAAAAAAAAAGTTAAGAATCGCCAATTAGGAAGGTTTAGGTTATTAAGTATTCTTTGCAGAAAAAACTTTCTAAGAGACTAGAAAAATATATCTCGAGATCATAAGCATGTTTCTGATCATTTGTTCCTCACCTCAGGCTCCGTTTAAAATTTGTGTCTGCAATATGATTTTATACTTTAGGGAATGTGTCTTCCGGCAAGTAATTCTTGTGAGTGATTGCTGCGTATTCACAATATAATATTCGTATTTTTCATACAGCCTTATCTCCGAATAGTAAACAAACCTACATTATCGTATTCCACACACAAAATTCAACCTACTATAAACCTACTCGATTGGGGGGGTTGCTTCATAAGCGGAAGGTCATGGGTTCGATTCCCAGCCCCTCCACAAAAAACCCGTCCAGCCACCAGAAGACGCCTCACGGAGGACCGTGCTTTGGGGAGCACATCCATCCTCCGTCAGTATCAGATGGTGACTGAGACAAACTGATCCTCTTCGCAGGCAACTAGCCTCACTAACAGCAGAGCTCTCTCCTACCTGCTCGGTGTGAGAGTAAAAGAGTAGGAGAGAGTGTAGATGTAAATATAGATAAGTTAAAAATAGATCTGTATCGGTTAAAGAAGCTACAGATCAACCGATTCCGGCACAGTAGTGGCCACGAGCACGGAGTGCCTTACAAAAAAAAAATAAACCTGCTCGATTTTCACTTTTGGACGTTTAGTATGCAGATTCACAACACGACAATTATCCGTTTTTCAACTTTCAAAACCTAATCATTACTTTCACTTTTTTATGGCGACTCAATCAAGATTCCAAACAACATACTAGTTGTACACTGGAAAAAAGTCGTTAGTAAATGAATAAAACGGTTTATCATTTTGTCATCATTTTTGGCGGAAAATAACAGAAACTCCTAGGTTTTTTTTTTTTTTTTAACGCAAGCGTTTTTATTTTGAAAACAGTCGTAGAAGACAGGATGTGATTCTTCTTAACACTTCAGTCGTATGTTGTATTTTGTACAGCACTGGTGAAAAAACCTCGCTTTTCGATCACAACAGCAGCGTAGTGGTTCTGACGGTGGTCAACCACGCGACGATTGGAAGGTTAAATACTTTTCTCAAAACCGTCTGAAAGTTAGCTACGTCGATTTGAAAAAGTAATCGAGAATAGATCTAATTTATGTACAACACGGCCAAAGAGATGAGAAGAGAAGGACAATAGAGATGCGTTGGATAAATTTGGATATGTGAAACTCGTTCTTGATTGATTCGAATATCTCATTCTATAAACCCTACTTATAATTTTAAATGTTAATTCTCTAATATTTCTTTTGTTCTTGTTTACACTTGGTATTATGACCGGCTAACGTTGGTTGGTGGCTACAATCGCATCAACAGAATGCTGCTCATTAACTAAACTCTAAACAACTTCAATGCTGTCTTATCCACTTGCTTAATATGCTTATATTTAAAATTAAAAATTAAAATTAAATCGGCTTAATAATACCCAATGGCCTGAAAGCTCCAAACAGAGTGGCCTAGTCGAGAATTTCGAGTGAACCGGATTTCTTGGTAATTTGAAATCACCTGAAAATTTAGGTAAAATCACGGAACTTTGGTGTTTTTGACAATGTTGTGTATTTGTATCAAATATATAAAATGTTGAAGAACATATTATTAACAATTATCAACTTCATACATTTCAATGTGAGCAAGGAAATGATCCAAAACTATCTTTAAAGAATAAATTAATGATAACCCGTATTTAGCACTACACCATATAATTTCACTAGAGTTTTTATCCTTCGATAGATACACGTATTTTGACCTGAACTATAAAGTTATCTACAGTGTCGTGTACTAGACTCGACTTCTAAAGGTCATTGATTTGAAGATCAAAATGAAAAAGAAGTTTGAATAGAAGAAGTTGCTCAAAATGAAAAATTCTCAAATTTTGTTAAAGGAATTCTAATCTGATTTTGTTTTATTATTATTATTATTTTTATTACAAAAAAAATGTCCCAATCCTGTGGGCTTCAATGCCTCAAAAAAATTCTAACCGTCTATCCCAACTTTCATCCCACTGTGCGGCGTCGTCGAGTGATGCACGGTCCAGCTAGGTTCTAGAACCTACAGCCGGCAGAACGAGGTGGACTGACGACGACTGGATGCAAACAAGGCTCAGCTAAATGGGAGGGCTGCCGTATTTACGATGTTTTACCGCCTGGATGAAAACATTCTTTTAATGACAAACTTCCATTCATCTTGCTTGGGCTGCTGCTGCCGGGTACGCTATACGGTACTGTTGTCCCATTTGACGGGTGAAAGAGGTTACAATTTATGACCGTGTTACGAGGAGGTCGGTAATAAATGTCACACCAAGCGCGTTGATCACCGAGCACCGAGGGCCTGACGGGTGAAGGTCGATCGCTAATGGGGAGTTCCGGTTACGGTAACGGCAGATTGTTAGGGTATTGGGTTTAGGGTGCATATAAGTCTATTTTTCTAAACTTGTACTTCACTTAATCAGAGCTAATCCATAATGCTTCTTGAATTGCTGTGGGATTAGAAGAACTATTCGTCCATTCTGTTCAAAGTGGCTTTTTCAAAAAGTTTACTGATGGAAGAAAGCAAGATGATTGGACGATAGTTGGAAGCTTCTTTAGAATTTTGTCCGGTTTAAAATTGGTACAATTTTGGCATTTTTCCATTTGTCTGGAAAATATGCCAATTGAAAACATTTGTTGAACATATCAACCAAGAATGATTAGCTACTCTCTGGAAGTTTCTTGATGAGAATGTAGAAAATTCCATCATCGGCAGGGGCATTCTTGTTTTTGAATTTTTTAATAATAGTCTTCACTTCTTCCAAACCAGTCCCCCAGAAATTTTCGAAAACGTTTTTATGATTGATAACGCTTTCGAAATCCTAGTAATTTGATTTTCATTCGGACTAGTGAGTCCTAAAAGTAAAATTTTGCACGTTTTCAAATCGCATAACCAGTTTTTGAGTTTTTTCGCAATTAGTTGATTATTATTTATTTTGACACTGAGATTTTCTTAAAAGGAGATTGGGCAAATCTGGGCCCGGAATGTACACAGATGACTCATATATCATTTGAAAGATCTGAATGAGACTAAAAAAAGTTGGTATGGGGCCAAAAAAATCCGTCGTGGGAGAAAAAAGTTATTCCACATAGTTTGAGATGGATTTTCGATACATTTGAATATTTTCTTTGCTTCGATTATCAATGAAAAAATATATTTTATCCTGCCCCTTTGTATTGATAAAAAGTACTATGTTTAAAAGAAGTGAACCATGACTTTGATTCAAAGCATTACATTTATTGGAAAATCTTGAAAAATACATATGTATATTCAGTTAAGTTTTCTACCAGACCATGACACCTAGAGTAAGGTGGGGCAAAAGTTCGACCTTAGTGGTATAATCAAAATTTCCAGGAAAACAATAGCAGTTAAAACAAAACAAATTCCATACAGTGAACCTTCAACATATTGGCTATAATTTTGCTGAACAAACTTATGTCAAAATATTTACTCATTTTTAGTTATAACAGGTTCAAAATTGCTTGTCTTATTCGAACTTTTGCCCCACCGGTGGGGCAAAAGTTCGAATCTAGTGTGGGGCAAAAGTTCGCTGGCTAAAACACAAAATATCGATCCTTTTATGACAGGCATACTTTACATCAGCCGTTAACTTAAGTTTGACGAAAAATACACACTAAATTTTCATCAAAAAATTGCCCAAAACTGGGTTAATTGTAATATACACACAAATAGCAGTTTTTCGCAAAACTAAGTGGAAATGTAAAATTTTAGTGACAGTTTTCACACGATCAGACAAATTTAACTAAATTTGAAGATAATATGTGGATTTTAGGCAGTTTGAAAATTTTTCCGTGATTTTATACATGGGTCGAACTTTTGCCCCGCTGATTCGAACTTTTGTCCCACTATGGGCCAAAAATTGTTTTCAAGCATTTATGCAAAAACTAATACACCTCAAAGCAACCTTATGATAGGCCTAGAAACGCCCTTACATAAAATATTGAAAAAGATTTTATCTTCAATTGGTTCCATGCAACGAAAGTTTGATCAAAAATTACAATATTCACGCCGAAAAACAACAAATAGCCATAACTTTTCCAAATCTCAATCGATTTTTATGATATTTGGATTGAAAGTCTCTTACATGAATAGCATTCGAACCACCATGACATTTATAAGATTTGTTTTGAATTGAGCTAGAAATCTTAAAAAGAAACTTTTACCCCACTCGAACTTTTGCCCCACTTTACTCTATATTGCATCAAACGCAATTGCTCAACTATTTTGTTACAGATTTATTGGGAGTTTTTGTGAGCGATAAGCTAATATAATGACTAAACTTCAAACAAAAAAATATCTTCAATCGATGGAACGCAACTGAGAAACTGTGGTAAGAGAAAAGTGGTTGGTATCTAATTAGAAAACTGACTGTTACTGATTTTACTAAAGTACATCTTACTCCAGAAGGGATACAAAGAATTCAATAACGTCATCAGCTCAACCTTTATAAACAACATAGTCAGTACACACTGAACTAGTCTTTTTAACTTCTCAGTAACATGAACGTAGTTTGAAGATTTCATGTAAGATTTCAGTTGTTTAAAGGGCAATCTAGCTCCAGATCATCGCTGGAATAATCCGGCTTGTGCTGTATACTGCAAACGTGGTTATTTAGTGTCGCATGTCTATTCCGATATTATCTAACCAAACTTAAGTTAAAAAACATGTCAATCGTTATCATTTCACGAGTTGGTATGCGAACGCCGTGGTGTTAAATAGCTTTTTTTTTCAAATTAGTGCATGTCTTGTATTATCTTCTTTTTCTTTCTTTCCTTCAGTCACCCTTCAGTAACTTGTCTGCAAGTCCTTGATATTCTCTATGCAAGCATTGTAGATAGACACTCCTTTCATTATAAGTAGGGCATATGAATCCTTGGCTTTACGTCTCTGGCACCCGTTATGTTTCAGATTCTGGTTATCAGCTGACCAGTGACCAGGCCCATCTTGATGAGTTCTGCTCTTGTGCCATCTTTTATAACTGTCTTGTTATTCTTAAACTGTTGAACGGCATACTGCCCTCAGAGTAGGAGCTGATTGATTGCTATAGTCCAACATTCCGACGAAGCCATATCTCTCGCTGTCTTTGAACTCTGTACCTGTGCCCTCATCACCATTCAAATGTACGTCATAGTGCTGCTTCCACCTTTCAATTACCACGCCTCCGTTCGAAGATATACTCCCATCTTTTTATGTACATTTCGGCTCGCGGCATGAAGGCTTGTTGGATGCATTGTTTTTGTACCCGCGTTTCTCAGATATGAAATAGCAGTTCCATTTCTGCTGCTTCTACTGCTGATGCTCCAAGTTATGCTACTCCAGAATAATCCTTGCTTTAGTCTTTCGTTCCGTAGTCTTCGTTCAACGTACAATGTTCCCGCCTGAGATGTTGATGGTTGTTATTACTGTATTCCAACTGACGTTAAGAGGGGTTTGAGCAAGCAAGATCTCTTCTAGCAACGTTCGCTTGAGATTCGGGGCGTATACTGTGATGATATCGGTCTGCTTCAATTGCTGAAGCCCATACCGCGGCAGGCGTCGGTACCGTTCGTTTTTAATGGCAGCAAGTTTTAAGCACAGTTTTCTCATAACCAGGTAGTGATCAGAGTCGATTATGACGTTTATATGAGCAGTGTGGTGTTGAAGCAATTAGCAGAATTCAAAAGTCCGAATCCCGCTTTTGGTTATTTATATTTCATTTTATCGATACTTGTTAACCGACCATATTAGCTGCTTTAGGTCATGGTATTCCTCATGAATGCTTAGTGATCTAAGCGAAGCATTTGTAGTGTATTCTGATGCCACCAATCGAGCTGACACTACCTAAAAGCAAACAAAAATAGTGCTGTTCAGATTATTGACAGTTTGTTCACAAAAAATACTACATTTTGGTTCCAAATTGTGAACATTTTTTCTAAGGAGTAATAGCATGTTAGTACGTTATTGATATCAAAAATTGCGGTGCTTTAATTGATGCGGTTTTCCACCGCTAGTGTCAGAACGCTGATGCTGTGTATGACAAGCGAGGTTTTTCTACCTGAGTTGTGCAGAACTGAACGGAGCCGCTGTAGTGTTAAAACGTATACAATATGGGAATTCCTTCCTGAGTAGATCATCGGTTTCTACAATCATATAGTAAGCACACTTGAGTAGGAAAATAAGATCTGATATAAACATACACAAGCATCCTAACGCACGAATCCCAAACATGTGCGCAAGAATATATGACTTAATACAAAACTGCCCAAAGCATGCCCTTCTTAACAATGTTTCAGCACACACAACTTTTTTCTCCCACGAAGAATATTTTTGGCCCCATACAAACTTTTTCGTGTCTCATTTAGATCTTTCAAACGATGTATGAGTCATCTGTGTACATTCCGGGACCAAACTCCATACAGTTTTGCCCAATCTCCTTTTTGATAATTTTCAAATGGACTTAGAGTCAGAGTTCAATTAAGAAACTTTATTTTAAAAATTTGTGTTTCCCAATTGAGTAAAACGTATTTCAATTTCTTCTTGCAAATCCTTCCATAGTATAGAAAAAAAACCCAAGAATGTGCCAAAAAAGTTTAAAAGTACAACAGCACATGGGACTGGATAAAAGTCTCCACAGAGTTGTCAATTAAAGTCTACACAGTGGTCTCTTTTAAAGTCTCCCCCGAAAAAAACCCTTGCGGAACCCGTAGAAACTTGAAAAGTTAAGGAAACTTAGAAACCAATTGGTCCTGCATAACAATGGAAACATTTTGGAACTCTTGAAAACTTCTTGTAATCTTTTGGAAACCCTTTAAGAAATTTTTGAGAAACGTTAGTTTTTGAAGGTTTTTCACAATCCAGTCAAGAATTTATCTCGAAGTAACTTGAAAGTAGCTCAAAACTACAAGAGAATAGGACCAATCAGGGTTGATGTTGCGTCCAGAGTACGCAACTAACTAACAAATCATCCTTTTCGAAAGTGTGTACCATAATAGAAACATCATCATAATTAGTCACCGCCGTGAAACGGTGCACCTAATCAAAAGATTACGATCCCAGACGCGGTGAACTGATAAATTATGCGCGATTTCGATGACGCGCCTCGCTTGGTTAACTAACGTGGCGCTGCCCAAAATAGTGTGGGAACTTCGTAGTCGAAGAAATGCACGTGAACAGACTGAAACTTGGTGTAGGTCACACGGTAGCTTGGCGCCCGCCGAGGATCCCAATCAATCACGCATATGTTAATCAATAAGTTGGCTTTGTGGTGCGTTCGGGGTGCATCGAAATCGATGGGGAAGAGAAAGTGGAACTATTTGGGTTTTGATTGATTTAGATAGATATCGATTCAATCTATTGTTTTATGAGAAGTTTCGTGTCCGTTATGCAGGTTATGCTAAATGATTTATTTGAATAAATTGGAAAAAATTGGAGGGAAATTGCAATGTTATTCATATGTTCAAGATCTTTCGGATTGTTGAGGAAAAAAAGCGTGATAAAACACCTTTGATTGATTGCAGAACATATAATTTTATTATTAATTTCCTAAGCGATCCGATTTCATTCTTCTTAATGGAACAGTTGGGGAGTCATAAGCATCTCCATGAACCGACGAATCTTTTCGCGTAAATCTTCACTCAAAACCGGATACACATCCGCCTCGATAGCCCGCTGAACTTCGGCCAAAATTTGCTCCTTCAGACCCGCCGGTAGCAATCGCTCGAAATATTCGCGAATCTCCTGGAGCAGCTCTCCGGAAAACCTTGGCAGCATTCCGTGGCCCACCCTGTTTTGCTTGATTTCCAGCTCAATCCGATCGCGCAGCTCCTTCGGCAGGTAGTTCAGCACCAGCTCCAGCTGGTCCCGGTGAGTTTCCTTCAGCTCTCCGAAATGCTCCCGAATTTTCTCCTGCAGCTCTTCAGGAGCCCGCGGACGCTCACCGTTGACCAGAGCCTGCTTCAGCACCACTTCAACTTCCTGGCGGAGATCTTCCGGAAGCATGGACAGGAATCGATCCAAACGCTCGCGATGAGCTCTCTTCAGATTCTGGAAATGTTCACGGATCTTCTCGCGAAGTTCGTCCGACGCCCGAGGACGCTCTCCATCAACCAAAGGCTCTCGCAGCAACCCCTCAACCTCCGCTCGCAACTCTTCCGACAAAAGACTCATGAACTTATCCAAGCGATGCTTTCGCTCTTCCTTCATCGCAGCGAAGTGATCCCGGATTTTGTTCCGCAGCTCCTCGGAAGCCTTAGGGAACTCTCCATTGGCAGCGGACTGCTCCAAAACGGCTTCCACCTCCCGGCGAAGTTCCTCCGGCAGCATCGACAGGAAACGGTTCAGCTTGTGCTGATGCTGTTGCTTCAAGCCGGACATGTGCTCCCGGATCTGATCGCGTACTTCGTCCGAAATTTGCGGACGCTTTCCGTTGGCCACGGCGTCGCGAACCGAGTCCTCAATCTCTGCGCGGAGGTCTTCCGGCAGTAGGTTCAGGAAGCGATCCAAACGCTCGAGACGCGACTCATCGCCAGTTGGGCGTTGAGGGAAGGCCATGGCCGCGGAGGCTAAGACTAGGGTTGTTATCAGAAATGCTGAGAGCTTCATTGTGTGCTTTCTGTGGATTGATGTTACCAACGACGAACTGTGTGTGATGATGGTCCGAATCGGTGGCGGAGTTTTTATATGGAAGTGAACTGCGAGGAATGGTCGTTATCGGACGGTTCCGCAGACAATTAGGTGATAGCAATTCGATGTTACAAGATGTATCCGACAAGATATGAATCACGGTACGGTGTGGGAAACAGTTGGAAAGTTTATTTTGATGTTGTCTGACTTGAAGTGGGATTTTCTTGATGGTTTGGAAAGTCCAGTAGGAGATGAGTCACTTTTGTTTAGTGAGTGGAAATTTTATGAAGCATGTCCGCCAATCGATTGATTTTTTATTTGTGGATGTTTAGAAGATTTTTCAGACATTCAACGCTCTTTATGAAATGTTCATCAGGAAACTTAAATATTGGGTTAACACTAACGGAGTTGGTGGTCTAATCACTACCGCTTCTGCTTCATAAGCAGAAAGTCGTGGGTTCAATCTCAGACCCGTCTCTTTCTTCGTACTTTATAGTTGTATCTATCACTTACTTCTATCTTTCACTATAAATCCATCAGGCCTAAAGCTATTAGTTCATAGCAATCACTAGAACCAGAGACAGACAAGAAACCGTTTCCATACGCTTCAGTTTTCCATGATTATAGTACGCCTTTCATTTTCTTACACCTGATACATAGACCGTCTACTAATCAAAAGCAAACCTCTCTGCCATAAAATTACCTTACTCCTATACCTTCCCATATGAACTGGCGTAGATGCAGAGGTATATCCGGTCTACTGTGAATCAGTTTTAAATGCAACGTCAATTCTTCACCGTTCCCCTCATTGGTCTGCATTCTGACAGGGCAGGTGCCATTTTTACCTAAAAATAGAAGATCATCAGCACTTATACACTGAGGGTATCTGTTAGTCCTAAGCATTCATCTGGTTGATTCCTTGTGTAAGTGCAGTTGATCTGGCGATACTAGAGTAACAACCACGGGCGGTCAATCAACCTTAAGCTTAAGGGTAAACACTGACGAAGTTACTCTTGAAAATGATCATTGACTTAACCACCTCGACCTTTAAACCAATGCAATTATACTTATTATGTATCATCAAATTTACTTATTCGCAACCTCGAATCAAACAAATGATCATTCTCTGTCTAAACCCTGACTGATCGTGCCATCCATCGAAGGATTGATTGCGCACCTTTTCGTGATTTGTGCTGCAAACATTGATCGAAACCAGTCACATCTTTCAGCTCGGTTTCCCTTTCTCATTTCAAAGAACCTAGTGCCGACCTCCACCGCATGACAGCAGGGAGGCATCCAAAGCAAAACCACGGACAAATAGACGCCACTTTGACGAAATTTGCATCGACCACACTTTAAACGATCATTTCGGAGCTCATTTGTTCCACACCTCACAACCAGAGGCGCGCGCATCGTTTCTCTTTGTGTTTGACGTTTCACACAAGCGCCTTCTACAGGCCTTGTTGAACATAAACCATTTTCGATGGTTACGTCCGTTTACCTATGGTAAAACCTGATCAATTGACGTTTATTGGCAACGACATCAACCAACGAACGATGATCATTAGCCTCCGCTGAAATGAGCATGAAATCACCCGACTCATCGAGCTACCGCTCGATTACGATCCGTCTGTGCAAACGATCGATTGATGATCATCGTTCCGTTGCGTTGGTAATCGGCAACGAGGAGAAACAATGTATCGAGTAGCTTCGGATGAGTCCGGTTTCGAGTCCAAAATACGATGTTGCAACTCGGGGGAGCATTCGTCGTTGATCTTTGTTTACAGTTCGACTTGGGGGGAAATGATGATGTGAATTTGATGATGCTCGGGATGGGCGTTTTAATGTAAATTGTTTACGACTTTTCGAAAGGTATAAACAGAACTTGATGGGTGGATTGACCCCTTGATTTTATGAGTAGGGGGTTCCGAGTCGATTTTGGCATGGACGATCGGTACAATCCATTGAGGCAATGAAGTCGATACGAACTTTTCGGGTTAAATATTTTCCTTGAAATTGTCATAAGAACACTACGCTGTGAAGCAAGTTCTGGCTTAGTTGGAACAACGTAACAAACGTAACGTAACCATAAAGATTGAAAAGCAAGATTTTTCTATTACTTGAAAGACTAAGCCCTAAGACGTTTGGAAATTTACATGCCTCTAGCATCAGCATAAGCATGATTGACCGCCCGCAGTTGTTACTCCGTTATTGCAAAAACAGCTGTTCTTCCACAGGGAACTTTCAGACGCTACTCAGGATCAGTAGCATCCTCAATGTGTAAGTACTGGTGCTCTTATAATTATAACAAACAATAACGGCGCCGGCTGCGTACGAATGCAGGTCAATTTGGGATGTTTACATGTTACTGGCTTTATAGGAGCCGAGGAGTCCTCTACACTTCCACAAGAAAAGGCTATTACTTTGTATATTGTAACCGTTTGGTTACAAATTGTTGATTTTTGACCCTTCACGTTTCTTGTGCAAATACAGCAGAAATGCCACAGCAGTGATAGGGTCAAGTACCGCTGTGAAAGTTTTTCGTTGCTACCAATTATTGATCATGGCGATGATATCAGCGATGTATATCAGTCTTCAATATCGATTGTCTCAAATCTATCGTTTACAATGAAATTTTGACACAATAGAATAATTTACCGGATTATAATGAATATTCTATACGAGGCCCAAGAGATTTCAGATAAAATTCTTAGAGGAACTTATCTTGACGAGTCTAATGAAAAAGTCTGGCAAAATTTAAAGAAACATTCTTGGACGAATTCTTAGAAAAATTTCTGAAGTAATATGGTCGGCGTTAAGTCAGAGGGGACCAAGTACAAAATCTGGGAAAATTGGATTATTCTTTCATTAGATGCGAAATTACCTTACTTCCATTTCATTTTGATCAGATTTGATGAATGCTGTGAATTGCGATTGATATGTAATAAATTTACTTTGGATGATCAATAAAAATCGATAAAAGTGTGCAATCAGAGTGGACCAAGTGCTTATTACCATAACAGCGAAAATGATCAGCGCGTTGAGGAATGCGAGGAAATGAAACCATTTCAAGAGATTTGTCAGATTTGACGA
Source organism: Aedes aegypti (assembly GCF_002204515.2). NCBI lineage: Eukaryota > Metazoa > Arthropoda > Insecta > Diptera > Culicidae > Aedes > Aedes aegypti. Next base: position 256,631,968 of record NC_035107.1, on the reverse strand, counting down.
CCTCGAATGATTCTTCTACTCATCTATCAATATAAATTCATAAACATTTACTTAATTCGATGCATTTGATTTTGTTTTTGGTCATTTATCATATCTTGATGGGTGGTCAAAAATTGCAACAAATTCTGTGCAGGCAGAGCGGACCAAGTGTTTAAAAGCAATAAACTGATTAATTATTGCTTTTTTTGATTCGATTTCAAAGTCCGATAGGAGTTCGTAGTAGTTCTATGTTGTATGTATGGCATGTCCTAGAACTCGCTTGATTGACAAGTATATTTTGGTCGGTACTCAAGTTTTTCACTTGGTCCACTCTGACTGAACGCATAATTGAATATTTCTGGTCTCCAATGCCCTGACTCTGCAAAACCAAGCTATCAAAATGCCACTAATTTCGGGATTGACGATATGGATTATTGAAGAATTTACGATACTAGTGTCGAATGGTCTTGATAATCTGTTTATCTTAGAGGTATGCACCCAGTTTGACCATGCAAGCATTAAATTATTGTTATTTTCCTAGAAATTGTTCAGTCAGAGTGAATCAACTCACTGAACGTTGGTCTTTAGTTCAGTCAGAGTGAACCAAGTACACAAAGTCCATCAAAAAATCGTTCTATCCGAGTTTGGATCATGATTTTTTATGATTATCATTTCACATTATATTGCTTGAAAGTAATATGAAGACGTGTAGAAATATTGAATCAAAATTTTAACGAGGTCATAAATTACAGAGCGTTAGACTTTAAGCCCATTTTTCTCAAAATATGAAAAATGTCACTTGGTCCACTCTGACTTAACGCCGACCATATGTGAATAAATTCCTTGAGAAATTGCAGTCGGAATTCTTGAAAAACATCGCATTTATTGAAATTTGTTAGCAATTGCTGACAAATTTGTTTTCTTCTGATGAATTCCAAAAGAAATTTCTGGAGAAATTTTTGAGTGGGATTGTATGAGTTTCTCACGTAATGCTCGAATGACGAATTTCTTGACAACTTCGATTGTTCTGGTCAATCACGGAGTGCAACTAAAAAGTGGTTATCCATGCTCATGCTCAAGAAACAGATCTCAAATGATTTTGCTTTCGTGGGTGTACCTCATGATTGAGATTCGAGTGTCGGTGTACTAACACTGGTTGTTCAATAGATCAAGGACCATCTGAGGTGGAGAACTGAACAAATATTCATTCGCTAATGGTGCTAGTAACAAGTTTTCTCCAATATTCTGAATTTGGTGATAATAAATAAAAATTGTGTTTGTACCTAACAGATCAGAGACTCAATGACTGTCTGGTAGTGATAAATTTGATCCAAATTTTGTTCCCCAGCTGCCACTCGTGCTTTTTTCAGAGAACTTATCTAATTCAACAACATGATAAGCAAGAAGGTTAGTTCTTCGGCAAATATTTTTTGATGGCTAAATTCTTCCTAATAGGGATCAAGTTGATTTGAGTTTTGTTCGTTTAGTGGTTAGTGTATTTTTTAAGAAGAATTTTATCCCAAGATCCTCGTACGTTAGAGTGTCGGTCTTTTTGCATTTATTTTAGACAAAAATAATCTTTCATATAACAATCCAACCTAAATGTTATAGACAATGATTTAGATGCCCAACGCTAAGGTTTAAAGTTAGAGCAATATGAATACAAATGCCAAAGTCATAAGTCATACAATGTCACTGAAAACAAAACTTGTGGAAAGTTTCTTTGAGTTATGATTAGCTTAGCTTAGACTGACTACACATATCAATGGTTGCTATTCCGTGATTGACCGAAGTCAGTGAAAATGCACAAAGAATCAACTAGAAGTTCGGCTGGGATTGGCCATAATCTTCTTCAGTGTGCATAATTCAGTGCCTCTATTTATACAGGGTCAATAACGGCACCGGCCACGTCCTTGCAGTCAGGTGGAATTGGGGGAAGGAATGTTAGCGTGTAACCTTTGCTATTTGGAGATCGTGTTTGCCTCTGTATCTCCACAAAGGTTACTGGGAAGGATGTTTGTTAATGGGGAGGATCGTTGGGTCAAAGGATTCACTTTGATAAGCGATTAGACCATGATAAACAATGATTTGTGAGATATATACATGCTTATACGTAAATATAATTGTTCATATAATTTCTATGTAGAGGAAAATTATGCCGACACTAGAGGTGACGAACCATTCAAAGTTTGTTGAACAAATACCTAAATGTAACATTCCTACAGCTGTCAGTACGAAAGCATGTGTTATTATATTTTACTCATTTGAAAAGAAACAAAAGACTCAATTGGTTGGGACATCATAGAACACTCTTATTCTTATGCCGACACTTACAGTGGCGAACCATCCAAAGTTTGTTGAATAAAGTGAACCTTTCGCAAGTCTACACTTGTAGTGTCGAACCATTCAAAGTTTTTTTAATTACAAAAATAAAGGTATATAAGGGTTGTTCTGAAAAAAAAATGTTACGCATAAATAAATCATGAATCAGAGTTTGTGTCGACACTCACAGTGACGAACCATCCATAGTTTGTTGAAAAATCATATTTACATCCCACCATTGTAACGATTAAATGTGCAGTCATACATATTTTATAGATTATAAATAGTAGCATGAAACGAGCTCACCAATTGATCCGTTATCCTTGACTGAGCAGCCACAATCCACTTTCAGAAAAAAAAAAAAAAAAAAAAAAAAAAAAAAAAAAAAAAAAATAGGCGCGTGACCCGAAAAAAAACACGGACGACAGCTCGGGCTTTCTTGACGCACTGCCCAGGAGCAAGGGTCAAGGTCGTCGAAAGATCAAACAGAACTAACCGATCGCGGCACTTTTTCACTTTTCCACTTACGAGACCGACGCGCGACATGTTTGATCCTGACCTCGTCGCTCGCTCCGGCAAAAGCAAGCAACAAGGTCGAAAGATCAAACAGAACTAACTCTTAAAGTTAGAGCAATATGAATACAAATGCCAAAGTCATAAGTCATACAATGTCACTGAAAACAAAACTTGTTGAAAGTTTCTTTGAGTTATGGCTTATTGAAAACTTTCATAAGACGATGTTCCTTCGACAACATTAACTGGAATTGTGTGAAAAGTTATTTCCATGAACAATCAAAATGCTAAGGGATTTTAACAGGATTAAAAGGATTGTTAACTAACTCATTATCCATTTTTTTGTATATGTATTTCCGTGTTCTTTCGAACCGTGCCAAAATCTAGAAACTTTGCCGAACATATAACCTTTTGTTATTTTCGTTTCGATTTTCGTTTAGAAATATTGGTACTAGCGCCATCTAGCAGATGAATTCCCATTCACATTTTTTTACCGCTAGACTTCCAGCTCTTCAAGATATCAATATATAGCAGATTAAAAAAAAAATTACCAGCAACACCTAGCGGATGCATTCACAATCGAGTGTTTCATTACCTAATAGCCCTTGATCTGTTGAACAAATTTACCGACGACACGTCTTCCTTATAATTTATCAGTACCTCGAGACATAGAAAGTTCGATAAAATTGGTTATAAGTTCCACCTAGGGGATGAGTTCTTGATTAGATTTGTTACTGCCCAAAAATCATTGATCTGCTAAACAACTTTGCCGAAGACACCAACCTTCCAGCTTAACAGGATCTCTTAATAAAGAAGATTGAAGGAAAATTTTTAGAAGACAACCTGTAGAAATTTTTGGTCTATATCTCGCAATAATTTGACAGCAACATTTAAAGCAAAAAATTTAAAAATTAATTTTGGATTTGTTTCTTCCATGAGTTAATGCTGAAATTCAATGAGTGGCGTTTTCAATCTCGGGAAGAATTTCCAGAAATATTTTTCCCGCATTTCCCGAGAAATTTCCGATCCGATGGTCCCAAAAGTGGAAATTATAGTTAAATATCCACTTTGAGACTGCAGTTGCCCTTTTCACGACAAGTCATAAAGAATGAGCCGTCGCATAAAATCTTTTGGTGTCAAAACCGAAATGTCTCCTATGCAAGGTTTCCCGGGCGCCAATTGCGCCATGAGTGGCTAAATCTGTCCAAGACTCATTTTCTATTAATAAAAGGAATATGATGCGCTATGGACAAAAAATTATTGCATGACATAGTTTGAGTGGATAAATTATTTGATCCCTATTTTGATCCACTACCGGCGCCGATCCCGGGGAAATGGTATTATCTTGGTTGTTTCTGTACCGATCTTCATAATTTCATCTTTTATCCCCTAAAATAATGAACTTTCAATGGATGTCTTGGCTAAGAACACGTCATAATTTTACTGCATAAGATATGCTTCCGGAAATCCAGATTTTCACCGGTATCCAGTGATCATAGATCATCTCCGTGGAAACACATCAAAACAAGATTAGTTGACCCGTCCAGTACTTCTTGAAGAACTAAAATCGGTCAATATTTAACAAAGTTACAGCATGTCGAAGTTGGCCTAATTTTTGCCTGTACCAGTTATTTTGACAACCCTCTGTACTTAAGGGATAGGATTCTTCATTGGTTTTAAAATTATCAAAAGCATTTTTTTTCGTTTAAAATCAATAAAGTTTTAATGAAAAATGTGAACGTCAATAAACAACACTTTTCCTCGGTGATTTTGAATAGCTAGTTTGTACAAAGTTCAAGAGCTACAAACGTTCTGTGTATTCCTAGCGGGATACTCTTGACAAATAGTGCTATCTCAAGGATTCTTCAATGGTACCAAGCGGAATTTGGGGATTGATAGTTGGGACCTTGTAACCCTCACCCCAACTGAGCTCTAACTCTCTGCTTTGCCCCTCAAGACACTCTTTCAGGCTTGGATTCTGATCGGGAACACAATATACACTCTTCACTTAATTATCGGTCGTTTATTGAGTACTTACAATAAGGGATGTATGTATGTGTAGGTGTGGTGCGTCTGGTGAGAGCTAGCGATGGGCTACTAACTTTCGAGATGCTGGGGCTTGATCGGCTGAGTACCACGTGGACGATCGTCTCTGCTCGCTATCGTCAGTCCACACCAGTGGGGACGGAATGGGTACTCTACTGTCGATCTCGGGTTCTAACCTCACACCCTCGATGATTGGTATTGGGTGGGAATCGGACGTAATCACGTGCCGCAGAATCTCACCGCTGATGATCAGCCGAGATAGACTAGCTACGATTCGAGTACGTGCGGTGCACGTGCTTCGTCGACCTCTATAGGCAAGGTGCTTTGGCTAGTTGACGGTTAGGTGACGTAATCACCGCAAACTTAGTTAAACACCAATGGGTCCTGATGGGGAAATAGGGAAACGGGGTCCATTAAGGGCTCTGCTATCCGGTCCTGTATTTGATATTTTTTACCTGATTCTAGAGGAATCTATCCGGAAAATACTTCTCCACTTCACTACTTAGACTAACTGTGTAGAATATTCTATGAAAATCTTCACTTTACTCAAACTTCCTTCACTTGGGTCTAATTTCCTTGGTGGTTGGAGTGGAAAAGAACGGATCGATTCGATTGAACCGTTAACTGAACCCAAATTTCCCTTTTCCTTTTCCAAAATGTTCCTTTTAAAATCCTGTGTTGATTTCTTTGACCAAATTTCCCATTATTCTTTGAACCCGGGTGTTGTTTCGTGTATGTCAAGTTTAAATGTGTATTTAATTTGACTGTTCATAGTGGAATTTTATGATTTTAGTTTCCTAACTCCTAGCTAATCAATAAGGATTCTATTTTTACTAGCATGTAATTTTTATTGTGTATTTTCTTATAAATAATTATGTCTAATCATCATTATGTTATGTAAATCATCAACTATTGATCAATACCGGAGTTACTTGTGAGTGCCACACAAGTTCATAACGAACAGCAGTATACATATAGAATGCTGTCCTGTTCTGTTTCGCGAGAGCGAACCACTCTAGCTCTGCTATGACTTCTCTTTTAAGGTAAAGTACCTAAACACTAACAACCTGGGAAGTCCTAATAAATTTTTGAGAATTTCCATCGAAGGCTTGAAAATTTTCAGCAACATCGCAGCGCAATATTAAGACTCTAAAAGATTCTTTAGAAGTACTTTGCGAGCTCTTGGGCAAATGTCAATTCCCATCGGAGTTTTTAACGAAAACCTTAGAAGATTAAGCGAAGCGAGATGCTTCAGCTTCCTTGCGGGTTCCTGGGGATTCCAAACGAGTCCTGAAGGATTTCTATCGGGCTCTTGTGATTTCATAGCAGGATCCTGCGAACTTCTGTTGATTTCATGGCTCAACACAATTGATAATCATGTGAAACCAAAATGATACGAAGCTTATTTGTGAATACTACGAAATTACAATCCTGGGATGCGGGATGCGGGTTGCAGGTTCAGCATCAGTGTTCTATGTTATGAATTTCAGATTTATATTTCTATGGAGATTTTATTGAGGAATAAATTCATATTCTGCTTCTAGAAACATTATAACTTTTGTGTACAGCAAATGATTTCAGTTGTTTATGCTTGCCCTTTTGACTGCAGCAGTAGCGCAACCAGGATTTGGTTCTAGGGGGGTTTTGCAAATTTAAAAATACTTTTGAGAAGATATTTTCGAAAAAAAACCGACCTGAATATTTTAACTATGATTTGTTTTTTGCATAGTAAAATGAATAAAGAAAGATAGAGTAATACCATTCAACCGCTCTTTTTCTGTGTTGTACTTTAAATAAGGTTAAAAGGTATGATACACCGCCCCTCAAGAAAAAAATACTCTATCGCAGTACCAAATGCATGACTTCTATAGTTTTTGTTTTATGTCAAGGAAGGTGTTGTTTATTTAGTTGATCATGGTCTGTATGTAACTTTCTCTTATCAGATAGCTTCTAAAAAGGGTATAACATTTTTTTTGTAAACGGTTCAAATCTTGACGTTTCGAAACAATCAGGACAATATGCTCCTCCCGTATAAAAAGTTCCACAGCGTTGTAGAAATGTTTCCAAAGAAAACTCCACCACTTGCTAAGCTTAAAAGGGGGACGGATCTGGTGTAGTGGTTAGAACACTTAATGGACAAATCTGTGTTTTATTTTTCTAACTTTTGTAGAATGAACACCCTTTTCTCATGATTTGCAGCTTAATCTTAATAAGTCATGAAATTGTATGCGCTGAAGATCACAAAGCTCGAATTAAACTAAGTTACTGCTTTGTAGCTGTATGATGTGAAGTGTCGAATTCCAAAAATATACTTGACAAGGATTATAATTTTTCGGGTCTGGGGGGGGGGGGGGTTGACCCCCAAAACCCCCCCTTGGTTGCGCCACTGGACTGCAGTCATTCATTCAATAACGTTTAGGTAATAAAAAGAATATGGAACGACTGCCATAATTTAGATTACTGATTTATTGATTCATAGCTAAGCCCTACACAATGAATATCTTCTTTGAAGTGAACCGTTTAAAAGTCTAGTCATCATAAGGATTCATAAGGATGATGCAACAACATCCTAATGAAATTTTCAAAACCAATTACTGGAAAAGAAAATAAAAAGAATGGGTTTCGATTTTGGCACGGTTCCGTTTTTGGCAACTGAAAATTTCGAGTATGCTGCCAAAAAAGGTATCCCACTGTACTTTATCTTGAAATATCATAAAATTCTGGACAATGTTCGTGTTTCTGGAAAATGGGCGAGGCAAGGAAAAGAATCTTCCGACAGAAAACCGAACGTACTGATCTTCAATTTTTTTTTACTTTTGTATCGACTGTTTTTAAAAGTACTCATTTATCAATGATTAAAAATTAGCCAAGATTGCAGAATAAAAAAAAATGGCAGACCAATATTTATGATAAAAAAATTAAGCAAATAAAAAATAGTAAAAAATCTATTAAGTACTAACGAGAAACAAAAAGAGTTATGTAGATTGAATTTTTGAGAACTTCAATTCTATTTCTTGTTTTCTGGGCAGACAAATCCTGGTAAAATTGGAAATCCTATCCTGGAGATTATTCTAAAGACTTCTGAGAGATAATTCGTCAACTGGTAATGAAATAGTTATTTATGCAACTAGTTGCATCATGATAATTTTTTTCAGCACGAGTTGTACATTTATCCAACGGCTTGCCGCTGCTGTTCGTGTTACCAACATCTAGTTTGCCATGAACTGACTGCTTGAGTACCGGGCTTAAAAGTGTCAGATTAATTTTAGAAACCAATACAACGACATGGTATTGAACAAACAATGGAAATCCATAATTTAAGGTTATAATAATTAAAATCAGTTTTGTGACAACAACGCCATTAGCGTTCTACTACGAATATTTCTATTCATCATACAGACCCATATTCCTTATTGAGGGACAGAACAGGTGCGTACAGTCGCGGGTTCTGCTGCCACCTCTACAAATGCTGGACGAACCGTTCCCAAACGTCAGATCGGTCTGAAAATGCAGTTCGCCTAAAATGGATTTTTCTCGGTATCCATGCAAGATACCCTGTTCCAGAAGTAGGGCATATTAGAGCACATCCGAATGCGAATCGAATGCACCACTTCCGAAGTTAGGTATCTCGCATAGATTCTGAGAAAAATCTAACTTTGGCGAGAAACTTATTCTAACTTTTTACCTCGCCGACAACATCACCAGTCTTGTATCTGGATCACACATCACATAAAAATCAGATGCTAAGCAGGCCAGTGCATCTCATCAATGAAAATGTGGTTGGTTTGCAACGGAATCGCAAAAAAAATCTTGCGAAATTTCCTGAGGTTGTTTTTTATGATTTGTTTATAAACTTCTTACTACTTTCTTTTCATTGAATCAGTGGTGAAAACTCATCCAGAGATCACATTGTTATTCATATGTTTACAATGTGGTCTCTGGAGATGTCTCTGTTAAATTTCGGAAGAGTTTCTGTAAGATTTTTGAAAAAAAAAACTTTGTTTATATCCTAGTTGGTATAAATTTAGTAAGCATTTAACGCAAAGTCGATAACGACATTTTTAGCGAGATTCTTCTAAGGAACTCTTACTTGATTTTGAAAAAGATGTTGTAGATGCAGAACTTTCTGGTTGAATTCTTTGAGCTATTTTTCGCTTAATTTATGGCAAAATTGCAGCAAAAGATTTTGAAACCATTCTGAGAGAAGCTTTAAAATAGTATATATTGATTCTGAAAGTCCAATGCATTTGCGTTGTTGTTCTTGAACTATTAAATGTCATACCTAACTTAGTGATGGAATGTTCACATCACAAAGCATCTTACGAGTGTAAACCAATGTAAAACACACATGATATTTTTGTTGTTGTTGTTTAAGAGGGACTTTAACCCGAAGGTCATTCGTCCCTAAAACACACATGACTAACTCACGAACAGGCTTGGAGTGAGTAATTTCGCACCCTCCAGCTCGGGAGAACTTACCTGAAGAAATAGCAAAAAGTTCGCGAACATTTACTCGCGAGTAACCAAAAAAAGTGTGATTCATTGTGGTTATGAAAGACGCATTAATTATATATCCATCATAGAGACAGTAAACTACCAGTTTGTAGTCAATTTTTGGGAAAATGCTATTGTTCTCCATAACTCTCGGAGGAACAATAGCGTTTTCCCAAAAGCGCAAATGACTGCGAACAGCCCCGAATACGTTCACGAATCACGTTAGTTTGGTTTGATCGCGAGCATTTTGTTTTATTTTTGTTCCGATTCAGCAGACATGTTCCCCTCTATCCATCACTGCACCTAACTACATCTTCTTCTTCTTCTTTCTGGCGTTACGTCCCCACTGGGACAGAGCCTGCTTCTCAGCTTAGTGTTCTTATGAGCACTTCCACAGTTATTAACTGAGAGCTTACTATGCCAATGACCATTTTTGCATGCGTATTTCGTGTGGCAGGTACGAAGATACTCTATGCCCTGGGAAGTCGAGAAAATTTCCAACCCGGAAAGATCCTCGACCGGTGGGATTCGAACCCACGACCCTCAGCTTGGTCTTGCTGAATAGCTGCGCGTCTACCGCTACGGCTATCTGGGCCCCACATCTACATAACTACATCATAACTACCATTATCCGACATACTGACATAGTAAGTTCTCCAGCTGTCTTAAACCTCCATAGCTTCATCCCCATTCAAATGTTCATTGTAGTGCTACTTACACTTTTCAATCGCCTAACGTTTGTCCAATTTTCCAGCGAATTCTGCATGAATTTAATAAGCATTTCAATTATCTTCACGTAACATCTGGGATTTTTTCTTCTATTACAATGGGAATTGCAGATGGGAAAGACAGATATTCACTCACAAATAAATCGCCTCTAAAATAAAAATCCTTCCAGTTAATCTATCAGAAGTTTTTTCTTGAAATATCGCCAAGAGTCTCTCCACTAATTACTTCAAAAGATTCTTCAAAAACATTTTCAGCATATAGCACAAATGTTTCTTTTGTACTTCCATATAAAATTTTTATGTAAATTCCTTCAATTATTTGCACATCATTGTTTCGAATTTTGATTGCATTAGACCAACCAGAAAGTGGAGACCAACTCACCACACGATCTGACTCAATATTCGTCATTTGAGTTCAAGAATGCGAACTTGAAAAGTCGGATTATAACCCGATCAATACAAGCCCCTCGCATCATCGGGACGAATCCCTCTCGGGCTCCTAATGAACTCTTCACCATGATTTATCTCACTCACAGCACTAACCTACAAAGATACGTCCAACGATCCTAAGATCTTCCGCCAAGACTATTTTCCCGCTTTCATCGACCGGTTCCAATCGACTGGATTGTTTGACAAATGACATCAACGGGATCCCGTAGAGACTCAAGAGTTGGCTTGCGAAGGCGCTGTACCGCGCACTAAATCCGCTCCAAGGTGATTAATTGCAAAATAACGGTCATTTCCGTCTGAGGACGGGTCTTTCCCCGAACTTGAGCGGCGCAGAACTTTGCGGGAGATACCTTTGTGCTGAAAAATGAGCCTGTCATCAGATTACCGCCGCCAGTCAGTGGCCACGCGTGAGCTTTGGTCGGTTCCACCGAGCTCTCAATCTAGTCGTTCGGATTCCCAAGAACTTCTCGTCGGGTCTCGGCTGCAATTGGAGCAGATCTTCGGGCTAGAGTGGGAGGGCCGCGCCGACAACGACAGCGGGAGGATGGCCGAGATTTAATCTTAATTGAAACAATCAGCTTTATTTAGAGATGGTTCTGGTCGACCATTGCGCACTGGGTGCCTGGGCACGTGGCGGAGGTCGGCATCTACAATGCCACATATTGGATTGGAACACAAGCAACATTTCTATTCACGACCAAGTGGTTCTACTCCCAGCAGCGACGACGACTGGCAGGCATATGCTTAACTAATTACTTAAGTACCTCTCAATGTTGAATTGATATCATATTCCGTGGGTGATGTAAGTGCGCCGAGCTGAGCCGAGTTGGGGAGTATCGTGTGATCGCAACCCCGTCGAAACCTTGACGATGATCTGCGAGTAGTGGCTTAGCTTTCGATGAATAAATTCTCCGCGCAAATATGTACGTAAGCGCGTGCGATCACGGATCGGATGGAACGTTTTAACCCATGAAAATCGATTCCGGGCGCGAGGGAGAGTTGTGAAACGTCAATTCATCTGACCTCCTCCGTTGATCTCGCATTAGTTTAATGGAAAACTTTGTTTGCTGGAGATGTGGTATGATTTAGCTGGATTGGAGATCAGCTGTCGAAAATCCCAATTGAAAATTGTTTCCCAATGTCAACTGATGCTTTCGGAATTTATGTTTGTTCACAAGGTTATATTTATTTTCTTAAGATATACCAATTAACTGAATTCAGTCTATACAAATGATATTTTGGAACATATATGAGACGATCAATAGTCTGCAATATCTTCAACATAATCTTCAGAAGACTTGATATAAAAAGTCTTGAATAGAGATCCGAGCAATAGGCCGTTATCGATTGGGTTATATTCCGACACTCCTCTCAAATGAAGATTGATTAACCCCAATCCCAAATTTTCAACCCACTCAGTAGCTCGTTTCTAACTCAACCTATTTGTTTTCACCATTAGAACTAATTACCAACTCGAGGAGAGTGTTAGACGCTAATACCGTCAACTGACCAGTCAGCTTTCGATCCGCAACAACGGTTACTAGATAGATAGCACAACTTTTCAAGTAAACGATGATGATGAAGAAATATAAAAAAACCTGACTCACGTCGAAATCAATTAACCTCACACACCGCTCCCGTTATTGATCCGATTTCCAATTTTTGCACAAACAACATTGTTTTTGTAGGGTTTCCGAAACCTCTCGGCGAACCAACTCAGTTACGGAAACCGAAGTTGCAGTCGAACTCTGAGACGAACTGTCGTCAAACATCTTCTGGAGTCAATATGAAGTTACGCCGCGTCTCAAAAACCGCACAAACCAAGCAAGCTGACTTCGATTACCGCCGGAGAACCGGATTCCAACCCGTACTCCACGTACTCAGCAGGCTTTGATGAAATCAAGGCAATCGGATCTGGAGCAATAAATCGTAGCAAACCGCGGCTTGACGATGGAGACGACGACTCGATTAGGGGGATATGGGGTAAAATGCATCGTTTAAGGAAAATGTGCTGAAATGAAGACCTTAACGATTTTGAGCACAACTGTATTTTTTCTTATATTTCGCATTAATTCGCATTAGCTCATTGAAAAACGGATATCATAGTGACAGCTCGCTTTTCACTAAAAATTTGAACGGTTTTATTCAATCGTGCACAGTTTAGCTTAGCTTAGCTTAGACTGACTACACATATCAATGGTTGCTATTCCGTGATTGACCGAAGTCAGTGAAAATGCACAAAGAATCAACTAGAAGTTCAGCTGGGATTGGCCATAATCTTCTTCAGTGTGCATAATTCAGTGCCTCTATTTATACAAGGTCAATAACGGCGCCGGCCACGTCCTTGCAGTCAGGTGGGATTGAGGGAAGGAATGTTAGTGTGTAACCTTTGCTATTTGGAGACCGTGTTTGCCTCTGCATCTCCACAAAGGTTACTGGGAGGGATGTTTGTTAATGGGGAGGATCGTTGGGTCAAAGGATTCACTTTGATAAGCGATTAGACCATGATAAACAATGATTTGTGAGATCGCATGCTTATACGTAAATATAATTGTTCATATAATTTCTATGTAAAGGAAAATTATGCCGACACTTAAGGTGACGAACCATTCAAAGTTTGTTGAACAAATATCTAAATGTAACATTCCTACAGCTGTCAGTACGAAAGCATGTGTTATTATATTTTACTCATTTGAAAAGAAACAAAAGACTCAATTGGTTGGGACATCATAGAACACTCTTATTTTTATGCCGACACTTACAGTGGCGAACCATCCAAAGTTTGTTGAATAAAGTGAACCTTTCGCAAGTCTACACTTGTAGTGTCGAACCATTCAAAGTTTTTTTAATTACAAAAATAAAGGTATATAAGAGGTGTTCTGAAAAAAAAAATGTTAAACATAAATAAATCATGAATCAGAGTTTGTGTCGACACTCACAGTGACGAACCATCCATAGTTTGTTGAAAAATCATATTTACATTCCACCATTGTGCAGTCATACATATTTTATAGATTAGAAATAGTAGCATGAAACGAGCTCACCAATTGATCCGTTATCCTTGACTGAGCAGCCACAATCCACTTTCAGCTTCACTCGATTGCTCGGCTAGCACTCAGGAAAAAAAAAATAGGCGCGCGACCCGAAAATAAACACGGACGACAGCTCGGGCTTTCTTGACGCACTGCCCAGGAGCAAGGGTCAAGGTCGTCGAAAGATCAAAAAGAACGAACCGATCGCGGCACTTTTTAACTTACTCCAACCGAACTCCCCGATCACGCCACTTTTTCACTTACGAGATCGACGCGCGACATGTTTGATCCTGCCCTCGTCGCTCGCTCCGGCAAAAGCAAGCGTCAAGGTCGAAAGATCAAACAGAACTAACCGATCGCGGCATTTTTTCACTTACTCCAACCGAACACCCCGATCACGCCACTTTTTCACTTACTAGACCGACGCGCGACATCTTGAACGGTTTTATTCAATCGTGCACAGTTTGTTTACAAATTGCAAATGAGGTCGTGGTGCGTTTGTCAATGCCAGGTTGTCTTGATTAAAATATTTTCTTCAAAATTTTCAAATAGTTTTTTGGAAGAGTTTAAAAAACTTACTAAACATTAGATTTTGGGGTTAATTTTAAACGACAAATCTGCTAGTAAAAAAAATCAGCACCCCTCAAAACCCAATTGGCCCGGCCACTAAACATCTATTCAATGATAAAAACTCGTGAAATATTTCAATTTCTCACTTTCTAAACGACAATCGAATTGATCAGAAAAATCTACATCAGAATCGTGCTTTTCAAATTCATTGTTCTAAATTTTTGTTTATAAAAAAAATCTTTGGGTTTGAACAATTTAGAACGTTCCATCAATCTGCATTGTATTGCAAACATAATGATCTTGGAGAAATTGGGTCCTCAAATGTTTAATGAATTCTGGTTTATTTAATAATACGAAAAAGCATGTTCTTGCAACCGTAGTTTACTCTCCCTTACTCGATATTCTGTATCTCGATATTGAGTTAGAAAACCATAGTAAAAGTTGGTTTTCACGGCTAACTCGATGGTCCCTTGCATTGCAGTTGCACTGGTATTGTGTTCTGTAACTCGATACCTCCCTTACTCGTTGGTCCCTTCAATATCGAGTTAGGGAGAGTTGACTGTACTAGTAATTTTTCCAGCATAAAAAACCGCTATAACGCATTACAAAAAAAAAAATAAAAATAACCGGTTCCGAATATGCCACAGGGCTTTTAATTTTAACAGTGGGGTTCCTATCTGACATCTGGAAAGGACAGTGAAAACAAAATATACCCAAAATTTGAGTTAAACCAACGAAAGTCATTTAAAAATTAAGTGAATGTGTGTTTCTGGCCTAAATTTAAGCGTTAGGTACTGAAATTGGGACAGGGCTTAAGGACCCCATTAACAAGTTGAGTTTTGCCCCGAAAGTGCATACAACACCAGGCACCCCTAGCAAATTCAAGTTAGTGGTCTGCGGACAGCGTCGTAAATGAGGAGGTGCAAATGAGCTGCTAATTGCAAACGTCCTCGATTGAATTCGTATGTCGCCTAAAGGTGCGTGATATAGGCAATGATGCTTTGATTGATGGACGATGTGTAGAAGGTGGGGAAATTATCATAAATGTAATGGACTTATTATTTTTTTTATTGCAAAGTTGAGATCTGCGTTTGAGCTTGATCAGCTCCTAGAGGATTTTTCCCATTTTGCGAGAGAAATTTTTCCAGTTTTTGAGTAAGGTCTTTTTTATCTTATTGGAAAAGTTTTCCAGCTCAGGAAAAAACTTTTCAAAGCTTCTGAGAGAAACTTTCCACACTTTCCACTTCTAGAAGAAGCTTTCCCAAGCTTCTGAGAGAAGCTTATCCAGTTTCTAGGAGAAGCTGTACCAAGCTTATATGAGAAGCTTACCCAAGCTTTTGTGAGAAGCTTTCCCAAGCTTCAGAAAGAATCGTTTCCCAACTTCTAGAAGAAGCTTTCCAAGCTTCTAGGATAAGCTTTTCTATGGTTCTGGGAGGACCATCGTGCAGATGCTTTCCCAAGCTTCCAGAAGAAGCTTTCCAAGCTTCAGAGAGAAGTTTTTCCAAGCTTCTGGAAGAAGGTTTCCCAAGCTTCCCAAGGAAGCCTATTTAAGCACCTAGGAGCTTGGGAACTTCCGGGATATGCTTTTCCAAGCTTCTGGGAGAAGCTCTCCTAAGCTTTTAGGAGAAGCTTTCCCAAGTTTCTGGAAGAAGCTTTCATAAGCTTCGAGGATAAGCTTTTTCGAACGTCGCGTGTTCCAAACATCTGGGAGAAATGTTTCCTAGCTTCTGAGAGAAGTTTTCCTAAGCTTCTGGAAGGAGCTGTCCAAAGCTTCTGGGAGAAACTTTCCCACGCTACTGAAACAAGCTTCTAGAAGAAGCTTTCCCATCATTCTGAAAGAAGCTGTCGCATGCTTCTGGGAGAAACTTTTCCAAGCTTTCTGGGAGAAACTTTTCCAAGGAGCTTTCCCGAGCTTCCGGGAGAAGCTTTCCCAAGCATTTTGAAGAAAATTTCCAAACTTCCGGGAAAAGCTTTTCCAAATTTTCTTCATGCTTTTGGGCGTGAGCTTTCTCAAGCCTCTGGGAGAAACTTTCCCAAACTTCCGAGAGAAGCTTTTCCAAGTTTTTGAGGGCAGCTCTGTGTGAATCTTCCCAAGCTTCTGGGAGACGCTTTCTCAAGTCTCTGGGAGTAAACTGTCCCAAGTTTCTGGGAGAAGCTTTCTCATCTTCTAGGAGAAGCTTCCGGTTAATGCTTTCCCAAGCTTCTGGGATAAGCTCAACTAAGTCTCTAGGAGTAGCTGTCATATGCTTCCGAGAGAAACTTTCCTAAGCTTCTGGGAGAAGTTCTTCCAAGCTTCTGGGAGTGTTTTCTCAAGCATCTTATTTTTTTATGGAGAAGATTTTCCAAGCTTCCGGTAGATGCTTTCCCAAGCTTTTGGGAGAAGCTTTCGCAAGCTGCTAAGACAAGCTTTCCCAAGTTTCTGAGAGAAGCTATCCCAAGCTTCTGGGAGAAGCTTTCGATAGAAGCTTTTCCATGCTTTCGCAAGCTTCCAGGTAACGCTTTCTCAAGATTCTGGGAGAAGCTTTTCCAAGTTTCTGGGAGAAATTTTCCCAAGCTTCTGAGAGAAAATTTCCCAAGCTTCTAGGACAAGCTTTCCCAAGCTTGTATGAGTAGCTTTCAAAGAAGCTTGGCTTCCCAAGCTTCTGAGAAAAGCTTTCTCAAGCTTTTGGGAGAAGCTTTCCCAAATTTCTGGGAGAATCTTTCCCGAGCTTCTAGAAGAAGCTTTCCCAAGCTTCTGGGACAAGCTTTTCCAAGATTCTGGGAGAAGCTTTTCCAAGCTTCTGGAAGAAGCTTTTCTAAACTTCTGAGAGAAGCTTTCACAAGCTTCTGGGAAAAGATTTCTCGAGCTTTTGGGAGAAGCTTTCCCAAATTTCTGGGAAAATCTTTCCCAGGCTTCTTCGGGAACTTTCCCAACCTTCTAGAAGAAGCATTCCCAAGCTTCTGGGAGAAGCTTTCCCGAGCTTCTAGGAGAAGCTTTCCAAGCTTCTATGAGAAACTTTTCCAAGCTTCGAGGAGAAGCTTCCCCAAGCTTCGAGGAGAAGCTTCCCCAAGCTTCTAGCAGAAGCTTTCCCAAGCTTCTAGCAGAAGCTTTCCCAAGCTTCTAGAAGAATCTTTTTCAAGCTTTTAGGAGAAGCTTTCCAAAGCTTCTAGGAGAAGCTTTCTCAAGCTTCTAGGAGAAGCTTTCATAAGTTTCTAGGAGAAGATTTCCCAAGCTTCTAGGAAAAGCTTTCCTAAGCTTCTAAGAGAATTATTCCCAAGCTTCATGGAGAATCTTTCCTAAGCTGCTGGGGGAAGCATTCCCAAGGTTTTGGAAGAAGCTCTCCCGAGCTTCTAGGAGAAGCTTAATCAAGCTTCTAGGAGAAGCTTTCCCAAGCTTCTACGAAAAGCTTTCCCAAGCTGTTTTTAACTTCTGGGATAAGTGTGTTGGAGTTTTTTTTTAGAAAAGCTCTTGCAAGCTACCAGAAACAATTGTACCATCTTTTTGATGATAAATAATATGTTTTTGTATGAAAATATCTTTTTGGACTTCTACAAATTTTTTCTATTCACCCCTGCCAATCATCAAATAATATAAATTTGTCATCATTATTTCATATAAGTTGCATGTTGTCTGCTTTACTGTCGAATTCTTGCGATTAACGGTACGGAAAGTCGTCGTCGGTTTACTCGGTTGACCGAAACCAGAAAAACAAAACTAGAGTGCAACGTTTAGGTGGAGGAAATCCAAGCATCGCAGCTGTTCCACGCGTAGATTCCGACACCAAAACACCTCTCGGTTAACCCAAACACCACACACCGGTAGACACATCGCCAATTTTTTTGCTTTCCTTCCAGAGTGCTCTGGCGTTGCTGAAATGGAGGCAGCGAGAATTGCCGGATAGCGGAAAGCCTTGCTCCAGTGGTGGACGCAGCCGACGAAGTATGGATGTACCGGTAAGTAGTGTGTTGTTTTCTTCGGTTTCATAAGCAGTTCAAACTGAGGTGCCAATTTAGCCCCAAAGAGGGTCCTTCGTTTTGAGATGCCACCCGCGTAGATTCGAATCGGACTCGTAAAGAAGGGAAGCTTATCGTAATTGAGCAATTCCAGCTCTGAAACCAAATCGCGTAGAAGTAGCTATCCAATATGGCATTTCCCATCAAAGTTTTGATTAATTCCTTAAACTACATTTTGAAATAAGCCCATCATATTAAGGGATTTTTATGATTTGAAAATTTGTAACTCGAAAACGGTACATTTTACTTAATTGGTGTGTTATCAGAAATTTCAGGAAGCAAATGAAGTTATCAGGAGAAATACACTGAAATAAAAAATCGTAGTGAATTCATTGTAAATTATACACGGAGCAAATTCTCTCTAAACCAAAACCATACCCTTCGATTTTTTGTCATATTTTTTCTTGGAAAAGCTCAAGACTAGCCCTAGGTTTGTTCGTACAGCCTAGGATGGTCAAATGTTTAAAAATATTTTTTAATTATAGGAAAAAAATCTTCATAACCAAATTGAAAGAATTGCGTAAAATTTAACTTTGCTATCAAATACATGAAAAATTTGCTATTTCGACCTGATTTGCACCACATAAGATAACGAAAAATCCTCAAAAATGTTCTCAAACATTCAACCACGCTAGGCTTTAGATTCACTATCATTTTTTCTTTCAGTTTATTCTTTCCTAATAGCCCTAGTTATTTCATGAAACTTCTTAAAAGACACTTCTTTGAAGACACACGTTTTAATCAAATAAACTGTTTACGGGTTTCTCTCATTTCAAAACGCAGTCCAGTAAGTTTCATCAGGATTGAAACCAGTCGGTCTGAAAATGTCATTTTCATTTGCATTTTGAGTTGGAATCGCTCAATTGTACGGGGGATGGATGATGGGAGTTGAACTTTTCGAGTGCGCGAGCTATGAAAGCCGTTTTTGAAGTACTTTGCGACCACACACAGGCAGGTCTTTATTGCAGTCGCCTCGATCGCATTTAAATTGACGCCGACGAACCGAACGACAATGACTGCGACGTCTCTCTAGTACCTACTCGCATATGATTAAAGTGTTTAATATGGGGCACGATTAAGTCGAAACCGATTCTCCGCCGCCTCTACTTGGCCTCTGCTTTCAAAGAAAAAACAAAAACGTGAAAGCGATGTGATGGTGTGGACCTGCGTACTTTCGTTGGAGCTTTTGGGCAATCTCGTTTAAATATATCTGCCGGAAAGGTTAAGTGACGGTACTAAAGAGTTGATTGCATGCTTGATAGCGGTTCTTTTTGTGTTTTGGCAACCGAGCAATTATCGATGTTTTAATTTGTGCCATTTATCAGCTCACTTTACCTACCATCGCTTACGAATCTTCTGTGTTAAGTGATAATCGCTACTAAATATTGATTGGGCGATTGTCGACGAAAAAATGCTTTTACTTTTTCGTTTACTTTGTAGTAATAAGTGAAATGGAAACGCTTCAATTTTTTTTATTCCTTGCAGAAGCTTGTAAAAGCTTCCAGCAGAAGCTAGTAAAAGCTTCCAGCAGAAGCTTGGAAAAGCTTCCAGCAGAAGCTTGGAAAAGCTTCCAGCAGAAGCTTGGAAAAGCTTCCAGCAGAAGCTTGGAAAAGCTTCCAGCAGAAGCTTGGAAAAGCTTCCAGCAGAAGCTTGGAAAAGCTTCCAGCAGAAGCTTGGAAAAGCTTCCAGCAGAAGCTTGGAAAAGCTTCCAACGGAAGCTTGGAAAAGCTTCCAGCAGAAGCTTGGAAAAGCTTCCAGCAGAAGCTTGGAAAAGCTTCCAGCAGAAGCTTGGAAAAGCTTCCAGCAGAAGCTTGGAAAAGCTTCCAGCAGAAGCTTGGAAAAGCTTCCAGCAGTAGCTTGGAAAAGCTTCCAGCAGAAGCTTGGAAAAGCTTCCAGCAGAAGCTTGGAAAAGCTTCCAGCAGAAGCTTGGAAAAGCTTCCAGCAGAAGCTTGGAAAAGCTTCCAGCAGAAGCTTGGAAAAGCTTCCAGCAGAAGCTTGGAAAAGCTTCCAGCAGAAGCTTGGAAAAGCTTCCAGCAGAAGCTTGGAAAAGCTTCCAACGGAAGCTTGGAAAAGCTTCCAGCAGAAGCTTGGAAAAGCTTCCAGCAGAAGCTTGGAAAAGCTTCCAGCAGAAGCTTGGAAAAGCTTCCAGCAGAAGCTTGGAAAAGCTTCCAGCAGAAGCTTGGAAAAGCTTCCAGCAGAAGCTTGGAAAAGCTTCCAGCAGAAGCTTGGAAAAGCTTCAGGCAGAAGCTTGGAAAAGCTTCCAGCAGAAGCTTGGAAAAGCTTCCAGCAGAAGCTTGGAAAAGCTTCCAGCAGAAGCTTGGAAAAGCTTCCAGCAGAAGCTTGGAAAAGCTTCCAGCAAAAGCTTGGAAAAGCTTCCAGCAGAAGCTTGGAAAAGCTTCCAGCAGAAGCTTGGAAAAGCTTCCAGCAGAAGCTTGGAAAAGCTTCCAGCAGAAGCTTGGAAAAGCTTCCAGCAGAAGCTTGGAAAAGCTTCCAGCAGAAGCTTGGAAAAGCTTCCAGCAGAAGCTTGGAAAAGCTTCCAGCAGAAGCTTGGAAAAACTTCCACCAGAAGCTTGGAAAAGCTTCCAGCAGAAGCTTGGAAAAGCTTCCAGCAGAAGCTTGGAAAGGCTTAGAGCAGAAACTTCGAAACGCTTCCAGCAGAAGCTTGGAAAACTTCTAGCAAAAGCATGGGAAAGCTTCCAGCAGAAGCTTGAAAAAGCTTCCGGCAGATGTTATTGAAGTTTCTAGGGGAAGCTTTTCTAACTTCTGGGAGAAGCTTTTTCAGCTTTTAGAAAAAGCTCATCTAGCTTCTAAAAAAAGCTGTATCAGCTTATATGGGAGCAGCTTTACCAGTTTCTGTGAGAAGCTTTACCAGTTTCTGAGAGAAACTTTTCCAGCTTCTGGGATAAGCTTTGTCAGTATCTGAGAGAAGTTTAACGAAATGTTTTAAGAAAGTAATTACCTTCAATCTACGCAATCATTGTCTTGAGGTCGTAATGATAAATGAGAGGCAATATTCTCCTCATCACATTCGAACCCACCCAAGAACCGAAATTGCTTCATCACAACTCTTCCAACGACTCCTGACAGAAAACCCCAAAATCATCAGTATAAAAGGTTACTTAGGCTGAGGTCTCCCTTTCCGCAATTAAACCCCAAAACGCAGACTACGTCGAACCGCGACCGCCTCTCCGATCATCCCGTCGACAGTTCAACGATGATGCGGCCTCAGATAATTGACAAGCCACTGCTGTCATCACCCAATAATCACCGCGAACATCTCATCGCACTGCCTGCCTGGTTTAACATGTTAATGGATTTTTCACGAGGTCCCGGCAAAAAAAAAAACAGTAAAACTCTCACTTTCGGACCTCTTCATAAACGGTTTTCTCCATGGAATCGATTCGTGGAACAGCTAAACGGATAAGGAGAGGGGAGGGGCCGCCTGAACAAGTGTGCAAACAACATATTGTACACATGTTTGAGCGTTGTTTGCTAAAGGTTCGCGCACGCTACTCACTTACCGGCCTGCCTGTCTGTCCCTGCGCCGTGGCGTGATGTTTTTGTGAGGCGAACACTGTACACTGGAACCTCCATTTACGGCTCCACTTGGGTCGGGGGTTGTCCTCGAAATTCAGTTTGCATGGAATTTTGAAGATTGACATCAAATGAGACTTAAGGGACAAAGCTTGAGGAAAACTATGTCAATTATATGCTAATTTGCTTTAGTATTATTGGGCAATTCAAAAATCCGTGGGAAACAAGCCTTCGGATATACAGACCCGATCAGTGATCTCTTGAAGGTTTCATAACAACGTTTATACCCATGCAATCTTATTAAAATATGTTTTGTCATGTTTTGAGTTCAACGACCGTTTGTGATTATTCAAGAACTCTTTTGACTTAATGCCTTCAGATCTTCTAGTTCAACGATTTTTAAGGTTTCAAGAACTACTAAGCGTAGTTATTCAGATCTACAAGCGTTTTCACGGATCTCTCAATGGTTTATGAATGACGCATATTGGCTCTTGAATACATATACTCTCAAGTTTTAAGTTTAACAACCGTTTATGGTTATACAAGAACTCTTTTTAGTATAGGCCTTCAGATCTACAAGTGTTACTAGCAGGCTTCCGAATTCTCACTCACTCTCACGATAATGGATTAATCCCTCACAGCAATTTTCAGCGATAAGCTGCCTTGCGATTTTATCCGTCCACAAAACAAAGCGAAAATAGACAAACAATTGCACTTTTCCGCAGCTGTGAGAAGTTTATTTTCTCTTTCTCCGATCCATGGAGAACTTTTCCTGTATCCATCGCCACGAGCAGCAGTTGCTTTTATGCACCAAATTAAGCACTCCTTTCGTTAAGTTGGTGTGGTAGAATGGTTAGCGTGCACGCATCGCGGTTGTTTTAGCAATGTTCTAGGTTCGAATTCCGTCGCCGGCACTAGTTTTTGTTTATCCACATAGTGATAATTCTCGGGAGTAGTTGGTGAGCGAAAATATGATAGAGTGAAAAATAAATTATCCCCAGAGTGGAATGATTTCCGGTTATCCTCCATCGTAGCTCCAGGGAAAATTAGTGTGAGCGAAAAAGGATGTTCACGTGAGGAAGCGAAAAAAGCATTCTCCTTACGTGCGAAAAATCGTAGATTTCGCATCATTGATACGAAAATTCAGAACCCTGGTTACTCTTGCGAAAGATCGCAAACATTCATTCAATAGAATTATTATGTACATGAGATTTTCCTTTACATTTAGTTTGCATGAAATTTTGTAGATTGACATCAAATGAGACTTATGTGACAAAGCTTGTCAAAAATTGTTGGAAAACAGGCCTTCAGATCTACAAGCCTAACCAGCCTAACTGATTAGGCGTTACGACAATGAGGATAAGCCTTTGCAGACAATTTGAAGGAAAAAAAACAAGAAATCTTATGTAAACTTGACTATAACTGCATACTTTTTGCACATAACTCCTAAATTTGTTAGTATAATCGTATTTTTAAGTGGGTTTATCAAACTTGTGAAATATCTTAGGTGTCTTACTGTCTTGTTTTCATCAATATTTTTCAGCTGTGAATGGTTCCGCAACCATATCATCAAAAACAAGTTATTTAGAATACAATGACCCAATGTCACCCCATCTAAGGGGAGATTGGGTCATTTTTTATTTACGTGCAGTGCCGTAGTGAATGAAAAAATGTCTTTAACTTTTCTGGGTAGTTGTTAATGTACCATCAAAGAACATACATACCAAATTTGAAGTTCATTGGAGTTAAATTGCGATAGTTATTCAAAAAATAATTCGTTCATATCCTTTTTAAGTTCAAAATCCGTTTGGGGTTATACAAGAACTTCTTCGACTTCATGCCTTCAGATATTCTAGTTCAATGGCTTTAAAGGATATACAAGAACTACTAAACAAAGAGAGGTATTCAGATCTGCAAGCTTTTTCACTGATCTCTTGAAGGTTTATGAATGACGTTTATACCCATATATACTCTTGAAATACACAAGGTTATACAAGAAGTCCTTTGTGTAAATGCCTTCAGATCTACAAGCGGAACCAGTGATCTTCCGCAGGATTATGAACAAACCATACGGTCTCATCGAGTCATACTCCCCAAGACTTTTTGTTAAAACGACTGTTCAAGGTTGTCAGTTTAACAATTTTTGAGGTTATACAAGAACTACTAAGAGTAGAGGTATTCACATCTTTCCAGTGATCTGTCGAAGGCTTATGAACGTTCATATTGTCATGTTTTGTGATTGAGAATAGGTCCTCAGATCTACAGGAGAAGCCGGTGAATCAAACTACTGATAAAAATAAGTAAATTTCATTTGGATTTCTTTTAAAATATTAAGATATCCTTTAACCTTTCATGGCTTAAGGCGAAATCCGTACAGGGTTTTAGACAAAATGTTTTCAGGATTTCAGACGAAATACTGTGAGAATTTCAGACGGGATTCTGTCAGGATTTCAGACAAAATCCCAAAATGAAATAATAAAAAAAAAACAAACGAAATCCTTTTAGGTTTGCTGACGAAACCCTTCAGGGTTTCAGACAAAATCCTTTCAGGATTTGAGATGTAATGCAAAGTGTATCTTATCTGAAATCCATAAGAATATTATCTAGATTCCTGCGAGGATATCTTCTGAAATCCAGGAATTTTCAGAAAATTCCGTATAGATTTCTGGAAAAAGTTCTTCGTAAATACTGGAAGGATTTCTTCTAAAATCCTGTGTGAGTTTTTTCGGAAGTTCTGAAAATATATTGTCGGGCATCCTGGAAGAGTTTTGTTAAAAGTATTAGAAGGGTTATCTTGAAAGTACTGAGAGGATATCGTATCGAAAACAAAAAAAAATGGACTGTAAATTTGAGAGAATATTATCTGAAACTCTTTTTGTATTGAACCCAAATGTGATGTCTGAAATCCAAAGATTCTGCGAGGGTGACGATGAAATCTTGTAATGATTTTGTCTGTTATCTAAAGCATGAATCCTGCTAAGTTTCAAAATGAAATCCTCTGAACATTTCAATCAAAATTTTCTCAGGACTATATCAAAATCTTCTCAGATTCTCAGTCAAAATTCATTCATTTATCTGAATTCTCTTCATGATTTACAAAGAATTCCTTCCAGAAATTCAAACAAAATACCTTCAGATTTGCGAAGGAATTCTTCCAGAATTTCGAACAATATTTTAGATAAAATCGTATCAAAACTTAAAACAAAACCTAATCGGGATTTCAGATGAAACCCTATCTTGATCGAAATCTTTACAGGTTTTCAGACGAAATCCTTCATGATTTCAGACAAAACCCTTCAGAATTTCAGACGAAACTTTTCAATTTTTTTTTTCAAATTCTTTTCAAGATTCTAGCCTAATTTTTTGCAGGATTTCAAACAAAATGTTTTCAAGATTTGAGACGATTTTTTTCAGAATTCAGACGAAAGTTTTTGAAGCAAAATTCTCTCTCTTCTCAGGATTATAGATGAAATCTTGTCAGAATTTTAGAATAAAAATCTGCTCTTGGGTAAAATGCTGTGAGGATTTCGTACGATTTTCTTTCAGGATAACGGATGGCATCTTTTCAAGATTTCAGATTCAAACTTTTCAGGATTTCAAACAAATGCAATACAGAGTAAATTTCAAGAAAAATCATTTCAAGATATTTCTGATGACATGCTTTCAGGATTTCAATTGACATCGGAAAAGATGTCGATTAAAATCTTGAAAGCAAGTTTTCAGGTGTTTTTTTTTTTTATATTTTAGATTAAATTCTTTCAAGGAGAAGAAATAACATCCAAGTTATTATTCAACTCATAATAGCTACAAGCGTGATCAGTGCTGTAAAATCTCAAATTTTCGAAACTCATACTTGAGATTATTCATGTCGCTGATCACGCAACTAAACAGGCAAAAAATCATGGATGAATTGACTTGTCCATTTGACTCGTTGTCTTGTATTTCCACAGGATTTTAACACAAAGCGAAAATTTCTTGTTTGATGGTAGAAATATAACAACCCTGCCTAACGTAAACAACTACATTATGTTTTGACAGTTTTACAACAATTTTTTTATTGGATCAATTTTGACAGCGAAAGTGTGACTGAGTGATTTTGCATTAGAATCTTAATCGTGAGATTTGCGAGCCTGATCTCAAATGAGTTTGCTCTCACGGGAGAGCTCATTGATTGAAAATTCCAAAACCGAAAATTCATGCAATCTTCTGAAATCGAATAACATGAAAAGATAAACTTCAAAATTTGAGCCAAAAATATTAACATTTAGAGGTGGCACAAGCGACTTGAAGGTGAATTTTCATGTTATGAAAAATTACCTTCAGTGAAGTATAAAAAACTTTGTTATTTTTCAACCAATGTTGAATTTTATAGCATCATTTCCTTCATCATTAAATTTATAAAAAAAAAGCAGAACGCCAAATTTTAATAAAATCAAAACTAGTTTTAGTTAAAACTAGTTCACTCAACAAATTGTTCCTCATTTTAAAAAAAAGTTCCATCTATGTTTGACCTTTACTTCATGAATACTCAACCGATTCTAAATCTTTTTACATGATTTTCAAGCTAGGTTATTTTTTCCACATGGTAATTCAACCGATTTCACTAAAAAATGTTTTGACCAAGTTGTTCCACAAAAACTGCACAATAACATGATTTTCAAAAGAAAAAATACAGTTTTTTTTATTCAAATTTTTGCCAGTTACACATTATCTTTTAAACTGAAACCGGTTTTTTTTTTCATTTGTTAAACCTTTAAAATGAACTTTGCAACATTTTTTAAATAATTTTGAAACAATAATATTTTTGCACATGTTGAAAAATATTTGCACTATTTAACTCGTCAGTAAAACAAGATGCTTTCTTTACTTAAGTTTTATAGAAACAGTGCCATTTCCGGTGAAAAAACTTAAATAATCCAAAGAAATTTGATTTTATCATAAAAAAAATCATGTTTTTGGGTAGTTTTTGTTGAATAACTAAGCCAAAACCATTTTTAAGAAAAATGTGTTGTATGAACAGTTTGATAGCACCTCAACTTGCTTCAAAAATATGTTAAAAGCTTTGAAGTCGTAGGAGTATTTATGAATTTATGGTCAAACCATAGATAACAGATGTTTATGTTAGAACAAAATTTTTCTGAAAACCTGTGTAAATATTCAAATTGAAACTCCTTGCAATCACTAGCGCCGCCACACAACGAATTGCGTCAATCAGTGGTGAATATCAGTATCTTGAAATATTTCATATTCACCACTAACATCGTCATGGAAACTGAGCGATGGCAGCGCCACCACGATGTTGCTACTTGTGTTGCCATTGAAACTGACCGTTATTTGGCCTACACAGTTTTACAATCAAACTTCAACATCTGTTATCTGTGGTCAAACAAAGATGATTTTTTTGATGCTCTACAAAGTTTTCTTAAATTATGCTAAAAGTTAAAAAATGGTTATAAAATAACGAGGTTATGGTGGCTTCACTGAAGGCTATTTTTTATAACTTGGAAATTCACCTTCATGACGCTTGCGCCACCTCTAAATCCACCTTATTTTTAACTCAAACTTTGAGGTATCTCGTTTAATGGAATTTAAATTCATAAGAGCACACGAATGTTTGGTTTTGAGAACTTTTGAAAAACAAGCTACACTCTACTGAGCATGATCCGTAGTGATCTCTCGAAGATTTATAACTATTAAGCGTAATTCTCAACGTTTTTGAAGCTGCGACCACCTCGGAATTTCAACAAACAATTCACGGACCCCTGAAAGCAGATGTGCATGATGTCATAGTCTTCGAAACCTGTCGAAAATCTTAAAATGCATAAATAGATAGGCCACACGTATACTTTTGAACACCTTCAAGGTTTGGTTGTACTCGACATCTCTCAACCGCATTACTATTCAAAATTTGAAAACTATCAAACTTTCACGTATATGAAAATAAGTAACAACTATGATTTAAACTGGGACATTTACCTAATACTTGGAAGGCATACTCAAATAGGTTGTGCAAATGATATTAAAACTCAGCTATCATACGTTGAAGAAGTCCATGAAAATTATGTTCAGAATTCTACTAAGTATTTATCGAAGAGTCCTATAAGAAACATTCCAAAAGGATCTTGCCAATATCCTACAGAAAGTCATACAGGGCAAGTCCTTGGAAAGATTTTCACCAAATTCCAAAATAACGCAAGCAATTTGTCGAAAATATGTCCACCAGTTCATAGGAGAATTCCTCGGCAAGCACCTCGAAAGATTTGAAAGATTTCCATGAGTACCTAGAATGTTCTAATAATACTGTTAGGTATCCACCCCTGGAAACTGATATTCCAATGAGCTTACTAGGAAATAACTAAGGAAAAAACCTTTGAAAATTTCGTTAAAAAAATGATCCTACTATTTGTTTCGAGATGATTCCACGAATGATTTGAGTGCAATCAATAAAGCATTTTAGATTTATTCAATCCCGCCAATAATTTACTAGGCTCTCCGATGAATTTCTCGAGGGTCGCGCCAGTAAGTTGGTGAAATATGTCATAGTTAAGCTGAAAATACGCAAGGAATTTCCTATGAACACCTCCCTGAACGAACATGCGCTTGAAGAAATAGGGCAAATCTGTTGCGAAATAAGAACGAATTTAATAGTCTCTTGTTGGTCAAATGGTTCCAGGTTATTCGGCCGAACGCCATTTGGCCGAAAGGGTTATTTGGCCGAATGCCGGTTGGCCGAAAATGAAAACAATAGATGATAGATAATAGTTAGCATGAATTTTTAATGAATTTCAAAGCTGAATTTTAAAGAACAATTTATTTTTAAAGAAGGATAAATTATCATTTATGTACAGCTCTTTAGTATTAGTTCAAGAAATAGTCAATGCTGAAAGTAGAGCATCCTAAATGAAAACAATTATTAACTTTTCTGCTAGCGGTAATAGTAGCCAGCAGAGGTTTTCGCATTGCGTTTGTAGTCAGCTTTTGACAGTAACTAAAGGACAGTTTAAGACTTATTCGTCCTTCTGTAACATCGGTTTGCTTCAATGATTCGAATCGTATTAAGCGATTTTATTCAAAGTTCTAGCAAACACGAGTTTTGGCTTCTTCTTTTCTCGACGGAGAAACAGTGAGCCTTATTGATGTTCACTGAACCGTTCGAATTATTGATATACGAAAGCAACGGTGCAGACTTAATTTTGGAGGATAATGAAATCTTACCTATGTTAACCCTTGTGCTAAAAAACATGTTTTTATAAGACTCTTGCTGAGCGTATTACAAGCCATAATTCCAATAAACTATGAAAAATATTCAAAAATTAAAGAATAGCCTATGATCAGAAGAAGGAATAATTTCTTATAAATATTAAAACATGTGTAATGCAAATAATTATTATATCAGTAGAACTACAAAGAACTGCCGATAATTTAAAGAAAGTAAAATTCCCAATAATAATATAAGATTTATTATTGCCAATATTTATGGAATCATTGCAAATCGAAAGAATAGCCTATGTTTAAAAGAAGAAAAAAAATTCTGATGAAAATCAATCAGGAGTAAACCTAGCACACCGTTGGTAATCCAGAAACGAACCAACTATCAGCTTAGAGTCTTGATGCGAGTTCAAAACTTCGTCCTGAATTAATGGATCGTTTTAATTATACTCTTGGAGCACTAATATAGCGACAAATATGACGTTTGGCCACATTATCAAAATCAACAAATGAATCACCTGATTAGTTATTGGGCCACACTAATGACTCCTACTTATCAGCGTTGAAGCATTTTTTTTTTCGTGATTCGGCCAAACGGCATTCGGCCAAATGACCCGTTTGGCCAAATGGCATTCGGCCAAATGGCGTTCGGCCAAATGGTTTCGCGGACCCCCTGAGAAGTCGTCATGGCCCTCTAGAGGACCACCGGTTGGGAAGCCTTGCTTTAAAGGTTTCTACTGCTAAGTTTCGTCAAATCCTGAGTACAACTATTGGTACAAGCTATCAAAGAACTCCAATGATAACAGGTTTTCATAGCTACAACTTCAATATTGGCTCCCTATGATTCACCAATAAGGCAGACTCATATAATAAGGTTCTACCAAGTCACAGTTCAATAAATCGGTTGTGCTACTTTTCCCCGAATGTCGGTTCCCCGAATGTCGTTTCCCCGAACGACAGTTCTCCGAATGCCATTTCCCCGAACATCCCGTTTCCCCGAATAACTCACTTCCCCGAAAAGCTTTTGGAACTCATAATTGTCATATATTTATACATTTCAGGGTGGTGAACGTACTGGTCATCTAATATGCAGCCTTTTCTATTTGGTTGGCGGTTCTTACGAGTTTTACCGTCCTCAGCACGTCTGTGGATTAAATGATTTTATATTCGAAGGGGGTTTCAGATAACCAGACAGTTTCACTGCATTCAAAACTTGGTTTATTGGGTCTTTTAGAGTTTAATCGTTATCCATTAACGTCAGAAAAATTACTGATTACGCATGTAGATCTAAAGTCTTTATAAAAATGTGTACTTCGATAATCTCGAGTTTTTTTGATCCTGTGTGAATATGAATTACAATGATGAAGCTCTTGATGATTATTGATAGAAAACTGTATGCCAATTACCAAAGAGTTCGTGCGAACAAGAGGCCATATCTTGGATCATCACGAAGAATATAGTTACCGGGATAACGCAAATGGACCTCACATAAAAAGAAGTCACATAAATGGAGCTTTCAGTGTACACGATGTGAGCGATGATGGTTGGGAACGAGAAGCCCACCAAGTACTTATCTGCTTCTTTGAATTACGGCTTTCGTGATAGGCACGTTTTACGCAAGAATCCGCAACTTACGGTGAACCTCGGCTAATACCTAAACGCTGGTGAGCGATGTTTTGAAAGCTGCTGTCAAAATATGCGGCTGCCGTTCTTCGCATGCGGTTGTTGCTGAAATTCGTGAGGTCGCCTCCACCAGAGGGCGTTATAACAGCGAAGACAGCCAGCGCGCAAACTTCCCTTCAACCCCGAGAGCGAGTGGTGTCTTTATCAGCATAGGGCTGAAGGTGCATTTTAAGTTGCGGGATCCGAGAGTGGTGCATGTTTACTGCCAAAAGGCCTCAATGTGGGAGGTCTCGCTTTTGATGACGGCCAATTATGGAAGCTAATGAGTCGTTTCAAGCCTCGCCGAGTTGGCCAAGGTAGAGGGGTAACGTTATTGCTTTACGATCACTAATTTTTCGGTCAAGCGACAATTTGTTTTCCCATTTTGAATATTGGGCGGGACTGTTTTAATTGTATTCATTAAAATTCATTAAAATATGCTAATTTGGCAGCACTGCTACCAATCATAAGAGGAAAGTTATATATCACTAATTAATATAATTTGCTTCAAACGGGCAGGCGGAAATTGACGTGCAATAAGCCAACTTTTGTTATTGTCGGTGATTTAAATGCCAAACATCGCTCATGGAATCATTCGTACAGCAATTCCAAGGGCAGAATTTTATTTGATGAGTACCCTTAAGGATATTTCTCAGTACAAAACTCTGATAGCTCTATTTGTTTTTCCTTCTTTGGACACCCTCCTACTATTGATTTGGATTTAATCGACTCCAGTTACCAATGTAGCCAACTGGTTACTCACGCCGATTTTGATTCTGATCATGTCCATGTTACATTTCAAATATCGCATGAAATGATTCTCAATCCTATCAGCTCCACTTTCAATTATTTACGAGCTGACTGGAATACATATGAAACATACATCGATAGTAATCTTGATGTTAACATTTCTTTGCGAAATAAACTTGATATTGACAATGCTCTTGAAACTTTAACTAATTCCATTGTTGAAGCAAGGGGCACTGCAATTCCAAAATGTGAAGTAAAATACGAATCCGTTATTGTAGACGATGGTCTTAAACTCTTGATCCGTCTTGAAAACGTGAGGAAAAGGAAATTTCAACGCACTCGCGATCCTGCTATGAAAATTATATGACAGGATTTGCAGAAAGAAATCAAGAAACGTTTTGCACAATTAAGAAACAAAAATTTTGAAAATAAGATTTCTCAATTGGACCCTGGCTCTAAGCCCTTTTGTAAATTTTCTAAAATTTTGAAAAAAAACCTCAGAAGCCAATACCGGCATTGAAAGAAATTATTACTAACTAATTGCGAAAAAGCTCAAAAACTTGCTATGCAGTTTGAAAGCGCTCACAATTTTAATTTAGGACTTACTTGTCCTAAAGTCACTCAGGAGTTTGAAAATATTCTCAATCAAGAGAACGTTTTCGAAAATGCCTGGGAGACTGATTTGGAAGAAGTGAGAACTATTACTAAAAAAATCAAAAATATGAAAGCTCCTGGTGATGAAGGAATTTTCTACATCCTCATCAAGAAACTTCCAGAAAGTAGCTTATCATTCTTAGTTGATATATTTAACAAATGTTTTCAATAAGCATATTTTCCTGACAAATGGAAAAATGCTAAGGTTGTACCAATTTTAAAACCAGACAAAAATCCTGCAGAAGCTTCTTGCTATCGTCCAATCAGTTTGCTTTCCTCCATCAGTAAATTTTTTGAAAAGGTCATTTTGAACAGAATGATAGCCCACATCAACGAAAATTCAAAGTAATCTGTCAAACCATTTTGCACACTTCTGATTAATTATCAAAATTCCGTGTCTAAAAGACTCCTTATAAGAGCTGGTGTTCCTCAAGGCAACATTTCGGGGCCAATATTGTACAATATTTTCACATCTGACTTACCTGAGTTACCTCAGGGATGCCAAAAATCTTTGTTTGGAGGTAACACAGGCCTCTCCGCCAAAGGATGAAACCTCGTGTCAATGTGTCAGCTGTCTACTACATTGAAAAAAGTTTGGATATTTTTTCTTCATACTTGCAAAAATGGAAGATTTCTCCTAATGCTTCCAGTTGATACCAGCGAGAAATCTCAAAATTACTGTCCATTGTTATGTTTGGCAGAACTACAGCATCAGTAGAGTACATCAAACACTGAATAAACTACCAGAAGATAAATATTATTGTTCAGCATCACACTAACATCTCCCCTCCATGTTCGATTAATTTCAACAAACATGCCTAAGCATTACTCTCAGATGGGCCCTACCACAAGATTAATTGAATTCTACCAAATCCGCTTTCCTTTGTTGGTGTACGATGTGGATTAGACTTGTGTGCCGATAATCTATGGCATATGATCAAAAGACATTTGGTCGAATGACATTTAGTCGAATGAGCACATTTAGTGGAAGGGGAATTTGGTCAAATGGACATTTGGTCGAAAACCTTTAGAACATTTCATCGGATGGCATCTAGGCAAACGATGTTTATTCGAAAACAA
The DNA here is from genome assembly GCF_002204515.2 of Aedes aegypti. Classification (NCBI taxonomy): domain Eukaryota; kingdom Metazoa; phylum Arthropoda; class Insecta; order Diptera; family Culicidae; genus Aedes; species Aedes aegypti. Next base: position 256,598,952 of record NC_035107.1, on the reverse strand, counting down.
CACCTTATAACAACTGATCAAAAGTAAACTGACACAATTCTCCAAATCAGCGGGGAACGTGCCCTTGGATCCGGCTTTCTGATACGCTTTCTGAGTAGTTTTTTGCACATTGACTGAAGATTTAGCTTTAGTGAATGTATTATTCTTTTAAAATATCATCATTCTTTGAAAAACTTCTCAACAAGTGAATTACTGATCTTCATCTGGTGGAAGCATTCTGGGAGAGTGCCTAGTTTGTATTTCGAATGCCGATACTCTAAGCTTACGGACGTTGGTAAGATTGAAAATCTTAAGCGTCGCAACACATTATACGGTTTTCTTCTTATTGTCAATTGGCTTATTGTGACTTCCTGCTTAATATTATTCTTTGAGCAAATATATGTTTTAAGCTATGGTATGTGTTGATGACTTTTGTGAATAACAGAGTTTGCGGTGTAAGCTTTGAATGTAACAATTGAAAGCTTCGACCGGAATCAAGGAATGAGAGCATCGAGAAAAAGTTTGGTCAAAAAAATATCAAGAAAATTGTGCTCAATCTGTGTACTTATAGGATGCGGTAAGACAAGTTGACTAAGGTGACAAAAGTCGTCTTGTTTCTATTTAAGATCAGATCATCTCGACTCGCATAACATGAATGTCAGCAACGTCTAAAGCAGAAAGGGTTGCTGAATATGATAGGAGAGTATGGTTCATCAAATAAATTAAAAAATATTGCAAACCGCATATTGATTCCACCTTTCTAAGCATAAGCGACAATATGCTACTCTTGCCTATGGTGGAAGCATGTCTATAATCCATCTAAACGTAAAACTTAGTTTCCATCCATTTTAGATTCAACAAAATGTCCTTTCGACGAAATGTCAGTTTGATCAAATGTCATATGCTTTCTATTGCATATAAACGTTTTCGACCAAATGTCCATTCGACGAAAGGTCCTTTCGACTAAACGTCATTCGACTAAATGTCATTCGACCAACTGTCTTTGGATCAAATGTCATAGACTCTTGCCGGCTTAAGGACATTTTGTCGAAAGTCATTTGGTCAAATGACGTTTGATCGAGTAATATTTGGTCCAAGGGACTTTTGGTCGAAGGGACGTTTGGTCGACTGGACATTAATTCGAGTGGCTTTAGAACTTTTCCGTGGAAAGACTATTTTGGAATGATTGACTGAAAATTTTTTTGTTCAACAGATATAGAAGCGAACTAGAGTTTTTGCACAATAGATGATCTTGCGTTTATTTTGAGCAAACATACACTTTATAAGAAGTTAATCACTAATGTATCTTCATGATAATTATTACCTACATAATTATACAACGTGGTAAGTGTCTATATAGGATAGATAATTCTTGTGAATTCCTCAGTATTTTTTTGGATTAAAAGGCGGAAAGAAGTTCAAAAGTAAAGTTGTATATTTATTGCTTAATATTGGAAATATAATGTTGAATATATTATTCTTTCAAAATATTATTGATAGAATTCATTATTGAAGAAAATACTCCGAAATAGTTTTTGGAATGATTAATATTGTTAAAATTATTATTTTTTGAAATGCCAAAATGCCGTTTTTATCCAAAGACAACTTCCAGTGTTAGTGCTCGGAACATTATCTATATATCTATAAAAATAAAAATGGAGTGGTGTTTGTATGTCACGAAATAACTTGAGAACGAATGATCGAATTGGAGTCAGTTTTTCCCAGTTACATTCAAAAAGGGATGCGACGTGACCGTATGAAAAAAAAAATTGAGAAAGTCTCCAGAATAATCGAGAAAATCGGGGAATGCTAATGTATAATTTTGTATGAGGATTACTTGACGTTTCACAACAGCCTACTTGATGGCAAGACGAAATTTGCTGGGACCACTAGTAGTTAATAAAATCAAGTTTTACAGCGTGAGACCGTGGGTAAGAATGTGGTACGTGGGGACATGGAGCGACTTGATCACCTTGAATAGTCTACAAACAATGCACTTTCATAGGTAGAATAAAGGGACCAATTTTAGTGGAATTAGGCAAAAGATTTTGACGAACTGCTCCAAAAGTATCGCCTGTAGGATACGGTTTCCTACTCATGTTTTTTTTTTGTGGACGTGACTTCAAGCTAAATTGTAAGATGATGGATAATTAATTCAATCTAATATAATCCAACAAGAGCATCATATTTATTAGGTGCATCACGTGAGGTTAGACGAGTTTACTTAGGTGACAAAAGTTGATTTGCTTCCATTTGAGATCAGTTAAACGCGATTTTTAGGGTAAGTCTGGGTGATCAACTGGAATCCTGAAATAAAGCTCGTCGCATATTGAAGGCTTGAAGATTTTTCAAGAAATACCAGTACGCCAATGCAGATAACTTGCGCATTAGGGTTACCAATATATTTTGGATCCCCTGAGCCATTTTCCTGCAATTTTCCCCAGTTTAAATCGAAAGACCAACTCAATTCGCATACCATTTGGAAAGATAGGACTTCACACTTGCATCAACCGTTTGTACATAGAAAATGTGTTCATTTTATCTGAAATTAATTTAATTTAATCGGTTCATCCATGCAACCGTTACAACACGTTACACACAGAAATTGAAGCCGTCAGAATTTTATCAAATGTGAACAAAAACTTTTTTTCAAATTTCTGAACTAAAAGCGCAGAATGTCTTCGATTTTCCATTATCAATTGATTGATTAGACTATGAGAAAGCATATTATACAACCAGTGTCGTGGACTTTGTCGCCAAACGATAAAAAATGTCGGGGGTCCAAAATATATACTTTGAGGGTCCAAAATGTATTGTTGCGTCCAAAGTAATGAAAAACAGTGCATCACAATTCAATTATTTTCGACGATTTTTGGATCCTACATGACCGTATGGGAATCTTTCTCGTAGAGGAAGTTTTTCTCTACATTTTGGCATGTTCTTTGACTTGGATACGCTGTGCAATTAATTAATTGGAACAAAAAACTAAAATCAGTTCTTTAGGGAGGCCAAAATACGACCGTTACCCTATAACATTGTTGTAGCACTAACAACCTGTATTAAAAGTACCTACCATACATGCTGTCCCTTTTTTCAATGGCACAATTACTTTGTATTAACGTCAAAATGTCCCAATTCGACTAAAGATCCTATCGTCCAAGTGTCATATAATACTTAAAGCAATCAAATTCTTTTCGTCCAAATGTCTATTCGGCCAAATGTACTCTCGACTAAACATCATTCGACCAAACGTCATTCGGCTAAATGCCATTCGACCAAATGTCATAGATTCTATATTTTCCCCTTTTTTAATAATCTAATCACTGTGATTGACATTAAAATGTCACTTTGTACAATAATTTGACGCATCCCTATTCGAATAAATATCCTTTCGACCAAACGTCATATGCTGCGCCCAAATGTCCATTCGATCAAATGTACTCTCGACATTCGACGAAAGGTCGAGTGACTGAATCTCATTCGACCAAATATCATAGATTCCAGAAAGAAATATCCATTTAAATTCAGCGTGAAATCATGAATTTAAAAGGAATGCCAGATATATCGCAAATTGAAACCACACATCGTGTAAAATTACATTATCATCATGTAAATTTATGCAAATTGTTGAGTCCAGGATCGATAAAGCGCTATGTAGCAGATACTACATGATGGTTATGTAATTTTACACGATGTGTAGTGTAAACTTGCGACAAATCTAACGTAGAAGATCAAACTTAATATATGCAAATACGAATTACAAAATGTATTGCATCTAATCAATCAATTTTCCTAATTAAGGATAATTTCGTTCACCAAAACAAATCATAAAAAGAATTCCTGAAGGTTTCGTCTTAAATTCTAAAAATATTCCGGGACCCTTAGCGGATTTCACCTGAAATGCTCAGAGAATACCGCCTGAAAGGAAATTCTGAAAGTATCCCATCTGAAATCCTGAGAAGATATCATCTGGATCTGGCTCCTGAAAAGATTGCGTCTGAAATTCTGGGAGGTTTCCTTCTAAAATATTAAGAAGTTTTTGTCTAAAACTCTTATTCACATAAAATCCTTCCAGACAAAACTTTTACTCTGCATGGAACTTTTACTCTTGTTGTGCAGATATCTCAGGAGCTTGTCCATTTAGAAAGATGGCGTTTCCGGCAAAGTTGTTCAGGGCTATGATTGTTTGAGCAAGTTGATTCAAAAATTTGTCACCAGACGGCGCTTGTTAGCAAGAAACTTTTGATTTGCAGATATCTCAGGTGAGATGGCGTCTTCGGCAGAGTTGTTTAGTAGCTCAGGGACTTTCATTATTCTAGGCAAAAGTTTCGGGATTTTGCCACCAGGCGATGCTTGCGGGCATGAAACTTTAGTTTTGCGGATATTTAAGGATTCTCTGACCATTTTTAAAGATGGCGTCTTCGGCAAAGTTGTTTAGTAGCTCGATAGCTTCATTATTCTGGTCAAGAGATTTGAGATTTTGCCACAATTCGGCGCTAGTGAGCGTGAAATTTGGATTTGTGAATATTTCAGAATACTGACCATTATGAAAGAGGGGGTCCACGGCAACGTTGTTCAGTAGGTCAAGGACTGTCATCATTTAAGTCAATATCCAATTTCAAGGCCTTAATAAAGATAGCCTTCGAGCTACTGACTCTGCGCAGACGCTATTTTTCTAAGTGATCAGGCTGCTGAGATATTTGCAAAAAAAACATTCATGCTCATTGGCGTCACTTGGTGGCAAAATTTAGAATCAAATAGCTCAATCAATAATTATTCTTGGCTAATTAAACAACTTTGCTGAAGACACCATCTTTCTAAGTGGTCAGGCTCCTGAGATATTTGCAAAACAAAACTGTCAAGCACACTAGCGCCGCCTGGTAATGGAATTCCACAACTGAATAATCACCAAATGTCAGCCCTTGATCCCCTTAAGGGCTGTCCGTTAATTACGTAAGCTAATTTTCAAGGTTTTTCAAACCCTCCTCCCCCATGATAAGATTTTTTGTATGAAAATACAAATAAAATGTATGGCGCATGAGAAATCTCTGATAAACTTAGAATATTTTATCTGATACCGGATTTCGTCGATTTTTTAAATTCTGAGAAGATCCTGTGTGGATTTCTCCCTAAACTCTCAAAAGATATCGTCCGACATTGTGGAAGAGCTTGTCAGAAATATTGCAGGTATTTTTCGAAATTGTTATATGATATCTCATAGATTATAGATAACATTTAGACGGAAACACTGAGAGGTTTTTGTAAAGAAATTTCCTCTGAGATTCTGAATTTCTGAGAGAGTTTCGTAGGTTATGTTGAATTCCATTTAAAATTAATTCGGTATTTCATCTAAAATCCCTTCAAGATTTACGCAGATATCCTTTCAGAATTTTGTACGAATTTTTTTCAGGATTTCAGTCAATTGTTTTGTTGCAGGATTTCGGACGATATCAAGATTCCAAACAAAATCCAATCGGGGTTTGAGGTAAAATCCTTCGGAATACCAGACGGAATAACGATTTAAGGAATTCAGGAGAAATTCGTCCAGGACCTTTTTAGAAGAAATCCTCGCAGGATCACAGATGAAATCTTTGCAGGATCTTAGAAGAAATCCCAGCAGGATTTTAAAGGAAATCCTTAAAACTAGTCTAGAATTCCAGAAGATATCGCTTCATGATCAGGATTTAGCATTTCAGGATTTCATACGACAACTTTTCAGATTTCGGACGAAATGATTTTGGACGAAATCGTTCCAGTGTTTCCAGTAAATCCCCTCAAGATTTAGATGAAATCTGCTCAGGATTTCAGACAAAATACTTTCAAAATTTCGTCTTTAATCTTCTATAAATGCCATACGGAATTCTCGCTGAATTTCATCCTGTATCGATTTCACCTGAAGTCCTGATAGTATTTTGTCTGAAATCCCGAAAGGATATCATATGAGTTCCTGCGAAGATGACATGAGCGGATCACATCTAGAATATTGAAAATATTTTGTCAGGATGCTTCAAAGGGTTTCGACTAGAAATGAATCTGAGTGCACCGAAAATTGATTTCGTTTAACAGTAGACTAAGATAAATGAAACATATTTTCGTTATTTCCTCGTAATTCTTCAAGGATTTCTAACCCTTTTATCAAAAATTACATTCGATTGAATTCGCTTTAGAATAGAAATTTTCAATTATTTTTTTGCCAATCATTGTAGTTCGACGAAATAAATTTTATCGTTTCGACACTTTTTACAAAGTATTGGCTTTCAAGTCTATATACAAAGGCAAAGCATACTCTAAATAGCACTGCTTCTATCCACAAGTGAAAGATCGTAAAGCCCCAGCTTAAGATCAAGGTGATGAGACACAGACGGCATGTTTCCTCTCGTCTCACCTCTCTAGCTAGAACCCCTTACCAAAAGCAGACAAAATCAATGTCGCTACTGAATGCTATTGCCTTCCGTTGTCGGTCCATATTTCCCGGTCGCTCCCTTTTTCCAAGCCATCCACAGTTTTCAAGTGTTTACACAAATCACCGTCATTTTTTATTCCCTTCCCTTTCGGAGCTCTCCTCCCCCACCAGAAACGGCTAGAACACAGAAAACATGTTTTCCTAGTTGTTCGTATTAGTCTTTCTGGTTGCGCGCGCGGCTTTCTAAGCCTCTCTCGTTCGTCTCCCTAATCGTCCCACGGAATAATCTATTGCACGCACTCAACGACACCGAAATCGACCTTATTTCTTCAATGCTATTTCTGCCCCAGAATTTGTTTTGACTCATCCTCAACTGTGTTATCAGCAGCTGCCGAAAAAATGAAACGAACTTTGATAACGGTTAGACGGTGATTCGTTTTGCGTTATTATTGAAAAATCAAAGATGGAAAATAGAAGATATAAGATAGAAGATAGAAGATAGAAGATAGAAGATAGAAGATAGAAGATAGAAGATAGAAGATAGAAGATAGAAGATAGAAGATAGAAGATAGAAGATAGAAGATAGAAGATAGAAGATAGAAGATAGAAGATAGAAGATAGAAGACAGAAGATAGAAGATAGAAGATAGAAGATAGAAGATAGAAGATAGAAGATAGAAGATAGAAGATAGAAGATAGCAGATAGAAGATAGAAGATAAACGATAGAAGATAGAAGATAGAAGATAGAAGATAGAAGATAGAAGATAGAAGATAGAAGATAGAAGATAGAAGATAGAAGATAGAAGATAGAAGATAGAAGACAGAAGATAGATGATAGAAGATAGAAGTTAGAAGATAGAAGATAGAAGATAGAAGATAGAAGATAGAAGATAGAGATAGAATATAGAAGATAGAAGATAGAAGATAGAAGATAGAAGATAGAAGATAGAAGATAGAAGATAGAAAATAGAAGATAGAAGATAGAAGATAGAAGATAGAAGATAGAAGATAGAAGATAGAAGATAGAAGATAGAAGATAGAACATAGAAGATAGAAGACAGAAGATAGAAGATAGAAGATAGAAGTTAGAAGATAGAAGATAGAAGATAGAAGATAGAAGATAGAAGATAGAAGATAGAAGATAGAAGATAGAAGATAGAAGATAGAAGATAGAAGATAGAAGATAGAAGATAGAAGATAGAAGATAGAAGATAGAAGATAGAAGATAGAAGATAGAAGATAGAAGATAGAAGATAGAAGATAGAAGATAGAAGATAGAAGATAGAAGATAGAAGATAGAAGATAGAAGATAGAAGATAGAAGATAGAAGATAGAAGATAGAAGATAGAAGATAGAGATAGAAGATAGAAGATAGAAGATAGAAGATAGAAGATAGAAGATAGAAGATAGAAGATAGAAGATAGAAGATAGAAGATAGAAGATAGAAGATAGAAGATAGAAGATAGAAGATAGAAGATAGAAGATTGAAAAAAATCGTTTAACTTTTTTTATCGGTCTAGAGCTGTAAAATAAATCTATAAACAACCTGACGTCTAAAGTTTTGATGGCTGTTTTTTTTTTCGTTATGATAACGTTGAACGAATCACCGTGGGTAAGCGATTCCACGCACTACACGTTTGAACCTCAGTCTCACATCGCGCGCGAAGCTCTCAGAACGAAGGACGCACGAACGCGCCCGATTTGAACTGCTTTCCTTTGGGTTTGCTCCATAACTAAATTCCGTGATACTAATCAAACAAGAATGCCCTTTCTTCTGCAGCCCAAGTCGCGCTACACGGACACCTCGTACCTGATCTTCCAGCAGCTGAAGGAAGGCGGACTGCAGTGTGCCTTTCCCGCGATCTATGAACTGTTGAATCCGGGCTGCCGATCGAATGGCCGTCCCGTGCAGGACGAGTTGCCAGTCGGCGTGGAGCCAATCGGTGAGCCGAAAAATGGCGGCACCAAGAAACCGGCCGTCGGGGGTCAGTACAAGGCGAAGGATAGTCGCAAACCGGCAGGCAGTGGGATTCCCCGGAAGCAGAGCAAGGTCGCCGAGAAGCGGAAGAATAGGCGCAGTTTGGAACTGAAGGCGGTCGAAGAGGCTACTCGAGAGGAGGAAGATGCGGTCAGTGTTGCCAAAGAAGAGGGAATTGTGGAAGTGGCGGATGAGAAGCAAGTACAAGTGTGTGATTTGAGGGGGGTTGACGGAGGGAGGGATGTGACCGATTCGCGGCATGTGAGTGTGATCAGCAGTGGTGACGAGCAGGGATGTGTAGTGCAGAAGGACATCCGAGTGGCGGTGGATTTCCATCATAGGCCCAACTCGGAAGTGGATCGCCCCGGCGGTAGTTTGGTGGAAGCGAATAACAACGACATCAAGTGTAAATCGAGTAATGATCCCGGTGTAGGGGTCGCCGTAGGGGGTGAAGTGTTGTCTGAGTCGGATGTCGATTCAGTGAGGACGATAACACCTGGGCCGGGAGCGAATGCCCCGAAAGCGCCCAGTGTTCAAATTCGTCGGAAGCAATATCTTTACGAGCCGCCCTATCTGACCGGGTCGGAATACAGCGATACCGATTTCACCGATACGGCCAGCAGCGTGGGGGGCGAGCTGGATGATGCGGTGGAGTACGCGAGGGTTGAACTGAGACAGGTATGTTGGTGGGGGTGGAAGTTTTGGTATAATTGTGTAATATGACGCCACCGCTCGCCCGATACAACTTGGAATTTTTGCGTTGAAGGTCGTCGGGTGACAAACATTTGGACAGCGAACTGATTGAGACATCACGGCTCGCGGAGCTAGTGTCGTCATCGGTCGTGATTGAGCGGTATGGAAAGGAAGTGCGAAAATTTGTTTGTTCCATTAGCGACGGAATATAGCGTTATCAGCGGCGTGTCACCTGGTTCGATATACATAAGACATTCTAGTGGCGGTTCACGGTGTTGGTTTCTAAGAAGTGACCAATGCTGTCTTTCAAAAACAAGTTGACAGAAAATTCAGGATTTAATCTTGTTGGTTAGGATGAATGGCGAAGTTTAATATTACTTGTATTGGATTTGTTCAACCGTTTTTGCAAGAATCATAAGTAGGGACAATGGAAATTCGCGATTTCGCTGGCTATAAAACTGCGAGGGCGATTCGATTTAGACATTTCTAGCCTACACATTTTCTAGCATGATCTTAAAAATGTTGATCGAGCTGTCGAAAATGTTCACTACATGTTTTGTAGTTCAACTTGTTGTGTCCCAAATAAACTAAATTGTTGATTAATCATTTGTTCCAGTAGGGGAAGGAGTGGTTAAATGAACACCTTTACGGATATCATCTTGTTTCTGATAGAAAAACGAGAAATTTGTATAGTTCTATCGCACAACATCAATATTAGGGATGTTATCTATAGCAGCGTTATTCCCCGTAACGCGGGTAGATCACCTTTTCGAGGTGCGTTACGGGGTAAGATCTACCATATTGTACTCTTGTTGTATCTGTTCTTGTGAATACTTATAAGTTACGGTCGGAAGAGTATAAGAGAGTAACAAGCCAATAATACCCACCTATTTGTCCTAGATGATGAGGAGGTCGAAGTGGAAAAATGGCTCAATCAGCATCTGAGGTTGGTTTCAACTCATGAGACAATTTCTTTCCGAGTTCAAGAGTTTATCTTTCGATATCTAGGAGGGAAACGATTCCGAGTCAGTGGAGTAGCAGACGTTTTAACTTCTAAAATAAGCTTTTTGTTTCAAGGAATCTAAATGTTTCATGTGATGAAACAGATAAAAATATTTAAATTTCAATGTAGTGTAAACAGAAGAATATAGTAAATGTAAACCAAATTCATCTATTGTTACAGCATCCGTTTAATTTTCAACTGAAGATACTTGAATGTTACATGATCGTGTAAATTTAAAGTGCATTCGATTGAAAAATAAGCGTTTTGTCGTTGACATTTCAGTTTATTTTGATGCTCCAAATATGTGCATGAAAATAAATTGAAATTTACAACATATTTTTAGCTGTGTATGAAATAAAACGTACATTTTTCGATAAAAACGACATGTGTTATTTTTGTTGGATAAATCACCTCTAGTTTAGTCCATTTGCCAAATTTCTGCTTTTTATTCTATCAAAAAGTCATATAAATAATTAAGTTTACGCAAAAAACAAAATTGCTCCCTTGCACCAATAGTTGCCGTCGTGTTCCAGTAGTGGATCAACGGATGGAAGCAGTTTTTAAAATGGATGTATAAAAATGAAGAAAAGTCTCAGAGATGATCTTTATGCTTCATTCGAAAGATATTAGTTGCTTTTCCGAGGGAAAAATGTTACACCCATGAAAAATTTACCATTTTGTTTAAAATTGCTTGTATCATTCCCGAACGTCTACTACTGGAGCACTAGCACAACTACTGGAACATGTGTACCAATAGTGGCTCAAGCGATTTCATGCTCAAAAACTATTTTTATCACTCTTTTTATGTTTGTCCCATATAGTAGAAGTTGAAATCTTTCTGTTGACGCCAAAAGATCTCTGTTAAGGCTTTTCGTTATTTTGTTATGATTTTTTATAGCTGTAGTCCTGTTATAACATTTAAGGTACTATACATCGAAGGACCTTTAAAAAAAAAAGAGTTATTACCGTAATTTCGGGTGAAATTGATCATTTTTCACGGTTTTTCTTATCTGTTTCAATGCTATCTGTTGACAATGCCAAACAACTAAATACAGAAAACAAGTACAAAGCTGAGCCTTATCGGCTCATGTATCGAAATTTTCTAACAAATGTCAAATTAGTGCTAAAAAAAATATCTCTAAAATAAAAAAATCGGGGAATCTCATTTCGGGGTGAAATTGATCAGTTGTCAATGCGATTATTGTTAGTTTTCAAAACAACTCTACATAATAAATTTGAGATTCCTGAATCCGAATATGCTAATTGAATTCTTAACAATACAATATTTATGTAAATAATGAAGAGTTAAATTTCAAGAATAATGCGGAAAACACCTAAATGTATGCAATTTTTAAAAGAATTTCCTGATATCTAACAGAAATTCAATTATATAAACCAAATGAGCAAATTGGTACGAATTTTAGTGATGAAATCTGGTTTTGGGATATATCTTAAGCATTCTCACAAACTTTCAGGTTCATACCATGTTCAAATCCTTATTTAGCACTAGAAGTTTATGAATGTTTGCCAATACTGCACCGTACATGATTTAGAATTTCAACATTATTTTCATGGTAATAAACATTCTTTAACGCAAAAAACTTCACAACATACAATTCGACAATAGTTACGATAAACAACGCTCATTAACTGCAGGTAACATTGACATTAGAGCTCCATTAGGAAGAAATAAAATTGTGTGATACAGTGATCAATTTCACCCTACTGATCAATTTAACCCGAATTTACGGTACTGATAATTAAAAGAAATTGAAGCTTGATAAAAGAGAATGCGGCATATATTATTGAACACACCATTGTTAGCTTAACTATTCGGAACGAAGTCCAGGCAGCCCCAACTGAGCTGTGTTTGTACCGTGAACTTTTTGGAAATGATATGATATGATATGATAGCTAGCAAATAGTCCAATCAAAAATGTGCTTGGCATGTAGAAAGCTAAGGCGAAGTAGTTTTCCGCACCTTGAGCTGTCTTATTTTATAAAAATCTCGATGCTGTACACAATTTCATTCAAAAATGGTGTGAAACAGGGCTAATTTTGATATAAATTTAATTCACTATAGTCTCTGCGTCATTTTCTTAACTCCATCGGTAGGCTATTCGCAACATTCATATTAACAGTACTCGAATCGTAGTACAGGCCCTATTGAAACCAATTTCTCTGCTGGTAAGCTCTCGCAAACCCTAAAAGAAAAGAACCTTTATTATAAGCTTAAGAAAATAGGAAACCAAAAATAAAGTTTCTATTAACTCAGCTAACATCGAAACAACAATATTTGACATTACCTTGTCAACATGAAAATCATCATTAATCGCAAAGGTTACCTCGATATAGCTATAAAAATTATAGTGTAGGCAAGAAAAGTCAGAAAGGGGTAATTCAAAGCTTATAGCAGACTAACGTAAAAAGCTTGATTAGATTTTTTCAACAGTTTGTGCAAGAATTATTGGTTATTGAGGCAATAGTTGTGATCTGTGTTCTAATTTGATAAAACAATATGTATTCACATCAAAGGCAAACAAACATGGTATCTTTAAAAAAAACAAGCACATTTTAGCAAGAACGCATGATTCCTTATGAAGAAATGCGATGAAAAAGACTAGACATCGATTTGAAAATAAGTCAGTCTGGTGGAATAATAGACGAATTGACAATTTATATAATAATTTATATAATAACTAATAACGACCTTCGATTCAGAGCCGACAACTTCTATTGCCGGCCGGTTTTTTAGTCATAATAATATCTTGATTCTTGTTGGAATTCTCTCAAGATTCAAGCTAGAAATCTCTCAGGATTCCATTCGGAAAAATCTCTTGATTACTAGAGAGGGTCGGGTTTCAGGTTTTCAAACCCGAAACCCGACCCGAACCGGGTCGGGCTTGAAAATTTAAAAATGTTCGGGTTCGGGTTTGGAGGCTACAGAATTATCGGGTACGGGTCGGGTTTGGGTCGGGTTTGATCAGAATTGTGAACAGAGTAACAACATGAAAGTTTCCCTATGTTTCTTACAAAATAATTCGGGTCTCGGGTCGGGTTCAGGTTTAAACAGCGAAAATTTTTCGGCTCGGGTCGGGTCCTCTACTGATTACCAATCGTGAACCTTTTAATAATCCAGTTGAATCCCTCTAAGATTTCTGTCAGAATTCTTTAAACCACTTCCAGTATTTCAGTCGAAATTTCCTCCAGGATTGCTTTCAGTATTTCTTCTAGAATTTTTGTTCAAAATCCTTTCAAAAATCTAGTCAACTCAAGAAGACAACTCTTCCAAGATGAAAGCCGCTATATCCTTCCTCCTCAAGATTTCAGTCAGAATACCTTGCAGTACTTCAGTCCGATTCCCTTCCAGGATTCAAGTGTCTAGGATTCCAGTGGAAATTTTTTTAGGATTCCAGGTGAAATCCCTTACATGGTTTGAGTCGAAATCCTTTGCGGAACTGCAGTTGGCTTTTAGGATTTCAGTCGGAATTCGCTCAGGATATTCTCTCAGGATTTCTGTCAGAATCCTCTCAGGATTTTAGAATACGAATCCTTTCAGGATTCTAGTAAAAATCCACTCAGGATTCCAGACGGAATCTTCTCAAGATTCCCGTCGGGATCCTCTCAGGATTCAAGTCACCATTCTCTCAAGATTGACTTTCAGGATTCCAGTCGGAATCTTCTCAGAAATCCAGTCCAGTCCTTTCAGGATTGCAGTCGGAATCCTCTCAGGATTCCAGTAGGCATCCTCTCAGGATTTTATTCGGAATCCTCTCATTCCGACTGAAAAATCCTCTCAGGTTTCCAGTCAGAATCCTCTCAGAATTTCGGTCGGAATCCTCTCAGGATTCCAGTCGATATTCTTTCAGAATTTCAGTCGAAATCCTCTCCGGATTTCAGTCGAAAGCCTCCCAGGGTTCTAGTCGGAATCCTCTCAAGATTCCAGTTGATATTCTCTCAGGATTCCGAACGGAATCCTTTGAAGATTCCAGTCGGAATCCTCTCAGAATTTGTGTCGGAATCCTCTCAGTATTCCAGGCAGAATCATCTCAGTATTCCAGTCTTCATCCTCCCAGGATTCCATTGGGAATACTCTTAGAATTTCAGTTGATATTTCTCAGGATTCCAGTTGGAATCCTCTCAAGGTTCCAGTTGATATTCTCTCAGGATTCCTGTCAGAATTCCCCGAGAATTTCTGTTGGAATCCTCTCACACGGATAAAAATCTGATCCACACACCACGATTTACAAATCATGAAATTCATAAATTGGTTAGGTCATAATATCAGGATCACAAATCATGGTTCCTGGAGTCATAATCATGATTCCTCATAAGCGTAACATCCAGTGTGAAAACACTAAGCGGCGCACTTTGCTTCATCTCATTCGTATCGATCACTCTAAATTCAAGATGACGAAGTGGTTGAGTGGTAGAATACGTGGCACACAATCGGAAGGTTCTTGGCTCGAATCTCAATGTATGCTATTTTTAATTGTTTTTTTTTTTATTTTGTTGATCATAAACGGGTGCGCGCCTCAGCATTTTTGGCATTTGAATCATGATTCCGAGCAATCAGCTACAAAAACCTAACGCGTGTGTTGCGTTACGGCAATCTGACTCATGATATCATGAGTCCAAATCATGGTGTATTTTCATAAGACGAAAACACGCTGGAATCATGATATCATGAGTCATAATCTTGTTTTTGGATTCTGATTTCTACCCGTGCAGTATTCCAGTTGGTATCCTCCCAGGATTCCAGTGGGAATACTCCCAGGATTTCAGTTGATATTTCTCAGGATTCCAGTCGGAATCCTCTCAGAATTCTAGTTGATATTCTCTCAAGATTGGCTTTCAGGATGATTCCAGTCAGAATCTTATCAAGATTTAACTCGGAATCAAACGCACATAGCATCATTAGACAATAGGCCTATTCAGAAGACGTTTAAAATGAGCTGATCGGAAAGCTATTTGACAGTTCTTCTATGAAGATGACAGTCCCGTGTTAGCACCGGTCCTCCACCGATGTAAACAAATGCATAGATAGACCTGTCATATGAAAAGGCCTATTCATGAGACAGCTGCGATCAGCGGGTTTTTTGTTTACCATGTGCTTTTGATTTAATTTTTGATTAGGTATACCACAATAGATCAATTAATGGTCGCAGTGGTTCAAATCCCAACTACAAAAAAGGTAATGATTAGAAAAAAAAAAGAAAAATGTCTAATGAAATCGTCATAAATCAACTTAGTTAGAACCAAAATGAACCACCCATCAGCTTAGAGTTTCGACACGATATGCAGAATTCAAAGCTTGGCCCTAAATCATCAAATCGATTATGTCTGTCTCTTGGAGCTCTATATAGTGACAAACATAAGATCCGGTAACAACATTAAAATCTATAAACTAAGTTGATCAGTAATTGGGCACTCACAAACCCAACACAAAAGCGCTGTAGCAATCTGGTTACATGTGTAAGTTCATAACTCTTAAAACCCCGACTAAACAACCCTTTCGGCCAGATGGAATTTGGCCAAATAACATTCGACCAACTGGCCGGACACCCATGCATTGCGGAAAAATCGTTCATTCTGTGAAATTAACCGCTCGGGTACAGGTATACCTCGATTTAGTGGACCCTCGATTTTAGGGACATAAAATTTCATGTCTTATTTTTTCATATTTTTCAATTCTAAACGTGCATTATGTAAACTTAAAGCCTGTAAATGGTACATGCTATGCTTACGCAGGGGCTGGGTCCTGTTTTGTAGCACAATATTTAATAAATATTAGTATATACACTCCCGTGCATAAGTTAGGGTTCACCCCCTAAAAACATACAAAAGTGTTCAGTCCATATCTCTGGGATTACAAGTCTAATTGAAACTCGCTAAGCCGCATTCGAAAGGCAAAGAGTTATTTTTACTTCGTATGTAGTTTTCATCGACATCTAGGAATTGAATTGTCGACATCTTGGTAAATTAATTAACTAAATTCGGTATTGAGAACTATCGAGATCCGTTACACTTTCCTAACAATACTCGTCAGAAATCACCTCAACAAAATCGTCTTGTTTCATCACCCAAGTATCTGCGTAACGCAATCTAGTTCTACGCATATCCACCAGATGTCCATTCCCGCGATGTCTGTGCTGGTTGATGTTCACACTGTTCGCTCCATCTCTCTCTCGACCAATCGCTCGCGCGCGCATGTGCACGATCGTAGCGTTACGCTCTTCGTACTCGCTTTCTCTCGCGAAAAGCACGTGCACCTCCCCGGTCGCTCGTTCGTCCGTTTTGTTTCGTCCACTCGGCACAGTGTTGTTTATTTACATTCCAATCAGCTGCTTTTGTGATTCTCTTTTATGCTCGCGGGGAAACATTCCTGCCTAAATTTACGAAACGTGCCTCTCGTCCATCCCGAATGTGTGCCATTCGAAAGTTGCAACATTCTTCGTTTGCTATTCTGACGACGCCGCCGCCGCCGAACGGGACAAACTACTCACGTACCTATCTGCACATCCCTTCGAGGTAAACAACTTTTCTTCTCGCATATTTTCCGTTTTTGACGTTCGTTCGCTTGCTTCGGGTCTTCGCTTCTTCCCGAATCAATAAATTCACATCACATTGTGCTTATACATTTCCTCATTTTCCCCACCGTTCCATTATTGCGCGATGGTTATGGCGATATAGTGGAGGCGGCTTCGGCTGCGCCGCTCATTGTTATTATGTTGTTAAGCATTAATGCTCGATCGCTTTCGGGGGCTTGAGAATGCTCGGTGCGCAAGCGAGCAGGTTTTCCCTTTGTCGGGACTTCCCTTTTGGAGTGCCGCTTCGCCAACCGCCCAGTATCTAATAGTTCCCGCTCTTTAATGATAACACATTTTTCCCGCGACCGAAGGTTTCCCGAAGTAACCTTGCACTAATGATTGCTTTTTTGTTATTACCTGCTTCGATCCGTTGTACACGTTCGTTGGGATCGAAGAGCAACAACCAACCAGGTCCTCCCGGGGAACGTCCATCGATACAGACGTCGGACATTGCATTGTTGGAGATGCAGCTGCCGCCAGGAGGCAATTTCGAGCCTGAGACCCACTGATAACATACATCAAACGGCACTCATCTTTATGGCCTTCGGTAGGATTGAATGGCGTCGACGGACGGACGGACAACGTCAGACAGGAAAATGGTTGGAAAAAGTTCAAACGCATTGAATAGCTATGGTGGACTGAGGAGGACCAGTTGACCCACTGCCAGCGGTATTGTGGCGGTCAACTAGACAGCGATAAATTTGAGTAGATTTATGACCCTGATGATTTGGATTCTCAGGCTAGCAACCAGGAAGAGGTTTTCAAGAAGTAATTTTTGGACCAAATTGAATTACGTTGACCGTGCTTGCGATACATGAAAAGAGAATAGAGTTCTATCTTATCCGGGTTGAGCCAAATGCGAGATAGCTTGAGCTTGATTGGCTGCCCTTGGTTGCTACTCCAGTATCGCCAGATCAGCTGCACCTACACAATGAACCAACCAGATGACTGCTTGGGATTAATAGACACCCTAAGTGTAAAAGAGCTGGTGATCTTCTATTTTTAGACAATAATGGCGCCTGTCACGTCAGAATGCATACCAATGAGGGGAAGGGGATGGAGTTGATAATGCATTCAACTGGCTTCCACGGTAGACTGTGTCTACGTCAGTTCATGCGGGAAGGGTGAAAGGGTGGGGTAATTTTTATGGCAGAGAGGCTTGCTGTTTAGTTAGCAGACTGCCTATGTATCAGGCGTATGGAAAGGCGTGCTATAATGATGAAAGAATGGAAGCGTAGGGAAACGGTTTATTTCTGTCCGTCTCGAGTTCTAGCTATGAACTGTGATATATTAAGAGTGGTAGATAGAAGCAAATGAAAGATACAACAACAAAGTACGAGGAAAGGGACGGGCCTGGGAATGAACCCGTGAAGCAGAAGCGGTAGCAATTGGACCACCAACCTCGTCTTAGAAGTTTTCCTGACTGAAGCGGGAATCGAACCCACACTCCGTGATTCGATGTGGATAAATGCCTAGTAACACTAATTGCACGACCACGAAGCCATCACTCATTAATCGAGATAATCGATTAACTGACGTCGATTATGGCAAGAAAACGTCCAATTCAAACTACTGAAAATCACTGTGTTGCGTACGAAAATGTATTTTACAAACAATCATAAAACCACGAAATATGCTCATAGATCTTCGCAGTTATTCATATTGATATTCTCTGTGCATTGACTCCAAGTTGTCGTTTTTTCAAGATCATCTATGTGAGAATTATTTTTTTTCGACAGATTTAGTCCTATACTGCCGTGAATCACAAGTCAGTCTCATCTGTATTTTTGTCAAATTTGAGTCCATACAAGTTTTCAACATATCTTCCTATGATATTTCAGCTGCACTAAGGAGACAACCAAATTTGTTCGGTAAAATTGAGAAAAAACATCAAGTCGAATAGTCTAATAGTGAAATGTAACCGCATTGTAGTCGCACTGCATTGTTTCGTAATTTGTGATACAAAAATGAACCGTGTTTTGATCATTTTTATATTTATCACGGAAAGGTGTCAGACTGATAAGCAAATTGTGAAAGATTCATTTTCGCTTTTAGAATCATACAGGCGTATCTACAGTGATCGATTTCTCTTCGTCAACTTTCTCTTTGGGTTAGTACACGAAATTCAATCGATTTATGTAACATTTTACGATGCAACATGACGAAGGTCGATGAGTTCTTTCTATTGAATCAAAAATAGAAGTCGAAAATAGTCGTCAGACCAAGTAATAAGCTAAAGAGAAATCGGTCATTGCAGTTACGCCCTTATGATACTGAACGCGAGCATTGATTAAATCTCAATCGACATTCAGAAAGACGTCATGCCATAGAGCAAATATTAAATAGGTTACATACGAACCCCAAAACCGGTTCAGATCCTTCATTGTACAACAAAACTTTAAGATAGAACGAAATTTATATTTTTTTTATCCAAAAGTGAAAAGATGTAAAAACTGCGACCAATAACTGAGTTCATGGAATCGATTCAAATAGGACTACAGAAATTTCTCCAGAATGTATCCCAAAAATCGCATGAAGAATTTCTACAGTGATTTTCCCGCCAATATATCCAGGAATTCCTAGATTTCTGTACTTGTATGGATATCTCCATAGATAAATCCAAAAAACTGCTCCAGGAACCACACTGCGAAATTTTTTCCAGAGAGAACACCAGGAATATTTAAAGTTGTGTAATCATGGTAGATGTCTCTAGGAATTCAACAAGAAGCTCCAATATGATATTCTTTCTTTTTTCAGTGATTGCTTCAGAAATTCGTTCATGAATTCTTCCCCAAATTACTTCGTGTTTCATCCAGGCATTTCTTCAAATAATTTTAGGAGTTCATCCAGGAAGTTGGTAGAGATTGTCCCAAATTACATTTCAAGCAATCAATTAGGATTTTTTCTAGAAAATTTTCTAGGAGTTTCTACAGTAATACCGCTCCACAATTTTTTCCAATGATATCTTCATGAATTCTTCTAAGCCTCCTCCAGGCCAGGCATTTTTTTTTTCAAATGAAAAAAAACAATCGAATGAATCTCCTATAATTCACAGAAACAACTTTAAGGTGAAACATCTCGGAATCCAAAGATGGCCGTCACAATGGTCGCCTTGTGCTCCTACTCACGTTTTCAAATTCACAAAATTGAAGAAATAGTAGGCAAACGTTTCTTATCTTCTTATTTTAAGCTTTCTGCTAGTGCACAAAGCCAACATAAAAAATTCACTGTTGATGGATGCTTTCTTCGCGAAGTTTCTGTGCAATCTTAGAAGTTGATTCCAAACTGCTTCACCTTAAAGAGTAGTGTTTGATCCTTCGACCATGACGCTTGCTCATGCGGGGTTGGGCGATGAGGGATCAAACATGTCGCGCGTCATGTTCACGTCGTAGCGTCGCTTGTTCTTGCGTGGGCGAGCGATGAACACTTGTTCGGCGTACAATGCGATCATCGAATTATTTCGCGAATCCAGTTAGGCGTAATTATATCCACCAAAAATCGGTGACTCCCAGATCTCTACTTTATCCCACTAACCTAATACCCCATCTATGACAACCGTGGAGATGCAGAGGTGATCTCGGTCTCTAGTAACAACGGTAGTCGCACTAACATTCCTTCCCTTCCTCGATGACCGTAAGGACGTGGCCGGCGCCGTTATTGACTTTTAAAATTTAAGCTCTTGATTTGTACACATTGAGAATAGTAAGCTAATTCCAAGCCTCTTTCATTAAATCTCTGTGCAACTTCGATTTTTCTGGTCAATTACGGAGAAGCAACTCGAATTGTACGGTAATCTATGCTTATGCTTATGCAATTCCCAGAAAAATCTTTAAAATATTTCTCTATCAATTCCTTTCTATGGAATGATC
Organism: Aedes aegypti; assembly: GCF_002204515.2. Taxonomy (NCBI): domain Eukaryota; kingdom Metazoa; phylum Arthropoda; class Insecta; order Diptera; family Culicidae; genus Aedes; species Aedes aegypti. Next base: position 256,578,437 of record NC_035107.1, on the reverse strand, counting down.
TACAAGAAAACCCTCATAAATCCATACACGACGACCTCCATGTTCACCTACAGTATTTGCCCTAAGAATGCTTACAGAAAATCCTCCAAGAATTCCACCAGGAGTCGTCCACAGATTCCTCCTGAATTTTTCAAGGGATACCCCCAAAAATTCCTCTTAGGATTCTTGCAACAGTTCCTTCAGTGTTATGAAGTTAAAAAAAGTTATGAAGAAATTCCTGGAGGAACTCTTGAAAGAACCACAGAGAAATGGTTTGGAATACCCTAGTGATATTTGTGAAGCAATGGTTGGAGAAAACCCTAACCAAGTTTCTAAAAGAATCTCGAAAAAGTTCAAACAGAATACCTGCAGCCATCTCTGAATAATTTCTAGAAAGATGTCCGAAAGTAATCTCTAAAAGTTCTACTGGAGCAATTTATAAAGGAATCCTTAGATGAATTATTATTGCAGGAATTTTAGGTGGACTCCCAAAAGAAATTTAGAGAAAAATCCGAAAAGGAATTTCTGTAGCTTAAAAAAGAAATGACTCGAATAATTTCTTAAAAACCTGTGGCATAAAATACCTGGGAAAATCTTTGAAAAACTTTTTAAAAAAAATCGCAAAGGAAATAACTGAAGAGATAACCTGTGAATTTCTGAAGGAAAATATTGCAATAATTCCTGGAATATTCACAAAAGAAATTTTCAATTTCAATTCAAAGAGTCATCTGTGAAGGGGTTTCATGAGGACTCCTTGTAAGTTTCACTGGAGAAATCTCATGAAAAATTCTAGAAAACTCCCTGAGGGAATCCTTGAGAGAATCTGTTTCCAAAAGAATTCCGTGAGAAACCTTGAGAGAAATTCTGGGAGAAATCTCTGATGAAAATAATGAGTCTGGGAGAAAACTCCTGAAGAATCCCTGTAGAAATATCTGGAACAAATTCTTGTATAATGCATGATGGAATCATGATGAAATGAAACTATAGGAGAAATCCCTTATCGGATTCCTGGTACAATTCTTGGTAGAATTCTTAGTAGAACTCTGAATGAATTGTCGGTAGCATCTCTGGCGTAATACCTAAAAGAGTCCCTGGTGGGATTCCTGATTTAATAACAGGAGGAATTCTTTGAAGTATCTCTGGAGGAATTTCTGAAGGTATTCCTAGAGCCCAATCTGAACCAATTCCAAGATGTACTTGTTCCAGGTGCCTTTGTGTCCAGGATGGCCAAACTTAAAAAAAAACTGTTTTGAAAAAATCGCAAGGGTCTTATATATTTTAATAAGCATGGAAATCGGCTCAAAATTAATTTGAGGAAGTTTCAAAATCACAAAGGATCATCAAAAATATTTTTCTTCAGGTTCCCTGAGTAAAAATGGTAAATATCCAGGTTTTACTCCAAGAATCCAACGGTGAGTCGTTCCAGAAGTTTCCCCTAATATTTTTGCATTTTTTTTTTTTAATCTTCAAATAAATTCTTAAAGGGTTGATTCTCCTTGTATATTTCTCCAGCAGTTTTTGCCTTAAAATTTTCACGGTTCAAAACTCTTTCAAAAGTATTAAAAACCTTATTTTTAAACTTCTTAGGATATTTTTTCTCTGCCTTCACCAAAATTATTTAGATAATGCTCTACCAATTCGCCCAGAAATTCTTACAGCGATTTTTAAAAAAAATCTTAAAGAATTTCTCCTACATTTGCTCCAGAAAATCATTGAGCACTGGAACATTGACTCCAATGGTAGTACCTCCATTATTTTCCATAAATATTGCTCTGCAAATTTGCTCACAAGTGAATTATAAAATGATTCCCTTCAGACATTTTTTCATTTATTCTGTAACTGGATTTCCTAGTAGTTACTTTCCAAATTTCTACAAGTTTTTAAAGAAATTGTGGGCATGGCCACGAAATGCGGTGAGCGTGGGTGCGATTTCCGCTCCAATCGGTGAAATCTTTTCGTCAAACGAAAAAATCATCACTGGGATACTGGGTGTTTCAGGTTGTTCTTTTCCTATGTTAGCGATAGCGATCTGTGCTGTCTGCTTAAGCTTGAGACGGTGTAAACTGGCTAAAAATATCGTTAAGGGGTTTTTCGAACAAACCTTAAAAGAATTTCTACGGTTACAATATTTCTGTTATTTTTGCAGACATTTTGTTTTGGATTTCTTAAAAAAAGCAATCCTAGGGATTGCTTGAAAAATTTCTTCAGGGATTATTGAAAACATCTACTCAAAGCTTTTTAGGCATATGAATTATTCCACGAATTTCTCCAGGAAATTCTTCAGCATTTTATCCAAGGACTACTCCTGCTTATCTTACAAATTTTTTTGTGATTCTCAAATAAACTCTTCATGGATTCTTTAGAAGTTTTTTTTTTGCACCAATTACAACACCAACACTACAGCAATCATTCCACTAATGCCTCCGACCTTTCCCGCACAAATTTTTTCAGGGGGGTCAGGGTTTATATCAAATGTTTTCAAGAAAGCCCTCCAAGATATTCTTATGTTTTTTTTTTCAATTATCTTAGAAATTGATCAAGAAAATCATCTCAAACTTCTTAAACAAAGTTTGGGAGTTCTTTAGTCATCTTTATATGAATACCGCAGCGATTACTTAGAATTAGCAAATGTTTTATCAGAAGTAAGTTTAAAACTTTCTTTTGAATTAACTATCAGATTCATTTAAAAAACGTATCTAAAAATTTCTGAAAAATTTCCCAATTAATCGCGCAATGTACAGTACATTTGTCCACGACTCCGACGCGTTCATGCGAGGGAAAATTCCATAAACTTCATTGGTAACATTAGGAAATTGTGTGTTATAATTTGTAGTATAAATGCCCATAAACGCGCAGTATGCCGGGAAAGCTAGTTTGAAATGTTAAAAACTAGTAATAAAAACTCTATCAATCTTTTACGTTTTCCTTCTTGCAGAATTGTGAAAAAAAATTCCAGGGATGGAAAATTCAGAAGTAACCTCAACAAAGCTTACCTAAGGAAACTAAATATCGCCGAATTCAGCTACAAATTCCCGAGTCAGTCTAAAAATTTTCAGTTAATATTGAAGATTCTTGAAAAAGGATCTAAAAGTTCATTTGAAAATCGTGCAGAAACTCATTTTAGAATATCCCTTGAATTTTGTTAACAATTCCGCAAAGAGTTTAGTGGTTCTGATAAATACGAATTGTTTTTAAAATCCTTTACCACATCTTTACGTTATTCCATTCAATTTACAATGAATTACAAAAAAAAACAGGAATTTCTTGCAAAGCTTGGGGCTCATGTATGTTCTGCGTAAATGAGTCAGTTTTAGGTATTTTTTATCTCCATTATTGAAATCTATAGAAAAAAGCAAAAGGAAAGTTGATTCGTATTTACAAGGATTTTTTTATTGTCAACAAAAATTAAAACTCTCTTTCAATTAAATTTTGTGAGATGTGAAATTTTGTAATATTGAACGAAAAATGTGCGAACACTTATTGACATCGTGTTTCACCGCGGAAAGCATAGTATTTCATTTCGCCCCACTCGTTTTAACTTGCTCCAGTGTACCTTGTTGCAGTAAGAACTCATATGTACAGAAAATTGTCGTTTAATTCGAACAATCTAAAATACTGATCGATTAATCGTTATCGATAATCAGCATTCTTGGATTGTAATTGATTATTAACTAATCGATTACTTGATGTTTTGCGACAGCCCTACGCACTTAGCCAGGTGGAATGTTCTTTCCTGAAAAAAAAAACTCAAGAATTTGGCATTGCTCATTGTCGAAAAGGCATTCGAGCATGGTCTCGTATACAAGCTGCACCGATACCACCTAAATAGTTAAAATCATCAAAAAGACTAAACTCTATGGCAAGTCATATTAAGATTCCATCAATGGAGTCAACTATGATCCACACAGTACTTCCGCAGGTGGTCATCTCGGATATACCTAACTCTCCAAAGGTGGCTCCCTTTCGCTACTTGCTGACGACACTCCTGTCGTCTACTATGCCCATACTCGCATAACAGTTCCATATAGGTATATATGCAATCTCATGTAATATGGGACTGTTATGCTCGTTATGGGCAGTATTGCGAGCTATAATATCTCGACTCCAGTCCTGGACATCTGGCAGATTTGTATAACCACGACGAAAACTCAGATCATCCTCTTCCCTGTGTGCTGAACAACGGTGTTTAAGTTTTATATAGGTCGGCTTAATCCCTGAACCGTTCGTGTTTGCGATTGTATCCAATATATGCAGGACAGCTAAGTGTTTACGAGAAACGAGAAATCTTCAAAATCGAGTCCCTGAAGAAGGTCCTAAACGGACCGAAACGTTGGACAAGATAAAATATCAGTATTATATTTTTTTCGAGGCTAAGATGCCGTATTTTCTATGATCCTTTTAACCGCAGATGCTCTGATTATGTGTTCTATAAGATTGATATCTGCCCCCTAGATGGTCATATGGTTAACGAAGGATACAACTCAAGTGTCCAATACCCAAAACTGAACTTAGATGTATATTAAACCCAATCAGACTTTGAATCGCACATGACTACTGTCCCAAAATGGTAGTCTATCGCGCATGATAGCATAACTTTCTCCAATGCTTTCAACCTTAAACAGCCAGAAAATCGGAACAACATTTCAATGGACCCATAAATTATATACCTCTAGTGCACTGTGCAAACTGCACTTCAAATCGACCTGAAACGGAGCAAAAACGGTTGTCTCCGGTGCGAGCTTTTCAATGTCACCAACCACCACCGCACTGCTCTGCGCATAGTCTTTGGTACAAAACTGTACGGCGCAAATCCACCGAGAAAGCCCAAATCCAGAAGTAGGCTAACAGCTGGGCACGTAGCCATCTACTCCTCCTGCTGCTTCCAGCCTTACGACTTAAAGGCCATCCCGAAGAGTGGTGGATCACTCCATTGAAGAGCGTCGTCTCCGGTGAGAAAGTACCTCCAGCGTCAACAGCAGCAGCGGTGGCAGCTTATGCGGAGAAAATCGTGATCGGGCATAAAATTAGGGCTCCCGAACTGAACTGAACTGAACTGAGCTGCTGAATCGAGTGCAGAGGACGTCGACAGCGAAATGATAATGACATTGAATTATACGCGCGTTCCACCGCCATCTACCGTAACGGTCTAGTTAGAGAGCCGGGACGAAGAATGGAATAGGAGGGTCAGCAGAACAGCTGTGTTTTGAATGTGACGAATTTCGTTGGGGAAAATGGTTCAAAATGGCAATTTAAACTTATTCGAATTTTACAAATATATACAATCATTTCTCCCTTACTGGATATTGAAGGGACCATCGAGTTAGGAAGGTATCGAGCTACAGAACACAAAACCTGTGCAACTGCGATCCAAGGGACCATCGAGTTAACCATGAAAACCAACTTTTACTATGGTTCTCTAACTCGATATCGAGATACGGAATATCGAGTAAGGGAAAGTTAACTGTAACACAGTTTTTCTTGAATCTTGTAAACAAATCTGCCGAGAACGCCATCTTTCTATGTTGTCAGGATTCTAAGATGTCCACTAAACATGTTTTATGCTCACTAGCGCTGCTTGGTGGAAAAATCCCGAATCTTATAGTACAAATGAAGATAGCCCTTGAGCTACTGAACAACTTTGCCGAAAACTTCATCTTACTAAATGGTCAAGCTCTTGAGATAGCTGCAAAAAAAAGAGTTTTATGCCCGCTAGCGCTGACTTGTGGTAAAATTTTGAATCAGCTAGCTAAATACTGTTTACATAGACAAACAGACGTAACACTTAGAACAAATTTCATTAAAATCCATCGCCCAGTTTACACCATCATTATCTGGTCAGCATGTTACACGAAACACTGCTTTGGGCAACAAGACCCGCAGATGACAGTAGTATGGAACGTCAAACACGAATAACATCGATGCGTGCGCCTCTGGTTGTTAGGTTTGTAACATAGCATATTTGAAATGATCGTCGTTAAATGAGTGATCAATGAAAGTTTTTTCAGTGTTACGTCTGTTTGTCTGTGCCTCCATTAGTGCATTTTGCACCGCTTTGCCCTGTGGAATCGACTTGGTCGTCGGAAGCATGACTGGATGGAAGTAAGTGCGGTAGCAGAGTGGACCGATCGAACGACAAGCCGTTTGGTTGCTTTTACGAGAATAGGAGTAATTGTGCTGGGAATGAATGATGATCGCTATGCAATCCATAAAACTGGATAGCCGAAGACCCGCATTGGATTCGGAACGAGAACCAAATGTGTCCAAGTGATAAATGTGAGAATTTGTTTCTTGGTGTTTTTAAACTGCTGGAAAGCAACGCAACTATTAATTCGTATGTGGGTAGTGGAACGTTTGATCGTCAATGAACGGTTAAAGAAGGGAAGGGTTACCGACTGACTGCAGCTCATAGTCTGCGAGAAGAAAGTGACCGAAAATGTGTTTCAGCTTTGGGGTCATAAAAGGCCAATAAAAGTGAAGCAATTGGAGGAAGAGTTTATGGACACATAAAAGCCTTATCGAATTGACGAAATTGGAGTAAGTGTTTGAAGAAACTGGAAACGCTGTGGGGTGTTCTATTTTGTATGTCAATCTAGCGATCTTTTCGGTTGGATATGTGGAGCTCATTTGTTCCCCATGCAGTGTATCTTGTCTGAATTTCTATGCATCAAGACATGCGTCAAATTTGAAAACAATAGAGTGATTCGGGGAAAAAGTGTTTTTTTTTGGACTCACGCGATTGAAACCATGGCAACACTGTTTGGGTTTGACACCTTATCAGATCAACTGTTCACAGATATATTGAGTACCGTTTTGTCTCAAATTCCGAACAGACTCATATTCCAAACACTCATATTTTGTATGGCGATTAGATTGAAATGTTTCGTTGCAATATGTCATCAAATTATAAGGAAACGGCAGTCAATTGAAATATAATTTAAATGACTTTCAATCTATTCGATGCCTTGGAAGTAGTGATGATTCTCTAGTTCGAGACCAGTAAAATTAGCTCAGATAAATTTATTTGCGAAATTATTTATTTGCGAAATTATTCATTTGAATATTATTTATTCGTGCTGTACGGAATTCAAGGTGTTCGGAATATGAGACAGAATGAGCACAGTGTTCGGCATTTGAGTCCATTAAAAATCGCCAAAATTGTTTTACGTAATTAATGGATCGCCCCCAAAATGTTGTTCCATACTTTTACGTGAAAACAATACCAAACGGGTTTAAATAAACAATTTTAGCAGCACGCAAACAGTTAACAATTAGAGTTTGAGGAAAAATTAAAATTTACACAAATACCAGCTAAATTATGCCTATCAGGTGCATTTGAAGTCACTGTTCGCCTTAAGTGTTTGGAATATGAGTCAAAACGGTATTTCTTTCACCCCAGAACAATGGTCGAAAAAAAAAAGTTTGGTCAAAACTAGTTTTAATGCCTTAGTCGATGGAATATGTAATCTGAATATTTTATTTGGCAATTTAATTGTTTCAAAAGGGGTTCACATTAAGCGTTCTTTTTTTTAGAGATGCAATCAAACTTGACTGAAAGAACAAATTTTCTTTGTATTCGACCGAGTTTGATCAATATGTGTATTAAGAGTGGATAATTATATTTTGAATGAACGTTTGTCGAAAGATATCGTTAAAATATATGTAAAATATTGAATTATTCAAATAACTCTAACTTGAAAATCAACAAATTTCTGCAAAATTGTTAAACGGTTTTGTGAGATCTAAGGATGTTTTTCGATGTGCAATATGACGTCATAAAAGTCAAAGAAATTTAAATTTTAGTCCAATTTCATTCAATGATCATAATAATCTTCCATCCTGAGCAGGTGGCAAAAACTGCCCAAGATCATAATTTGTTATTCTAAAGTAATTACTGGCGATCAGCTACTGGTTTATTGGAGGTAAGTGATAAAATATCAAAAATATTCAATATTCAATCAATAATATGGAAAAGTATTGAACAATATCTTGTTAAGATATTATAAGATATCAATATCTGGCAAGTTTATCGACTGACTAATAAATCACTATCAAAATATGATGTTACAGATGGCGAAGAATAAAAATAATCAAAAAGCCGGCAATCAGGATCGCACCTTCAACCATCCGATCTATACACAGGGCTGCTAACAAATCGACTATGCCTGAGACTACTTTTTGCTCCTAGAGGATGCCCTGACGTCATCAGACTGTTCAGTCCCGTCATTTTGCGGTTTGTTTCATTTCAAAGAACTAATTTTGATCTTGTTTGCGCTGAGATTTATAAAATTTTCGAAAATCAAATTGAGATATGCGATCATAATTTGTTCGTTTCGAGATGTGATTTTGATTTTTCCGTCTGCCCGGGATGAGATATATTTTAAAATGTTAAAAAACATAAAAATTAAAAAAAAATAGTAGTTTTGGCCGCCTCTTTATATGGAGCCCGACCATTATGCACTGTACTGCGAAATGTGGCCTCATAAGTGCGAAAGTGTTAATGAAAGTGCGGGATTGCATCTAATCATCATCTGGTGTCTTCAGAGCACTTATTCTTTTATTTGCGAAAAATAAGTCCTCCGAGGACATCCACCTGATGTGATGCCACTGCGCACATTTATTAGCGGCTCCGCACTTCCGCACTTGTTAAAATTTTTGCGATAATCCTGTGGTGAAAGAAATGAGCTATAAACATAAACTCTGCAAGATAAATCTACGTAATGCAATTATCTGGAAATGTCGATATACCGTCGCAGTGATGATGAATCACCAAATGTTTCAAATTTAGCAAATTTGAAACATTTGCGTCCATGAAGAACGAAAAAATCCAAGCCTACTTGAATTTTGACGTTGCGTTTGAATTGCGCGCATATCTTCTGCGCGTTACCGCCGCCGCTGGATCTGGATTTAAAATGAGCGCCGCAATAAAAGTGTTAAAACAGAGTTTTGGATGGTAAAAGTTTCAAAAAAACAAAGAAACTTCAGTGCATTTGAATTGATGTAAAAATGTCGTCTGTCGAAGGTTCCCTGAGCTTATTCTAATAATTCCTGAAACAACCATCAGGGCCATCGATCATTTTCAAATAACATTAGGGGGAGATCCCCCAGTACCAGACAGCACCCAATACCGGACAAAGTCAAAACATTGAGAAATCATCGTCCAATCAAGATGGTGTATTAGTAGTAAAGGAAGCTATTATGGAGGCTAATGTTTGCGTAGAATAACACATCCTTGAAATATGCATGCCTTTTTAAAAAAGTACAAAAGATTGAAAATTTCAAAAAATTTGACGTATTGCCTTAATTTTGAGCCTATTTAGTAATTATTTTGAATATGAAAAAATACTTTGGATCACGCAAGCATATTTGAACATGATCCTAATTTGATAGTATGAATGTATTTTGTACCATAATTGGACTAAATATGGACAAATTACAATTTTGTTTAAGCACCTCCTGTCCCCCAGTTTCGGACAGCCTTATGATATCTTTGTAATTATTGCACGAGTGTCTCAAAATACATTCATTTTTCATGGATTCCGTCGATCATGGTATCAAACATGCAATAAAATTAGGAAAAATGAACATTCAGAACAACATCGTAAAATGTGCTATTTTTCATCATATAAGAAAGAGGTTTTTGATGGACATCTTGCAAACTACGATATACTCAAATTGTTTTTGTAAATGTTGCAAATGCATTGAATTGGTAATTATATACTATTCCTAAAGTAAACACATTCAATGATGTTCAAATTTACAGAATTCGAGGCATTTCCAGATTGTGTCCGGTATTGGGTGCCACCTTTCAAGATCGATCAATTTGGTACTAAAATACATCATCAAAATGCAATGTCAAAATTCATACTTATATTTTCAAATTTATTTTTGTACACTATAAAAATGATAATATTTATCAGAAATGGGTAACACGAGCACATAAAACCAATATTTTTCGAATTATGAATTTATTGGCTTAAGTGTCCGGTACTGGGGGATCTCCCCCTACATTTAAAGTTTTATCTTCAAAAATGATGCAGAAGAATCTGTCGCATGGCATGTTTTGGTGTAGAAACGAAAATGTATTCTGTCAAAGGTTCTTTGAGAGGCCCTTATTGTTCCAGGAACGGAGAATGTCACGCACATACAATGAAAGTATTCCCATGAGCAATCTAGCAGAAAAAGCTGTCCCACATTCTGTTTTTGGTGAGAAAATGCAATTGTTTCTTAAAGCAGTTCCACCAGGACCGGTGGTTCCAGAAACGGCCTATGTGTAGACCTGTGCGCCGAAATATTTTTAATCGGCGGCGGCATTAAAACCTTTTTCATACCGGCGGCGGCGGCGTCATCGGCGTCACGCCGTTAACTAGTTTAGGCGGCGGCAGCGGCGGCATGCATCGGCGTGGAGTAAATTGGACATCAAAATGTTTGAGTTTGTCTTCTTTTTTCCAGCGTTACGTTCCTACTGGGACAGAGCCTACTTCTTAGCTTAGTTTTCTACAAGCACTTCCACAATTGTTAAGTGAGAGTCGAAATATACGAAACAATCCTGAACTGGCCGGGACCATTAGGCTTAAAAAGGCCTCCAAGATACTCTATGTCGCGAAGTGTCAAAGTGCGCTTATCTGGAATAATCTTGAAAAATCTCTGAAAAAGATGCAACAGACCCTGAAAAAAAACTTGGGGAAATTTATGGTGAAATCCTTTCAAGACAACTTATTCATTATTATTATTCTTCGGACAAAATTTAAAAATAGTTCCTGACAAAAAGAAAAATAAGCGCAAAAACAAGGAAGCTGTTGCTGGAGCATTGGAGTGATGTGGCCCCTTCCTTTCCTTGTTTTATTATCTTTCCAGAACAACCGAAATGAAGAAGGAAACCTCCAAGCCATTGTGGAGAAGTGATGTCACAACAGGAAGATACGCATACCCTGCACGCAAATACCCCCACCTCAAGATCGTTAACACGTGGAAGGTCGTAAATCGGTTTGATTACATGCATAATAATAACTATTTACACCCTGACAGAACTGCCTATCTCAAAAATAGGTAAGAAGGGCGGGACGATGGTGCGAGCCTACCCACTCTGTCATCGGTGGGCGTCGGGCGTGCTAACGGGTATAGCAAGGCCTATGGGGCTCTGCCTGCACAAATCATGTTTTCTTTCTCTTTCACTTTTTGTGAATTTGCTAACAACAATGCCATTAAAGTAAATCCAATACAGGAATGCAGTGCAGAGCCTCATAACGCCGTTTTTCGGTAAACGTATTTCCCAGCGTGGGGGTTTATAGGGATGTTTGTGTAAACAACGCAGATTGGCCATGGCTAGGGGGTGCGTTGATATTAGCAGATTAGCAGATTAGCAGACAAAATTTAAAAATAGTTCCTGGACGAATCCTTGGAAAAATAATTAGGAAACAGGAAAAATACTCGACGAACCAGAAAGGAACTCACAAGAATATTTGGTGAAATTACCACAGACAAATGTGTGTGACCTATAGGAAAACTGTGTAAGAATTTTTTTTCTGGACTTTTGAGAAAATTATTCGAAGAATTCTTGCACGAATATTTGAAGAATTCTCAAAGTAACCCTGAAAAAAAAAATAAAGGACGTTATTGAAATTCTAGCAGGAATATACCTACCTTGATACCTTGATGGCTACAGCGTAGCGTCACGCCATTGCCGGGCGTATTGTAGAGCTCCATCTTCGTCGGTCTTGGGCGAAACTTCTCCAGTTGCCCCGAACGTTTAGGGTCGCCAGGTCCTCTTCCACTGCGTACAGCCAGCGTATTCGTGGTCTTCCCCGAAGCCGCCGACCTCTGCCTGGTTCCCTGCTGAATATTATTTTCGCAATTCTTTCTTCCGACATTCGCACTAAGTGACCAGCCCACTGAAGTCTGCCGTATTTTACACGATTGATAATATTCGCATCTTTGAATCAATGTTTTATACAGGGCGAATTTTGTTTCCGTTTGCAAGCTGCGGGACCTAAGCTGGTTACGTAGTCCGTAAAAGGCCCTATTCGCAGCCGCAACACGTCTTTTCACTTCGCGGGAAACGTCGTTGTCACATGTCACAAGTGTTCCAAGATAAACAAATTCTTCAACAACTTCAAACACATTCCCATCAAACACTACCTCAGCACCTACACCACCGTGCCTGACTCTATCTCTACCTGCAACCATGTGCTTCGTTTTGGTAGAATTAATAGCCAGGCCTATCCTCGCTGTCTCCCTCTTCAGAGGCACGAAGGCCTCTTCCACTGATCTGCGATCAATTCCAATTAGGTCTATATCGTCCGCAAAGCCAAGGAGCATGTGCGACCTTGTGATAATAGTGCCATTTCTCTGCACGCCAGATCTCCTAATAGCACCTTCCAGTGCAATGTTGAACAGTAAATTCGAAAGTGCGTCTCCCTGCTTCAATCCGTCTAACGTCACGAACGAGGTTGACACCTCGTCTGCGATCCGAACACTTGATTTCGAACCATCCAGCGTAGCACGTATCAGCCTAATTAGTTTAGCCGGAAAACCATTTTCAGACATTATCTGCCAAAGCTCATTTCTTTTCACTGAGTCGTACGCCGCCTTGAAATCAATAAACAGATGGAGAGTCTGCAAGTTATACTCCCGGAATTTGTCTAGGATCATTCGCAAGCTAAACATCTGGTCCGTTGTCGAACGGCCCTCACGAAAACCAGCTTGGTATTGGCCGACGAAGGACTCCTCGAGCGGTCGCAGTCTGTTAAACAGGATGCGCGACAGAATTTTGTACGCCGAATTCAGCAGGGTAATTCCTCTGTATTACCACACTCCAGTCTGTGCCCTTTCTTGTAGAGAGGGCGGATGAGGCCATCCAACCAGCCGGCGGGCAATTCTTCGTCCTCCCATACCTTCAGAAGTACTCGGTGGATCGACTGGTAAAGCTGCTCGCTTCCGTGCTTGAGAAGCTCGACCGGGATCTCGTCCTTCCCAGCAGCCTTACAGTTCTTCAGCTCACTGATAGCCTTTTTAACCTCCACAAGCATACGGCTTCAGGCGACATTCTTCATGCCTGTCACTCTCTGGCACTCTTCATCGAATCAGTCGTTTCGTCTTCGTCGTTGACCAGTGGTCTATTTGGGAGCAGGCATCGCCACTCGGGTGTCGCCAAGTGTGTTTGCGGATATTCTTTCGTGCGAAGTAGGTACTGCTGATTGCCATCCCTCTAGCAGCAGCGAAGGTTACTAGCCGCAGGCCATTACCATTGGTAACGGAATGAAGGCTTTCCGTTCCAATGACGGGTTGGAAGAAATCTTCTTTCCCGATCTGCGCATTTGCGTCGCCGATGACTATCTTGACGTCTTGTTTTGGGCACTCTCCGTAGGCCTTATCCAGGCTCTCATAGAACTCATCCTTCATGTCATCGGGTTTATTGTTCGTTGGCGCATATATGCTGATCAGGCTGTAGTTGAAGAACACACAGATTCGGTCGCTTACCGGTTTCCACCGAATAATTCGCTTCATCTGCTTCCCAATCACTATGAAGCCAACTCCACGTTCTACTCTGTCGCCACCGCTGTAGTAGATGTGGTACTTGAATGAAGTGTTGGCGATGGGGTCCACCGCTCGGAATTCGCGTTCTCCGGTTCTCGTCCAGCGTATTTCCTGGACAGCTGCCACGTTCACGCCGACATTCCGCAGTTCACGAGCCAGGAGCCCAACACGCGCGGGTTCATTCAAAGTTCTCACGTTGAAACACGTGAAAGTTGCAGAAATTTTTGAATTAGCTGCATGAATCCTGGAAACAATTCTGCAGGAGCTCTAAGAGGAATACCTGTAGTGCGTGGAACTCCAATTTGCACAACACTTTTCCATCAAACACAATATATTCTCGCCGAATTACATAAAGCTAATAATACTATATTAATTACAGTATACATACTATGGAAAATAACCGAAACTCTAGCGAGAATGAAAAACTGAACCAGTTATTAACTTGGTTATCTTGTTCTTTCATAAGAAAATTGTTATTATTTTCTATATTTAAAGTTCAATAAAAGTAGTAAAGTCAATAAAAAGTTTAGAAATCTATCATTCAACCGCTCGGAAAGAACGATAAAAATGTGCATAAAGTTTTTTTTTTTTGGGTTTAAAAAGTGGTATATTTGCTTGTGAAACCACTTTTGTTACATTTTTCTGCTGTGTTTGGTGAATTACTTTCTTGCGAAATGGTTGCTTATTTAGTTTATCAATTCATTAAAAATTTACATCGAAAATACAGGTGCGCTTATAGAAACTTACATTGCCACCATACTAAAATCTTTTTTTTTTTTTTAAATCGTTACGAAATTTACTGAAAGCATTCTTGCCGAAATTAGCAAAGGAATTTCTTAAAGTACAGGTTGGAAAATCGAGTAAAAATTACTATATAGTCCAAGAGTCCTTAAACAAGCTTTAAAGTATTTTCTTTGCAATTTTTTTTAAATGAACATTTGACGGATAAACTCAAAGAAGTATCTTCTATAAGATCTGAATAAATTTCAAGAGTAATCCTTAACGGATTACCTACTCACAAATGCGATTGAGAAATGTAGGCATCCTATATCCATGTAATCCTTTGAAAAATTCCAAAGTGCTGGCAGAAATTTCAAAGGCATCTTTGCAATAATTTCTCGATAAATCCCTTTAACAACGTTCGAAGTAATTACTAACGGACTTTCCGAAGTGTTTCTTAAACAAATAATTGGAGGAATTAGTGCAGAAACATATGAAGAAATCCCGCAAAGGTTCTTTTTTGTAGGTTTATAGAAGAATTCCTACAGGTTTTTTTTTAATAAATTGTTGCATTATTTGTTATAACACGAGAAAACTTTGAAAAAACTTCTTTGGCAATAATTCCTAGGCATATATTTGTTTCAATTATTTGAGAAATATTTGATAATCCTTCTATAAAGATTCCTGAGTAGTGTCTTGAAGGAACTCCTGAAAAAAAAAAACAATTGATTTTTATCGAAGATTTTTTAAAATAAGTTGAAAGCTTACTGATAGAATCTGTGTAAGCATTCTTAGAGTAATTGCTGGTCTTGTAAGAATTCTAAAGTACCATCGTTGGGGGTGAGAATGGGTCAAAAAAGGATATGTATGAATTATTTATTGAATAACTATCGCAATTTAACTCCAATAAACTTCAAATTTGGTGTGTATGTACTTTGATGGTACATTACCAACCGTTCAAAAAATAATAGAAAATTTTGATTCACTACGCTCGCTGGGGGTGACCAATCGATTAAGTTTTCAGCTTAAACGGATGTTTGGTTCTCCAGATTTGTGCTTTTGAATATTTGAGGATTGGCTTCGATTCATCTTCACCTTAAAGTACATGCGTGATAATTTGTACAGAAGAATTTCAATGTTGTAATTTTTTTCTAGTTTCAACATACAAGTTTGTTAATTTTTTAACAAAAACTACTATTCATAAAAATGTATATTGTGATTAATTATGAGATATCATATGCTCTCTAACATATGCATTATAAATTTTAGAAATATCAGCGTTATTAGCAGAAATATTTCATAAATCATATTTTTCCGTTTTGACCCAATTCCACCCCCTAGACCCATTATCACCCCATCGATGGTAATATCTGAAAGAATTCGTACAGGAAACTCTGAAGGAGTTCAAGCAGAAATCCGTGTATGTATTCCAGGATAAATCACTGAAGAATCTCTGGAAGGTTTCAAGATGGAGTTGATAGATAAATTCCTGAAGTTCCCAAAGAAATGCATAGAGGAATTCTTTGATTAATTCCTTGATAAATTTCTGTAAGAATCCTTATAGAAATTTCTTAAGCAACAATAAATCATCTTTTCAAAATAAAATTATCAAATTTTACGAGCCGAATTATTTTTCGGCGTGAAAACACAAAATCGGCGTCGAAGTGCTGATCGGCGTATGGCGTGCAGCCGATGCCTCACTCGGCGTCGGCGTGAAGTAAAATTGAACGGGGCGGCGGCGTGGCGCGGCGGCGCACAGGTCTACCTATGTGGCATGTTTAAGAGTGAAAACGTAATTTTTCCCCTGTTATAGGTTTCCTGAGGGCATCCTAATAATTTCAGAAATGGCCAATGTTGCCTTTTTTCATTCTTTCATTAATGCTTTTCAAATACATTGAAAGTCTTGTCATGAAAACTCATGAAGAAAATGCCCACAGGCCTAATATATCTCAATGGGCAAAAAGGACACCGTAATTTCCTCTTATAAATCCAAATGAAGTGTTGTTTTTTTTTGTCTAATATTGCATTAAATCAATGTTTTCTACTAATTAAAATCAAAATAAACCATCTCAGAGACGAACCAGCTCAGGGCTGAAAGTCTCTATAAAAAAAAAAAAAAAAAAAAAAATTAACCGTAGGACAATCTCGAACCAACATGAATTTCTTATTTTTAAAAATCCCATCCATTACATCATTTAGAACATGAGGTGAGCTTGCCCTTACACTGGAACAACCTTTTTCATTTGTATTAATTAGTCATGATTTGAACTTAAGGTGTCCTTCTTACCCCTAGCCTTCCTAATAATTGAAATACCCAAATACGAGGATTGTCATGTATGTCATCGAAATTAGAATAAAAAATCAAATCTTCTTTATAAATAAAAATGGAATCATGTTTGTATGCCACGAAATGGCTTAAAAACGAGACAACCGATTTGCACAATTCTTTCACTGTTGACTTCTCGAAGGATTCCGACGTGTTCGTGTGACAAAAAAGTTGAGGGAAGTTTTCGGGAAATCTGGTAAATCGGGGGAGTATTAATATGACATTTTTCAATAGCCTACTTGATGGCAAGACCACTAGTTTAAAATAAAAACAGGACCTTGTCTAAAAATTTCATTAGAAATTCATTGTTTGAAATTCAAGTGAGTTATGATTTTTCTCAAACAATTTGTCCGGAAGGAGCTAGATTATTTGATGTCTTTAGGATTTTCGCCAGCAGATTTATCAAAAATAATGCAAATATACTTCCAGTTATTACTGAACAAATGTTTCTGGAGCTCTTTCTAAACAATATTCAGAAATCCATGAGAGCTTCAGTGAAACGTAGTAGGCATGATGTGCATAAGTAACATCCGAATTTTACGGTTTTATTCCTTACTAGTGGTCCCGGTAAGTTTTGTCTTGTTATCTAGTAGGCTGTTGAAAATCTCTCCGAAGTATCTTATGCAAAATGATAGATTATTTTTCTTCCGTATTCATGACTTCCTGAGAGTTTCTCACACGTCGGAGTCCTATATAAATGCGGTAGTGAAAGAAGCATTCAAATCCATTAAACCATTCTCAAGCCATTTCGTGACATACAGGCGCCATTCCTTTATTTATTTATTCATTTATTTACACCATTTACATCATTTATTTTATTTATATATAAAAGATAAAGTTATAATTCTAAACACGAGGCAACGAAGCACGAAGGATCTTCTTGTACATGATTAAACGTTTCTATCTAACAATGCCCAGATAGCCGTAGCGGTAAACGCGCAGCTAATCAGCAAGACTAAGCTGAGGGTCGTGGGTTCGAATCCCACCGGTCGAGGATCTTTTCGGGTTGGAAATTTTCTCGACTTCCCAGGGCATAGAGTATCTTCGTACCTGCCACACGATATACACATGCAAAAATGGTCATTGGCTTAGTAAGCTCTCAGTTAATAACTGCGGAAGTGCTCATAAGAACAAGCTGAGAAGCAGGCTCTGTCCCAGTGGGGACGTAACGCCAGAAAGAAGAAGATCTAACAATGCATGCATATGTTTCTTCTTCTTTCTAGCGTTACGTCCCAATTAGGATAAAGCCTGTTTCTCAACTTCAGTGTTCTTAAGAACCCTTCCCCAGTAATTAACTTTCCAACACATAAAGATCCTCGACCATCGTGATTCGGACCAACTATCCTCAGCTTTTTCTTGCTTAAGGCCCAAGTAAAAATTGTGCTAAAGTCAAAACTGAAAAAGCAGTTTTCTCCTTACAAACCGACAAATCCAAGAAAATAAAAACACAGCCGTTTTATTTGGCAAATAAAAGAGACAGCTCTCTGTTTCTATTTTCTTCGATTTGTCTATTTTAAGAGAGAAAACTGGTTTTTCAGTTTTGACTTTTGTACCATTTTTATTTGCACCTTAATAGCTGCGCGTTTACTGCAACGGCCAGCTGTGCCCCCAAAATATGCGTTTATTTTATGTGTTAACCTCGAATTAATGCTAACTTATATTATTGTATATCTGAAAAAAACGATGGTGTTTTACTATCCAGTTTGTTAATTTGTTTATGCCATCCACTTTTAGCGCTTCTACTTTACATGCACATGGTCATGGGGTCAATCTCAGGCCAATCCCTTCCCTCGTACTTTTTGATTGTATGTATTACTTGCTTCTAGTTTCCACTCTTTATTTATCACACTTACTCTTCGTTCATAGCTATCGATAGGACTAGAAAGGGCAGGAAACCGTTTCCTTACGCATCCATACTTCCATCATTATAGCACGCCTTTCCATACGCCTGATACATGAGCAATCTACTAACCAAAAGAAAAAACCTCTTTGCCAACAAATTGCCTCACTCCCAAACCATACACTTCCGCAAGAATTGGCGTAGATGCAGTCGGACAGAAGATGTCCGTTAGAAGTAAAAATCAAAAGGGAATCCCAAGTAACATTGGTAGCGAAATAACAGCTCATTAAGCTAAAATACAGTTTATACAGCCTCTTTTCAGCTGAATAAACTGTTATTCAGCTACAAACGTCATCTGGGATCAGAGCCTTCAAATGTCAGTGAATTTCAATTACAATGACAATTTAAATTTGTGAATTCCATCGCCCCCTGAAAAAAAATGGAGAGCCTGATTTTATCATTCTGATTTTCGATTACTGTAGTTGGCTAGGCTTTTCGAAGTTAAATCTCCAATACAAAATGTGAAAATCAACTTTTTGACATTTTCCGACTCTGCCTGGGATGACAATTTTAAAATTACATATTTGATCAGATTGTATTTCAAATTCAAGTCTGGAGAAATGCATGACTCCATGATCAAACAGGGGAAAGACTGTTCACATCATTCTGCAATGCTAGCAGTTAGCGCCAGCAGCGAAAAAAAAAACAATGTTTCGAACATTTAGTTCCTATCACCAACCAACGAATGGCGACTGTATTCCATTCATTCAACGTGCTACGCTCGGGTCTAAACTTTCTCAAATTTCCAAAACAAGTCCATGGAAGAATGGTAGTCGAGATCTGTCAAATTGTATGGAAAAAACATTAAAATCATTAATTACTTGAATTAAGCAATGAACAGAAATCAAGTAAAGTTTTAATAGGTAATACGATGCGTTTGTTGAAGAAGATGCCATCTATTAACATTTTAGTCTTGAATACCATCCTATTCCAAAGTAATCATCATACCATCTTTGGTTAGCTGGGAGTTCTTGATTTGATTGTAGGAAAAATGGATTTCAGTACATCCGTAGAAAGTCTTCAATTACGTAGATCTACAACAATTTCAGTAGATCTGGCGTCACTGAATGGCTGTAATTTTCCATTACCCAATTTTGGAGGCGTTGCGCGCATGCCATCTAAACCTGAAACGGCAGATAAACAGACGTATCACTTAGAGCAAATTTCTTCAAAATCGATCACCATCTGGTGAGCATGCTACACGAAATACTGTTTTGAGCGAATACGACCTACAGATGGCAGAGTGTGAAACATCAAACACGAAAAAACGATGCGCGTGCCTCTGGTTGTGAGGTTTGGCACAAAGTAAATTCGAAATAAACTTGAATATATATGCATGCTGATTCAAAGAATTATAATTTATATTTTTAAAACAAGTACTGGCATCCTAGCTCTCGATTGCAGTCGATAGATTACCGAAGGATTTATTTTGAATGGATATTTAATTTTCCATATAATCGAAAGTTGGTTTTCTGTTTTGGGGTAACTTTGATAATGGAGCATAATTCAAACAAAATTGAATGAATAATGAACATTTGTAAGGCATTGCATATCTCTAGGCGTTTAACGTTATATGGTAATTTCTGACTTATATTACAAAAATGGTCCCAGTTTGTGAAAATGCTTTTCGCTTAGCGATTTGAGACCGTATTCAAGTTCTATGATAACTAGGCTGTCAAAGATAAGTGACCAACTATTCAAAACTACATCAAATAGTGAGCGTAGAACAGATTGTTTGTAAGCGTTTCGAAAATGCTAAAATTGTGTCAATTTTTAATATTCGTATAAAAAGCCTCAAATGTTCTTGATTCAAATGAAAACCGCTCTTACATGAAGTGTTATACTAATATTCTCTAGTTTTGCATTCGTTTTGCTTAACTGATTAACAGAAATTATGATATTTCGTTTAGTATGTGGTGGGTTACGCACTATCAAAGTTACCCGCATTATCAAAGATACCCCGTTTTACGGTACTTATATTAGTGGTCGTTGAAAACTCCGTCAGTGCTACGTCTATCAGTCTGTGCTGAAACCTTTTACGGACTCGTAAAATTTAGTCACCTCCAAAGTGACCTCAAGAGAGCAGAAGCTGATCGGTTTCACGGTTTGTCGAAGCAGTTTGATTAGTTTGGGGTCACGCTAGGGGCACCACATGCCGCCAAACGGCTCACTGTTCGAAAACGATCGATTCGTCCGATCGGCCGCGAATCCACTAGAAAGATAGCCTTATTCGTCGCTTCGATCAATTAATTCGAGAGGTTCGGGGGTGAAAGTTCACCTTTGATTTCGATCGCACAGCGCACGTTTCAGTTTTGCTGAGTATGAATCGAACTTTGAGGTTCCCGAAACAAAGTCGTGGACGCCGACGAAGAAAACAAACGAACGACAAGTGCTTCAAAAGTGACGGAGAATAATTTTTAGATTAAATATTTGTACACATTTGAATGGCGTCGTTTGCAAACAAACCTTTTCGTCTGATGAATAGTAAATAGCCAAGAGTAGCCGCGCTTGTACGGTGAGCTCATCCCCCATTCGATTGGTGTTTTCGACTTTTTAACATTGCAAATTTACCCACTTCTCTAAGTAGGTATGCGCGTGCTCGTTTACCGTGCGAAGGAGAACCCATAGCAATGTTTCACAAATCTGTTTTGCTAAATTGTCCTAGTTATTTATGACGACGTAGTTTACGTCTAGGAGAAGAGGTCGGCCACACCGGGGCCAGTACCGCACCGTAGCGATAAATTATCAACCACTTATTTTACGCGGTATGCAGCAGCAGGGCGGACGGAAAGGTTATGGGAAAAGATTCAATTTGAGAGTCAGGGCATCGGTCTATTCACCGATGACTTTCATCGCTGACCGAGTCGTCAATTCGGCGCAGTTTGGTCCGACTTCTGGCTCCGAATGGTTGTTAATGCCATAAATCTTCGGGCTACCCTGGTTGCGCTGCAGTCAAGTCCAATTGAAGCTGATCGCTGTGCTTTCTCATCTTTCTCTGTTAAGAGGGGGAGAAATGTAAATGGGACTTTGAAGTTACACATGCTTAGTAGTTAGAAAGAAAATATTTCCTATATCCTTCAGTGCGCATCGTTCCCTCCCCATAAAAATTAATTCCGTTCACCGCTGAATAAGTGGATATAATACTTGAAAACTTAACTTGTCATTTTATGGTCTTAAAATAAGCACTTGCTTAATTTTACCATAATGCTCTTAATCCTCCTACGTCATTCATATAGAGGTCTTAAGAGGAAAAAAAAATCAGAGATGCGACATTCTGAGTAACTACATTCCGGGTAATGATATTCGGGTAAAAGTAGCACAATCTACTTTTCACGTGATAACCAAGGTTTTGTCATCTTTTTGCGGACAGCTGAGCTGACTAAATAGCTTTCCTGTACAATTAACGCATGTAAATTTAGTTTTCTCACAAATTACACGAAATCGCGTATGACAATCGCCATTTAACTGCAGACAGCTCGTTATGATCCATCTACCGCAGGAAGAAGAACGAAAACATAAACGATGAGGAAATTTGTCTCAATTTGAAAGCCATTTCGGCTGCGAGGTCAGGGCCCCAAGTTTGAAGCCACTCTGGTCACACTGCAAACGATGACAAGTGAAAATCTCAGCCCTTTCAAGTGCCATTTAACAATACGCTGGCCAACTGCTATACAGGAAGCCGAGTCCCGGGTGAAAGATTGCTTAGGAGTTTGTGCACGGTGTGTGCAAAAGAACTGCCTTCCCAGACCATCCCGGCGAAACATTCATCAGTCCGAATCGAATCGAGTTCATTAACTCGAGAGCGTGGACCAACCGCTACCTACCTACTAAACGCATTCCGGCCCTTCCCGGATTGAAATTTCCTTATTCGATTAAATTTTTTCTCCCCATTTTACGTCGCCAATCGATGCACAGTGGTCTAGATATATAAAATATAAAATCATATAAAATTGTAAATCCTGACAACATGACATTGATAAACTGCACCATGTTGTTTGCGTAAAGACAACCTTAGTATTCATCCTCGCACCATGACCTCCTTTGCAATTCGTAAACAAACTGGACACGATAAACCGAAATCACACAAAGTTATGGTTAAAAGTGAGCTTTCATTATGATATTTATCTCTCAATGAGAGAAAATTATTGATATTAAATCTTCGAGCTGTTTAGTGGAATACCTCTAACTAGATAAAAAAAAAAACGAATTTAGTACTTTACCATTTAATTCGACTAGAGTTTGTATCCTTTGACAGATACGCGTATTTCGACCTCAACTGTAAGGCCGTCTTCAGTGTGGTGAACTAGACTCGACGTTATTGTTACGATTTTTATTGATTTCTCGCGGTTTAGAGATGCAAACTTGAATGCACAACATCTGAAAAATATATTCTTGTGCTCATAAAACGTTACATTTTTTGCAACTATTAGAAAAATTCTAAAACCCTTTTTTAAATTTCATTAACCAGTATTCTAGCGAAGTTTCTGTTTTTCACACGTTTTGATGCTGTCTGCTTCTTTGAACAACAAATTTGCAGTCAAAATATCGAATTTTGAAGTTTGAGTTCATGGTTGTTGGGCATGTACAACTAATTAGCGTTTTGACATGTACAACTAATTTAGCGTTTTATCTCATGGGTGTTTCTATCTATCTGATGTTGTAGATTAATGTTTGACTTTTATTTTTTCGGAATCACCTATATTTAGAAATAGGGTCCTACAGGCCTGTCCCAGTTTTAGTACCAAACGCTTAAGTTATGGCCAAAAACACACGTTTACACAATTTTTTTTATGTTTTTCATTTGTTGAAATCCAAAAAAAAACCATAAAATTGTTATATATTTTGTCACACCCCTTGACTTAAACTCAAATTTTGGGTGTACATATTTTGTTTTCCGTGTCCCTTCCGATATGTCAGATAGGAACAACCCCAGTGTTAAAACTAAAAGCCCTGTGGTGTTTTTGTCGACTAAGCGAACGTCATACATGATCAAAAATGTCAAGGTTCTTTTATGGATCCAATTTTTAAATTAAAGTTTAAATATGATATCTCGCATAACCTGTGATCTCGCCCTAAAAGCCATTGGTAACCGACTGTGTAGCTTGTTGTTACCGAACAAACGAATAGATTTACACGTTATTCAACAATGCTACGATGAAGAGAAGATCCTCCTCTATCTCCCAGTGGTGATAGTTTCCATCCTGAGTCATTCATTTGCTTAGAAACACGGAGCAACACACTCGGTTACCAATGGCTTTTAGGGCGAGATCACAAGTTATGCGAGATATATCCGTTATTGGAGCGGAAAAATTGCTAAAGTATTAGCAGTAACATGCTCTTTCGTGCTATTGAATAAAAACAAGATTTCATTAAACATTTTAGGACCCTATTGAGTTTTTGCAAGTTTTCAAGAATAACTGGAACTCTGTGCGAAGCCGATCGTGTGCGGCAATGCATGCACGGGGAGCTTTTATTTGCCATATTTGGCAGCGCCTAATACCTTTCCTCAAGACGGTTGGTTGGTGCACCAAGTAGGTGACTGGAAAATTGACGTGCGAGAAACAAGATTAAACTGAATAGCGTCGTTGCATGGATAGGGAACGGGGCAAAGAACACGACTTTTGTTTGCGTCGATGTGTAAAGCGCTGTTTGAATGCGCGGGGGTTCAATAGAATCAAGGTAGTCGTGCGAGTGATTTCCTACCACGTTCATCTGCATTTGCTTGAGGCACGTGTTTTTGAATAGTTTTCATGATGAACCAATTGCGGTACAGTCGAAGAGAGATAGAGAAGTGTCACTATAGAGAATAGTTTTAACATTAAAATATTTTTCAAGGGATCGACAAGTGTCGCTTTAACGAGCTTTGAATGTATTTAATTTTTTAAAAACTGAACTTACACTAAGCTTTTTAGCAAAATTGTAAATAAACAGCATCCATAAATAAACATTATTTTATTGGAGAAAGAGGAACGTTCTCTTCGGCATCTCACCACTCTAGTCCAATCTATCTCGATATCTTCACAGCATCACAACTCATACATCGCCGATCAGACCGGCAAATTTCGTAATAGCCTTTGGCAATTTTAAATCCCAAACATATTGGCTCATACCAGCTGCAGTGTCCAAAAATAGCCGTCGTATCACATCTGTGCGCACCTCCCTTGTAAGCGTTGAATATGTACGCGGTTAATCGTCTTCCGAAACCCTCCGGAACGCCGTTGCCCGTTGTCTTGCCCCGCGGATGTTCACTAGTGATCGGCAATGGATGCGCGATTGTTTACATTTCCAAAAACAAACCAGACAACCATATCCGACAGCCCGTGGCTAATGGAACGCTGTCAGCGCACTGGTTAAAGATTTGGCCGCCGGCCGACAGTGAGGTCGGTCCATCTGCTATTGGTCTGATGAAACCTATAGTGCTGACGTGTGAACGTGTTAAAGTTGGAGCTTTTTTTTTTAGTATGACACATTTTTATTCAATACCATAATTTGATGTTATAAACAATGGATCATTGAAGGTAACTTTATCAGTGCTCACCGCATCAAAACAAAGGCGCTACTGTATAGTCCATTTTACGAGATGTTTTTGAACAGCTGATCGCTTATTTTATGAATGAAATTTTGACAGTAGGCGGTGTCGTAACGTGTGAAAGAAACAGCAATATCATCAGTGTTGCCGTTTCGTATAATGGACTATATGGGATTTAACCAGGAGGGTGAAATGAGCCAATAATTAGCTACATTGATTCAACATGGCGTCCAGTGTCTTTGTTTTGATTCCTTTGAGACTGACAAAACATATGATTTTTTGGATTGGAGACATCAATAATACCTCACTGATGCGTAAAACATTCAACAAATTGTTGGCAAAGAGTTATAAAATACGACGAATCAACGCAATATATTTAATTGACAGAAACAAGCACTAGCAGCACATGAACCGTATACTCGAAAATCAGGAGCAAGTTAGGGCAAACCGACCAGAAAGTGGGTACCAAAACGCGAAGTATCGCGAATGATGTGAGGAAGAGCCGAAATGTATGCAGGATGACAGCCGTGTCAGTCCTCTGGATTTAACATAAGGCAATCCATGAGACAGCTTCGATCAGCTGGATTTTTGTTTTCCATGAGCTTTTGACGTTTGGGTTCATTCATTTATTTCATAACGCCGAAAATGGCCAATTTTGACACCCACCCACCCCCTCGTAACGCTTTTTGTATGAATATTCTACAAAATTTGTAAAGGCCGTTACATAATAAAGACACCCACCCACCCCCTTTTGCGTTATGAAATTTGTGAATGGGCCCTTTCGCGATCGAAGTGATCGAAGTTAGATTACAAAGGAAAATGTTAAGCCCTGATAACTCTCACATGTTTTGTTTACCCTTCCGTTTCGGTTGCATGCACACTTTTAGCTGTCAGTCTTATCACGGAAAGTCCTCATGGATAAACTTATTGTGACAGCGTTGCTGTTCTGTCAAACACACGCTATCTTTACTTTCCATAGCGGCCGTTTCGGTTATTTTAATGATCCATTGAAGAAGATTTCAATTTGGAGGCTGTTCTAGGAATTCCTCCAGTATTTGGTTGAAGAAACTCTGTGGAGTTCCCTTAGCGATTCTTGAAAAACTTATCTAGGATTTAACTTGTAAACTAGGATGTAACTAGGACGAAAACATAACAGTTTTTTAATAAACAAATTTTATTAACATTTTTTCCAATGCTGTAGAAAAATCACAAGTTATTTTAAAAATCATAATAAGATTTTTTTTTCAATGATTATTTAAAAATTCTTACACGAATCATTCCAAAAGATTTGCAAGGATTTGTATAAATTCTTACCGATAGTCGGTTCACTTTTACAGTTTGTTTTATTTTTCTTTCAGACAATTCTACCCAAGCTCTTGAAGAATTCACGGCAGCCATTAATGTTTTTTTTCAGAAGTTTATCTGAAGCACCACTATAAATAATTTCAAACATGCCTCTTAGAACTCTTTCAAGGACTTTACAAGGATTGATTTTCATCCAGTGATATCGTCCAGAGTTATTCAAGAAATTCCTATAAAACTTCTTTAGACAAATCATATAGCAATTCAAGCATATACGCTTCATCAGAATATATCCCAGAGAATACTGCAAGGATCCAATAAGATTTCTTGCGAAACTTCTTTAAGGAACCACTCTTAGGATTTTTTGCTAGGATTATCTTCCAGTTTTCACGTACTAATTACTCCAAAGATTTTAAAGATGTATGGCAAAAATCTGTAGAATTAATTACGAATAGTTTTCTGTTCGAATGCTAGAACTCTTCTAAAACTATATCCGGAGCTCTTTTAAACTTTTCAGGAACACCTCCAGAATTCCGTCCAGTGTTGACTGTCAAGATTTTTTTCCATGAATAACTCAATAATTCCTCAAAACATATTATAAGAATTCATTATATCGTTACTTCCATTTTTAACCTAGAGCTTCTTAACGAGTTGGCTTAGTGGCTTTTCTCACAATTTTCTAGTCGTTCGGAAGAGTTCATGAAATAATCTTTTGGGGTATTCGATACCAAATACTTGGAAGAACTTCCAAAAGGATATCTATTTCTATACTAATCCATGAATAAATGGAATCATTTCTAAAACATTTCTAAGGGCACTTATTGAAGAATTTATAAAAGAATTTCTTGTATGACTTTTACAAAGCAATAGCAATAGGCGGCCTGAAAAAATATTATTTTACAGAAGTAATATAGGGCGCAATAACTACGCTTTCCACAAATTTCGTAGTTTATATATTTTTGAGTAGATGAAAAAATACTTGAAGAAAACCATCTTATGCACACATTATATATTAACACTAGGTATAAACGTATTTCCCTACCCATTATTATTTTTTTAAACTTAAAATTTATGAGCTTTTAGGTACATTCCATCCCTCTTTTGTTGAAACTTTAAATGCTGAAAGGTTTCAACAAAAGAGGGATGGAATGTACCTAAAAAATGTCTCACCAAAACAGGGATTCATCAGAGAGTACACCAACAGTTTTTCCAACTTTGCTCTTCAGCTTCGTCCTAAAATTTCTCTTCGATTTCCTTCAACAAATCACTCAGAAAATATCTCAAAAATTCTTCAATTACGGCTTAAAAAATTCGCACCAAAAATATCCAGAAGTTCCTGCAGAAACAATAAACGGTTCTTAAAGATGTAAATCTAAGGACTCCTTCTCCTCAAGGTTTTCAAAAGCAATTAAACAGGATTCAATTTTTGAGAATGTTTTGGTGATTTCTCAGAGAGTTCTCAGCAGAGGTATCTGCATTTTTTTTCATAGAAAATATTTCTTAAGGTTTCTCAAAAAATCATTTTGATGTAGATCCCCACTTTTCTTCAAAACTCTGTTGAAAATAATATTGTAAATTTTCTTCAAATATGTCTGCCAGAGGAAATAAAAAAAAAGACTTTCCTTTAAAGTTTTGGCGGAATACGTCCAGCTGTTCTTTCAATAACTCTTCCGAGGAAATACTTAAAAATGAACCGAACAATTTGTTCAGGGATTTCAGGGGAATTATTTTTTCTCCTGGAATGTCGCCTTAGGATTCTTCCGATAAATTCACTAGAGATTCAGCCTAGTATTTTCCAGAGATTTGTTTTCATTTAACAGCATTAGCAGGGGTTTTGAAAAAATCAACAAATTTACAACAGGATTTTGCAATTCATTCTTGAACTTATCAAAAAAATTCTCAATAAATTCCACCAGGTATTCTTTTAGGATCTAGAAATTACTCCATATTTTGTTTCGAATGCTAAACCCTGAGTTTTTTCATAAATAACATTCAGAAATCTACCAAATCTTCATTTTTGGTTAAAAAACTACTCATATCCAATTTATATAAGATTTCTAGATTAACACATACAAAAATGTTGCGGAATAACTTCTGAGGGAATTCGATGAATAATTTCAGCTTAAATTGAATTTAGAAAAATATACTGAATTCCTGTCGCAAAATTTAAGAATTTAGCATAGAATTTCTGGAACTGTAAGACGAAATTCCTGACGATAAACCGCAAAGAAAAGCTTAAATAGAATTTACGGAATCCAATACAAAAATTCTTGTTCATTGTTATTCGTCTTTTATAATAGACAATGATTGAAGTTAAAACGAACGAAATATCTACTGATATCTTCTATCTTCTATCTTCTATCTAAATATCTTCTGATGATAACATCTCAGTTTTTTTTTTTTGCATGAACAGCAGAGGGTCATGATACTATGGTGAACAGATTGATGTAGAATCCATTTTTTTTTCCAACTTGCAGAAATTCCAAACAATTTTTTTGAGGGCCTATTTTCAATTATTATGTTGTAACTGTAGAAGTTCAACGCAAAAATATCGGCAATATGTTATAAGAAAATTGCAAAAGATGTCTAAAATTTTTTGGCATTACTTTGGAAATTAGTTGAGCAATTCCTGATAGATTATCTAGAATAAGAATTCTGCCAGTTTTAACAACTCCTTGAATTTACCTTTTTCTGAAGATTCTGGAGAGTATTGTTTTTTTTTATAATAAAAAGATTTATGTACGAATTATCGTTCCAAAGAGCGAGTAGTGGCGCTTGAGCCTAGGCTATAATAAGAGCCAGAACACAAGGAGGAAATTCCGGTGTTCCAACCCCTGGAACATCGGATAACTATGGAGTGCAAATAACCATTCGCGAAAGAATTTGTAATTCAATTTTGGGAAAAAACTATTCGATAAAAATCTAGTAGAACTTTTAGCCAAATATCTCATTATAAAATTTGACAGGAGCAATGAATTTTTAGTGGAATTGCGAGGGAACCTTGAAAGTCTTGAAAGTGTCCCTGAATTCCTCCGGTTAGCTTCTAAAGAAGTTTAATGAGCTTTACTGGAAAATGCTCTGGAAGTCATGCTGGAGAAATTCCACGCTAGAAGCAATAGTGGAGGCTTCTAATTGACAAATTAAATTTTGTCGGACTTTTCAAGAGAGAAGAAAATTTTCGTCGTTTATTGTATTACGCTTCTTGCAATACTGATACAAAAACGTGAAATACTTATTAAAACAGGGCATGGAATGTGTCAAAATTGGTCACTTTTGCATGAAATATGTGAATTTCAAGGATTAAGGATAAATCCACTAATGATCTTCTAAGTTTTCTACCAAGAGTTTTGGGAGTAACTTCTCAATCATCTTCAAAGAATTTCGTCTGGAAACCTGCAGAATTTTTCTAGAACTTCACTCAAGATGTCGCAGTGACATAGAATAGAACGTAGATCTTGCATGGTTTCGGTATACAATCTCAACAAAAGATTTCGCCATGGTTTTACCAAGGATTATTTTTGGGAAATTTTAAATTGTGTTCACATCAACCGGGTGTTTAAATCTGTTCGAAACAAAAAAAAACTATACTTATTACTTACATGCAGTGAACCCTATGTACAATGTCAAAGAATCAAACTAATCGATGAACAGATAAGATAATAAAATGGTTCAAGAGATGAAAATACAGCAAGACCAGGATAGTCTAAGTAACAAAAAAATAAGAGTAAGATATAGAAAAGTTAAGATTATTAAAAACATAAAAAGGATATGGAGGGATTCCACGGAGGCATGCAAGTCGATTCTGATCGACCATTTCAAAAATATCTGAAACTTTGCACAGTTTTTCAGTTCCATCTAAATCGTCATTTTCCGATATCAAATCTTCAAGTTGAGTCACGACTAACTTTTCAAAAGGGTGTATGTGAAAATGGTTCAAAAATATTCAAAAAGCTGCACAGCAAAAACGGTTCGTTCATGGGTTACGTCAATCATCCCGAGAAAAAATACCGTGAAATCAACGAAGCTGTACGAACCTCTTCAAATTAGGACCTGAGGATGTGGAAAATACAGACTACGATGAGGTAATTATGAATATGAAGGAAAGGTTCTCGAATCTAGCCACGACAAGGAAAGAAAAATTATTGATTTTGTCGATGCTGCCAAGCTCGTGGTCTATTCAAGACGCCATTGATGAGTTCAAAACCAATAGAAATACAGCAAAAGAGGCAAAACAATTCAAAAATAACTGTCTTGCAACCAAAAATGCTAGGTCGAGTACTTCATTAACAGATGAGACAAAAGAAAAAATAATTCAATATTTTGAAGACGATGAAGTAAGTAGAGCTATGCCTGGCCAAAAAGATTATGTATCTGTAAAAAAAGATGGAAAGCGTCAAGCAATCCAAAAACGATTAATGATGACTACTTTGAAAGAAGCGTAGGGTAGGTGTACCAGTTATGGACATAGTGGTTCCCTATTTCGCCATACGTGATTACTTTAATGTCTCAAACTTTTGAAATTTTTTGTGTGTTGTAGAAGTTAGATTTAAGATATATCTTGACGATAAAATATTCAAAAAGATTTAAAATGTTAAAGTTGTTAAAATTTCACATATGGCCAAATAGGGAACCACTATGGCCATAACTGGTACACTTTCCCTATACACGCTTCAAGGAAATTAACGAAAATATTAAGGTAGGTTTTTCCTCATTTGCAAGCCTTCGTCCAAGGCAATGCAAGCTTCTATCCAATTCAGGAACACATAATGTTTGTGTGTGCACAACACACGAAAATATTAACCTAATCTTACATAGTTTGAAAAGAATCAATTTATCAAAGGATATTAAAATGTTAACTGGTAGTCTTTTGTGTGAAAATACAACATCAAATTGCTATCTACGATCTTGTTCGGATTGTCCAGATTCTTCATCATTGGAAAATACTTTATTCGCTGAGTTTGAAGAAAATTATATTGATCAGTTATCATTTGAGCAATGGGTGACCACGGATAGGTGTGACCTAGAAACTATTGGTAAACCTGTAGATGAGTTTGTGTCATTTTTTTGCTTGAAATTAGAAAGTTTAATTCCTCACAACTTTATTAAAACAGAGCAATCCCGCTTTTTAAAAAATATGAAAAATACATTACAAGATGGTGAATTTTTAGTCATTTGTGATTTTTCTGAAAACTATAGCTTTGTATTGCAAGATGAAGTGCAGTCCCATCACTGGAACGTACAACAAGCTACAATTCATCCATTCGTTATTTATTTCAATGGAAGTACGCAAATTGAACATTTTAGTTTTATTGTAATTTCCAAAGATTTAAGACACGACTCAGTATCTGTAAATTTGTTCATTGCCAAAATGATTAACTTTTTACGCGTTGATAAGGATAAAGAAATCAGAAAGATATATTTCATGTCTGATGGAGCAGCATCGCAGTACAAAAACCGTAAGAATTTTTCGAGCCTATGTCAATTTAAATCAAAGTACGGAATTGATGCAGAATGGCATTTCTTTGCTACGTCACATGGCAAAGGTCCTTGTGATGCTATTGGAGGAACCATAAAGCGCATGGCCACAAGAGCAAGTTTAGCCAAAGAACGTGAGCATCCAATTAAAACTGCAAAAGAACTATTTGATTGGGCGAATCGCAGAAAAGAAGAAGATTTAACAAAATTATCATTTTGTTTTACTACTACTGAAGAGTACGAATTAACGGCATCAGAGCTCAGCGAGCAATATAATAACGCGAAAACGATCCAAGGAACCCAAAAATTTCACTGTTTCATTCCATTGTCAGAAAATAAAATTAAAGCAAAACTATACTCGAACTGTACTGATAATGATGCAAAAGTGTTCGATATTGTAAAAAAATTGAATAACAATAAATAAATAAATAAGCATTAATAAAATGTTTTCATGATCTCATAACGCATACCCAAATCCAAAACTTTTAAAGTTTATATATAACATTTAGAAACTCATCGATCATACTCTAAAAAAAAATATCCTGGTAAAAAAAAAAATATTTTCGTGTAATCTGTTAATTCATTTTAATTTATACATGTATACATATACATATAATATTTATACATATAATATACATAATACTAATGAATACATGAAAACAACTTGTTTAATTCACGCAAGGCCCTTAACAATAAAATCAGCAACAAACTGCGGTTCCCGTAATAATTTACACCGAAAAAAAAAAATTGTTTCTACTAAATGTGAAAATTGTGGCATGTTTGAAATGTCATAACTTTTTTGTTTATTGGTTTACCATCACCAAATTTTTATGGTAGATAGCTAATATAATGGACCGTTGGTATTCCGATAGGGTTTTGAGATATTTGAGTTTTTGTGTCAAAAATTATGTTTTATGCAAAAAAAATTTTTTTTTACGGTGTGTATTTTTTTTTGGAATCTTTATTTAGTTGTCTAACTTTGTTTCTTTAGTTGTCTAACAACCTAACGAACCGTTTTTGCTGTGCAGCTTTTTGAATATTTTTGAACCATTTTTACATACACCCTTTTGAAAAGTTAGTCGTGACTCAAATTGAAGATTTGATATCGGAAAATGACGATTTAGATGGAACTGGAAAACTGTGCAAAGTTTCAGCTCAATAGAAAAAAATGAATTAAAAAATTTACCAAATTTTGGTGCTGTTGCTTGGAATCACTCTATGAAGAACAACTAAGAGGAAATAATAAAAAAGTGAATCAATAATATAAGTTAAGGAAAAAAAACAGGAACAGTCTACAAAAAATACGAAAAAACAAAGAGTTTGAAGAGAAGAGAAATAGACAATAAACAATAAACATGTAATTAAAATATTAATAGAACATACAAATAAGAGAGAAAAGTGAAAATTTGAAAGATTAATATTCATTTTGTCATATGTTATTTGCAGTGCTTCAGAAGAGTATGTACTAATATTTGGTCATCCAATTATTATGATTTTTTCGGCTTATATTTTCAACTTAGTTTTTTGATCTTAGGCAATGCTTACAGTTGATGAATCATATAATTGAAATTTATTTTTGAGGATAGGGTCAGTAGTGTTTGATCCTTTGCTCGCGTTGCTTGCTCCTGCGGGGGCGGGTGATGTGAGCAGGATCAATCGTGTTGCGCGTCGCTCGCGCGGCATGAATAAACAGTGGCGTTAAACGGGTTAGGCGTGAATGTATCATGGATCGCATCACCAATCGCTGGTGACTCCCAGATTTTTACCTTATCCCACTAACCCAATATCCTTTCCATGACAACTGTGGAGATGCAGAAGATTCGGTCTCTAGTAACAACGGTTGTCTAGCTAACATTCCTTCCCTTCCCCGATGACCGTAAGGACGTGGCCGGCGCCGTTATTGACTTTTAAAATTTGAGCTCTCGATTTGTGCACATTGAAGAATGGTTAGCTAATCCCAAGCCCCATTCATTGATTCCCTGTGCAACTTCGATTGCTCTAGTCAATCACGGAGTAGCAACTACGAATTGTACGGTCATATATGCTCATGTTCATCTTCTTCTTCTTTCTGGCGTTACGTCCCAACTGGGACAAAGCCTGCTTCTCAGATTAGTGTTCTTATGAGCACTTCCACAGTTATTAACTGAGAGCTTTCTTTGCCGATTGACCATTTTTGCATGTGTATATCGTGTGGCAGGTACGAAGATACTCTATGCCCTGGGAATCGAGAAAATTTCCTTTACGAAAAGATCCTCGACCAGCGGGATTCGAACCCACGACCCTCAGCATGGTCATGCTGAATAGCTGCGCGTTTACCGCTACGGCTATCTGGGCCCCATATGCTCATGTTCATGCTCATATAATTGATATTTATTTTTGACATTTCATCTTTTTTTTAAATTTCGACAAAAGTGCAATCAATCAACTGTTCCAACACATTTTCCCCGATTGCGCATTCAACGCTTTGCAAGTATTTATCTAACCTTGATTCCGATTAGTCGTCATGTTCTTCGTTTTTCTTTTTTTCTCGAAACAACTTTCCACTCAGTCATTGGACGCGAGCTACATTGCGATCAGTGGCGTCCCCACAGATGGACAGTGCGTTGTGCTCTAGATTCTATAGCTCCGTTCGAGATCAGCCGGGGCTAATTGAGTTACGAAACCCCTTTCCCCCACGAGCGTGATGCTTCTTTCTTCTTCCGCCGGGGCCGCCGCATTTAGTCGCAAGCCCGATTGAATAATGGAGTAAAATTAGATTTTACTCGCTCGTGTCTATTCCATGATTGATGGACCGAAAAATTTCCCGTATTTCGGTAAATCGTGATTTTGCTTGAATCTGTAAGGTCTTGTTTGACCTTTGAAACAGCTGCTTTGTCCGTCCCAAGCGAGCCCTCGTTGTAACTGCTGCGTCCGTATGGGGGCTTCTTCCGCATTCAATGAGGTTCGATAAGATGAAAAATTTCTCAAAGGCCGAGGCCGTCTCAGTTGCAGCATTCATCACCAAGAAGCGGGAACCGGGTTCGAAATGTATGCGTATGTGCATCACGACGATCACCTCTCCGTGCCCCGAAACCTAACCAACATCCACAGTAAGTGCAGGGCTGGTAGCAGGTCTCTTTCTAGAAAATTGATCACTAATTTAATACAAGTCCGTAAGAAGTCTATATTTTCAATGAAAAGTCATTGAGACAATCTTCGAGCAAAATTATATACACGGTGATTTCTATAGCTAAGCTGCATGTTTGGGCAAAAACGTAGGGCCCGTTTTGAAGTTACGCTTTTTTGAATGTGTAAGTCCACTAATTCAAAGGAAATCCGAGATATTTAAACGAGTTTTCATTGGCCGTGATTATCGGAATAGATATAATATTAAAATTTGAATCAAAGTTGGTTTATATAGTTATTTGTAACTTCTGGGAGGAGTTTTGAATGAGAAGATAGACAAAATTTGGTGTTACGTCCTTTTGGAAGCGTAACCATTGAAAACACTAATTTACAATAGATTAATAAGGCATTCTTTTAAGCAGGCATTTCGTTAAGCATGTTCAAATGTTTTCAATGACACATTGCACTTATATGTCGCCAAAGCCTTTCACAATTGATTATTTTTTCGAAGGCTCAAGCGCTATAAAGCATTACGGAGCAATTTTCATGTCATTATTATTATTCATAATTTATTGTTATGGCCCAACTAGTTACTTTGAACCTTCTTTGGCTGATTGATTAGCGTTCGTGGCTACAAAGAAAAGCCATTCTGGAGGGAGTTCTGTTTGATCTTTCTACCTTAACACTTGCTTTTGCCGGGGCGAGCGACGAGGGCAGGATCAAACATGTCGCGCGTTGGTCTAGTAAGTGAAAAAGTGGCGTGATCGGTGCGTTCGGTTGGAGTAACTGAAAAAGTGCCGCGATCGGTTAGGTCCCGCCGAGCCGAGCAAACGAGTGAAGCCGAAAGTGGATTGTGGCTGCTCAGTCAAGGATAACGGATCAATTGGTGAGCTCGTTTCATGCTACTATTTCTAATCTATAAAATATGTATGACACATTCAATCGTTACAATGGTGGGATGTAAATATGATTTTTCAACAAACTATGGATGGTTCGTCACTGTGAGTGTCGACACAAACTCTGATTCATGATTTATTTATGTTTAACATTTTTTTTTTTCAGAACACCTCTTATATACCTTTATTTTTGTAATTAAAAAAAACTTTGAATGGTTCGACACTACAAGTGTAGACTTGCGAAAGGTTAACTTTATTCAACAAACTTTGGATGGTTCGCCACTGTAAGTGTCGGCATAAGAATAAGAGTGTTCTATGATGTCCCAACCAATCGAGTTTTTTGTTTCTTTTCAAATGAGTAAAATATAATAACACATGCTTTCGTCCTGACAGCTGTAGGAATGTTACATTTAGGTATTTGTTCAGCAAACTTTGAATGGTTCGTCACCTCAAGTGTCGGCATAATTTTCCTCTACATAGAAATTGTTCATATCAAATGAAAATATTATATTTACGTATAAGCATGTATATATCTCACAAATCATTGTTTATCATGGTCTAATCGCTTATCAAAGTGAATCCTATGACCCAACGATCCTCCCCATTAACAAACATCCCTCCCAGTAACCTTTGTGGAGATGCAGAGACAAACACGGTCTCCAAAAAGCAAAGGTTACACACTAACATTCCTTCCCCCAATCCCACCTGACTGCAAGGACGTGGCCGGCGCCGTTATTGACCCTGTATTAATAGAGGCACTGAATTATGCACACTGAAGAAGATTATGGCCAATCCCAGCCGAACTTCTAGTTGATTCTTTGTGCATTTTCACTGACTTCGGTCAATCACGGAATAGCAACCATTGATATGTGTAGTCAGTCTAAGCTAAGCTAAGCTAGACAAAGAAAAGCCATTCTGGAGGGTATTGGGTTCAATTCCCGATCGGTTCAAGATCTTTTCGTAATGGAAATTTCCTTGACTTACCTGGGCGTAGAGTATGTTCGTACCTGTTAGACGATATACGATGCGAAAATGGAAACTTTGGCAAAGAAAGCTATTAGTTAATAATTGTGGAAGTGCTAAGTAGAGAAGCAGGCTCTGTCTCAGGTGGGACGAAATGCCAATAAGAAGAAGCAGAAGCTACCGGCTATTGCGTACTGCCTCAGAACATAATCTTCAATTGCTAAGTAATGCACAATTGGCATAACTATAGAACTTTAGACCACTGTCAATACTGTTTTGATCATTTGTAGCATACATTACTACATTTATATTTTTCAAACATCTACAATTTTACCTTTGGGTTTCTCGATCTTTCCGATAACACAAACAAGTAAGAGCTCTGTATAAATACAATAGTTAAAGAATAGTATAAATCAATCAATCCATTCTCTTGCTAACTCGTGAAGAGAAACCCTCAGTACTTGAAATATGTTTGAGAAATGTAAGAAACATTCGTTAATATTTGGTTTCAAAGAATTTAAAATCATAACACTTTCAGAGCTTTATGTTACATGTCTCCCTTGAAAATCAAACTCTACACACTATTACACTGAATGCTATTGTCCCGAGTATATAATTACCTTGTATGACATTGTTCCGTGATAATGGAATTCGAAGTAGTGCTATTCTAGAAACTGGAACTTTCGGAGATGGTTCCCGGGTATTCGGGGTAATGGAATTCAAAGTCAAGGGGTATTATTTTGAAAAGATTTATAAAATATGGTTAAAACAGAGTTGTTCATGGATTCTACGTAAATTCCAGTTTTGATTACCGGAAAATCGTAAATTGTTCTATGGCCCTGTTGGTAATCTGCTGGTCTATCTACCAGAATATGGTTTCAATCCTACACAAACTGAAGATTTTCACCAAGCTAGTCAAAATATTCTGCTACTGGTTGCATGATGAAACTAGCTCCATAATGCCTTAAAACACTTGAGCCTATGGAAAATCAGTTGATTGTGAAATTTTTTGGCGGCATATAAGTGCAATGTGCAATCGAAATCATATGAATATGCTCAAAGGTATAAGAATACCTAATCAATCTATTGGAAATAAGTGTTTTCAATGGTTACGCTTCCAAAAGGACGTAACACCAAATTTCGTCTATCTTTTCATTCAAAACTCCTCCCAGAAATTACAAATAACTATATAAACCAACTTTGATTCAAATTTCAATATTATATCTATTAGGATAGTCACGGCCAATGAAAACTCGTTTAAATATCTTAGATTTCCTTTGAATTAGTGGATTTAAACATTCAAAAGGGCGTAACTCCAAAATGGGCCCAACGATTTTTTTTTGATTTTGCCCAGACATGCAGCTTAGCTATAGAAATCGACTGGTGAGCACAGATTTGATGGAGATTTTTTTCTGATAATAACGGTCATGGGAGCACCGTGATATAGGCTCTGAAGAAACCTTCAGCGATTCCATTACACGTTCTTCAGCAATTTCTTCTAAGATTTTTTAAGTTAGAACTTAAGTAATTGTTCGAATGATTTCTTCAAAGGTTTCTACTGGAATACTTTTCAGAATTCGTTCAGAATTTCTTCTAGTATTTCTCCATAAATTTTTGTAGGAACTCTACCAGAAATTCTTCTAACGATTCTTTCAATACTAACAATAATACTAAGAATAATTCCTTCAGAATAGATTCCTAAAGCCCTACCCTAATTTTAGCACCTAATGCTTAAGTTTAGGTTAGATACACATGTTTACTCAATTTTTAAATGTATTTTGTTGGTATAGGTCAAACAAACATTTTTTCCCTTTTTCAGATTTTATCACAGCCCTTGGTTTGAACTCAAATTTTTGGTGTATTTTGATTTCCGTGTTCTTTCCGAAATGTCAGGTAGGAACAACCCCAGTGTTAAAAAGTAAAACCCTTGTGACAATCGTCAGATTCAACGATTCAGAGATCGTTTGTTCGATTCCGGGCGCAATTTGTTTTCATATTTTTGTTTTCCAAAAAAGGCTCATAATCTGTTGACGACACGATTCATATTTTCAGTAGGCTTAGAGCTCCCGAACGAAGATTCAACCATAAAAAAGGAAGCTTAGTTGTCGATCATGACGCCGAGCCTATGTGACAGATCATTGCGGCAAATGGTCGTCCAACGCTGTAGCGGTCGAGTAACGATGACGATTCTTTTCTTTAGTTTCGTCCACGACTCTTTCCATTTTACGGTGATGATTGTCTGCTCTGCTCTTGTGGCGTTTTTGTCGGCAAAGTTAAGGTAAATATTATCAAAACGTTCAAATTCCTTAATCCATTTAAAAAATAATAAATTTAGATATTATATAGCCGTTATTTGAGCAAAAAAAATAGTCGAAATAATAGCTAGAACACGCTCTATCAAAAATAAGATTCAATCAAAAATTTTAGGACCCTATTCGCTTCACGAAATGCTTGAGTACTCCTCCCCTACATCCTACAGGAATTTTCGCATGGATCATTCTGAAAATTTAATCAAGCACTAGGCTTTTATTTTCTCCAGATATTTTCCACTAATTCTTCCACTAAATTATCCAGCTGTTGTTTCAAGAAATCTTCCAAAAATCATGCAGGAGCTAATTCAGGAAAAAAAACACAAAGGTTTATCCCAGAAACCTCACCAGAATACCTGCTGGAATTTATACGCCGATTTTTTCAATAATTCCTCAGTTTTCTTAAGAATTCATTCATGGTTGCTTTGAAGAATTGTTTCAAAAATTTGACAAGAGTTTACTCGTGAAGTCATTTTAAAAAATATCTTAGAATTCCTCCAACATTCAATCTAGAGACTCTTCCAGAATTTTTCTGGAGTAGTTTCTTAAGTTACATTACCATGAATTTCCACGTTTCATATAAGTTTTCACACCACATGCAACCTTTCGAATATACCGTGTCTTAAGGAATTGAAAAATTAGTTCTCAATTGATTTCGAAGCACGATTTAAGCAAGCGAAGCATAACATCGTATTTGTATCAGTCCATGATCAGCAGTGTTTCGCAAGTTGTAACAAGCTTTATAAATAGCTCTAGCGAAGGAGAGTCGCAAAGAGAGAGAGCAATGATAAAACCCATTTTTCTCGCTTATTTACCACCGGTGGTTGGTGTGTTACTCTACTGACATCATAAACCATCCCCGAACATCTGATAGCAATATTGTCTCCAAGGGACTGTCAGATTGTGATATTATCGTAGTCAGCATCAAAACTGCGTAACACTGTGCTTTGAGGCTGGCTGTCAGCTTGGGCCTTTAGCTTGAGCCTTCTAATGCTGGCTACGGCAACATCGTGTTGGTTGGTATAGTGCTGCCAGTCCCTTGATTGTCTCCCAGGTTTAGGGCTTGTTTGGATGGGGTTTATTGTGCGATAACAGTGCTCGATAAAATCAGTGCTGTATCAGTAGACGTTAAACAGACTTTCATGTGTAGCGTATCATGATTGTTAAACAACGAATGATTCCGTTGAGCAAACGATCGATAGTTTGAAGTAACGAATCGAAGTAACGATAGAGGAAAACAAACACGTAACATTTTGTAACAAATAGTTAATAAAGTTGCTGCATCGTGAGATTGTGTCATGTACAAATATTCCGTATGATGAATGAAAATAGAATGATATTGACGAAATCATGTTCTACGAAAATAAATACGAACATTTGTTTTCAGTGTAGTCGAGAATTGTCAAAAGGTACACGGAGAAAATAAAGTGCTTATAAGAGTTAATTCCACTCAATTCGAGAGGTTCGAGCATAAACCAATTTGCATCAATGCGAACATACTGGCTAAGCCATTGCACTCAGCTAGCAGATAAAATTACGTACTGTGCCATTTTGAGGTTGCCATCAAATTTGAGGTAACGCACTGAGGTTCGCTTCTAGAAGAAACGAATGAAATGGAGAGAAAAATAAATAAAAATTGAGTTAAAAATACTCAAATATGGTTTTCTATTGGGAAGTAATTGAAAATGTTAATTACTTTAAATCAGGACATTGCATAGCAAATAGAATGAATATAAATTATGTGTCATGTGAATAAATAACTGTG
Organism: Aedes aegypti; assembly: GCF_002204515.2. NCBI lineage: Eukaryota > Metazoa > Arthropoda > Insecta > Diptera > Culicidae > Aedes > Aedes aegypti. The sequence continues at coordinate 256,537,635 of NC_035107.1, read as the reverse complement.
TGTTTTTTATAAGATAGATTTTACTAGCATTTCTTCCAGGAATGACTCCCAGATTTCTCCAGTCATCTCGCAAGTATTCCTCCAAGTATCCGATAGAAAATGTCTAGGAATTCTTGAATAGATTTTTCAATGATTTGTTTTTAGTTTTTCCTACAGGTTAATTGCATTCTTCAATAAGTTCTTCCAGAAACTTCTCAATGCATTCCTAAAATTGATAGTTTTAAAGACAAACTACATGAGTTTAAACTATGCTGACATTGATGCAGATAACTACTTCAAAGATTTCTATTTTTCTGGTTCCACTAAATATTTTTCAAAGAATCCAACAAGTGATACATTCAATTTCCCAGCAACTGTCTTCAAAAATTTTAAATTTCTTAAAAAGCACACCCAAATTTCTTTTAATAATTGATTCAGGTATACAGTCATTGCAATGTATTTTCAGGAATCAATTTGAGATTTTTCTAAAGCAATAATTCATCTTTCATTTAACTTTTTCCTTGAGAAAAAAATTTATCAAGGATTCCATCAAAAGTTTTTTCAGAAATATCTCTGGGAAATAGTCTGAAAATCCTTTCATTATCACACCTTGTCCAGCTACTCGCAAGTAAATAATCGCGAGCTTTCTGCTATTCCATTTCATATATTTTCCCGAGCAGGCGGGTGCGATGTTCTTAGGCACAGGTGAACACTCGCGATGTGAACATTTTCATCACTGGGCATGAGATCTCTACTGGGCTTGAGATCTCAGTCGCTACCATCCCTGTCAGTACTTATTCATGTTCATGAATAGAGAGATTAAGAAAAGCTTTACCGAACGAGTAAAAAACGTATATCAGGGAATTCTATTGAAGCAAACGGCCCCGTCAGAGGTCATCTCGTGTGTGACTTTGGCGACGACGACGACGACCGGTGGCCAAGGTGCGCATAGCTTACAGTACGGTGGAAAGTGCTTGCAATACAAGGTTATAATGGGCTATACAGCGAACGATCACGACACGGGTGAAGCTTTCTTCTTCAATTCAGGGTCTTTCTTGGCCCCGGTGGTGGTCGACACAGCTCAAGTGTTTTCACCTACATATGTGGGCAAATATGTCGATCTCGGGGAAGAAAGCCGAGGGGTTTTGAAAAGGGGAAAAGAAAAGGGGTTTTGAGCACAGATGTTAGTTTTGCTGGGATGAAAGTAAGAAAAGTCTTTCGAGGTTAGTTCGAGTTAGTAACAAAAATCATAACGCCGATTTTGAATTTTTTATAGAGATTTTGCAAAATTTAACCTCAAATTTATTTGTCCATTCCATTATGAATCCTGTTGTGGATTCCGTTCGGAATCCTGTTCTGGTTTCCATTGGGAATCCTATTCTTTATTCCGTTCAGAATCCTGTTCTGGATTTCGTTCGGAATCTAGTCCTGGATTCCTGGAATATTGTTCTGGATTCCGTTCAAAATCCTGTTCTGGATTCCGTTAAAAACCCTGTTCTGAATTTCATTTGGAATCTTGTTCTGGATTCCGTTCGGAATCCTGTTCTGGATTTCGTTCGGAATCTAGTCCTGGATTTTTTTCGGGATCTAGTCCTGGATTCCTGGAATATTGTTCTGGATTCCGTTAAAAACCCTGTTCTGGATTCCGTTTGAAATCTTGTTCTGGATTCCAATCGGAATCCTGTTCTGGATCCGTTTGAAATCCTGTTCTGGATTCCGTTCGGAATCCTGTTCTGAATTTCGTTTGGAATCTTGTCCTGGATTCCTGGAATATTGTTCTGGATTCCGTTCAAAATCCTGTTCTGGAATCCGTTAAAAACCCTGTTCTGGATTTCGTTTGGAATCTTGTTTTAGATTCCGTTCGGAATCCTGATCTGGATTTCGTTCGGAATCTAGTCCTGGATTTTTTTCGGGATCTAGTCCTGGATTCCTGGAATATTGTTCTGGATTCCGTTAAAAACCCTGTTCTGGATTCCGTTTGAAATCTTGTTCTGGATTCCAATCGGAATCCTGTTCTGGATCCGTTTGAAATCCAGTTCTGGATTCCGTTCGGAATCCCTTTCTAGATTCCGTTCGAAATCCGTTCGGATTCCGTTCGAAATCCTGTTCTGGATTCCGTTCGAAATCCTGTTCTGGATTCCTGTCGTATGAAATCTTTTTTGGATTCCAGTCGAAATATTGTTCTGGATTCCATTTGGAATTCCGTTCTGGATTTCGCTCAGAATTGTGTTCTGGATTTTGTTCGGAATCCTATTCTGGATTCCGTTCAGAGTCCACTATGGAACTCCGTTCGGTATCTTGTTCTTGATTTTGTTCAAAATTTAATTCTTCATCCTATACCTATATATCATCCTTGATGGTAATGGTGAACAGTGTAGTTTGTTTCTGCAGTGCAGTGATAAATAAATTAAATTACGTGTGAAATAGTGGACTTGCCGCGGAACAACGATTTCTATCGCGAGCAACATTGTATTTTGAAACAGGATAAGTAGGAGGCAAATTGTCTCTAACGCTTGTCCTCGTTTAATTTTGCATTTAATTTTGCCCCAGCAGCTGCTGGAGGCTGGTAACTTTTTTGTACACTGTATTGTTTCATCTGTGTTAAGTGTTGCATGCATGTTTCGTTTGGTGGAAGTGTATAGGTGCTAAGCAAAATGACTGAGTGCAAGCAATGTGGGGCCCCGGTATTAATTTCTGAAATACCGACCTCATGTACAGGTTGTTTGAGTGTGTACCATTACAAGTGCACACCACTGACGAAAGCTGTTGCTAAGCTTGTCAGTGAGAACGAAAATCTGCTATTTAAATGTAGTGATTGTTTATCAAGCCAGTGTTGTGGCGAGCAGAATTTAACGCTCCCGACCGTACGAATGTTCGAAGAAGAGATGAAGAAGATTTCTTCTATTTCGGATTCGTTCAGTGGCGTTCGGGAGCAAATTGCTGCTCAGATAAACGACGCGTTAAAAACCGGGATGGAGGAATTGGTGAGAAGTCTAAATAGTACCATGGATAAAGCAATTTTTGAAATGTCAAAATCTGTGAGCAAAGAGTTGGAAAGTATGAAATGTTCATTTTTTGAATTTAACTCGAATAATAATTTAGTTGCAATGAATGATAAGCACGGTACATCAAGTACGGCATCGGAGCCGAGCCTGCTTCCCAGAGGCAAGAAACGTAAGGTTCAGGAAGACGTTTGCGCTATGTCGGATGATGTTTTTGTTCAAAGTATTAGTTTCGCGGATGTTGTCAAGAGTAATGCTGGGATTAAAATTAGGAATAAGAGTACAAAAAAGAAAAGCACTGCGAATGATGTAATGCAAGTGACTCGTAAGGCTCGTCCGGTCATTGTGATCAAGCCAAAAGAGTCCAACCAGAGTAGCGAGGATACTCGCAAAATTTTGATTAACAAATTGGATCCGAAAAAACACAAAATAAGTAACTTGAGACACGGGAAAGATGGCTCTATTATTGCTGAGTGTGCAACAGGATACAATGTTAATGTTGTGAAAGATGGCATTCAAAGCGATTTGGGTGAAAACTACAACGCTGTTGTTCCCTCATCGGTGCCAAGACTTTTAGTGAAGGGCATGAGCGATCAGTTTTCCTCCGATGAATTCATTCGGATTTTAAAAGATCAGAATGAAGACATCGCGATAAATGAAGTCATAGTAATAAGGATGTATGAAAATCCACATTTCAAGTACAAAAAGTACAATGTTGTTATTGAAGTTGATAAAGAGACGCATAGTTGTTTGTTAACGGCGCAACAAGTGTATGTTAAATTTGATCGGTGTCGTGTTGTTCCAGAGATTAGTGTTTTGAGATGTTTCAAATGTGGAGAATTCGGGCACATGAGCATGAATTGTAAAAATTGCGATGCATGCTGTAGGTGCAGTGGAAGTCACAAGACATCCGAATGTACGTCAACTGTTTTGAAATGTATCAATTGTATAAAAATGAATAAAGAACGTAAAATGAACTTGGACGTCAACCACGGAGCATTCAGTTATGAATGTGAAGTCTTTAAGAATTTGTATCAAAGAAAAAAGAGCAGCCTACATTTCAATGAATAGCAACCAAGTTCCAGTAGTAATGTGAATCAGTTCGATATCTTGTATTTAAATATAGCCGGTTTATCTACAAACTACGTTGAATTACGTCAGATTGTAGAAGAAAAACGTCCATATCTAGTATTTTTATCAGAAACGCATATTGTTGACATAGATGCATTTGATCAATATAGTATTCCGGGTTATAATGTGGCTGCATGTTTATCACATTCGAGACACACTGGCGGAGTTGCTATTTATGTCAAAGAATCAGTTCAGTACAGGCTTCAATTGAACGAAGTTTGTGAAGGTAATTGGTTCTTGGGCATCGCAGTTGATCGTGGCATGAAGATGGGTAATTACGGTGTATTGTATCACTCTCCCAGTTCAAGTGACCAGCGTTTTATTGAAATTTTGGAAAACTGGCTTGAGACGTTTGTAGATTGTAGTAAATTAAATGTTCTTGCTGGTGACTTTAATATTAATTGGTGTGACAATTCGAATTCGAATCATTTGAAACGATTAGCTGACTTTTTTAATTTAAAACAAAAGGTAAATGTTTATACACGTATTTCCAGACATAGTCAAACTTTGATTGATCACGTTTATACTAATTTGGATTCCGTTAGTGTTATTAAAAATTCTGATTTAAAAGTAACAGACCATGAAACATTAGTTATTAATATTGATGACAATAGTAGAAATAAAAGTGACTTTGTAAAATTAAAGTGTTGGAAAAAGTATTCCAAACATGCCGTTTCAAGTCTTGTAGAAAGAAATGTTGATTTTCATACAAACGACGGTTCGTTAGATCAAAAGTCAGCTGTTCTAACTGATGTTTTAAAAACCTGTACCAATAAATTAGTCGAACATAAATTTGTTTCGTTGAAAAATTCGAACAGCTGGTACAATTTGGATTTGTTGCGTTGTAAACGCAATAGGGACAAACTGTACAAAAAATGGCGTAGAAATAATAATAATACAAATTGGAATAGGTACAAGGTCGCGCGTAATAAATACTCGCAAATGGTTAAACAAACTCGTTGCGAGTATATTCAGAGGAAAATTGATCAGCATCAAAACAACAGCAAAGAGTTATGGAAAATTTTGAAATCCTTGTTAAAACCTAGTAATTGTAAACCGCGGTCCATAACTTTCAATGGCACATTAGAAGAATCAGAACAAGTAATAGCATGTAAATTTAATGAGTATTTTGTGGACAGTGTTTCATCGATTAACCAATCCATTGAGTTAGTAGATGAACCTGACGAAATAAAACAGCCGATTAACAATAATTGCACATTTGAATGTTTTCACCCAATAACGTTGGAAGACCTACGAAATATTTGCTTTTCTATGGGAAAAACGGCTGGCGTAGATAACGTTAATGCGAGAGTAATACAAGATTGCTTTGATGTCATCGGCCACAATCTGCTGGACCTGATTAATGAATCGTTACAAACTGGGCACGTGCCACAAGTTTGGAAGGAATCACTTGTGATTCCTATTCAAAAAGTTGCTGGGACGATTAAAGCCGAAGAGTTTCGTCCCATCAACATGTTGCACACATTAGAGAAAATTTTAGAACTTGTTGTAAAAGGCCAGCTGTTAGCATATTTAAATAGTAATAATTTGCTAATACCAGAGCAATCGGGATATCGGGAAGGTCATTCTTGTGAAACCGCATTGAACCTGGTGTTGGCAAAGTGGAAAGAAAACGTAGAGCGTAAAGATACGATTGTTGCTGTTTTTTTGGATCTCAAACGCGCTTTTGAAACGATTTCTCGGCCCTTGTTGTTAAGAACAATCAAGCGCTTTGGATTTTTGGGTTCTGCATATAGATGGTTTGAGAGCTATTTAACTGATAGAACCCAACGGACTGCTTTCAATGATTCTGTTTCGAGCCCCGTGGTGAACAGCCTTGGCGTACCACAGGGGAGTGTATTAGGGCCCGTTTTATTCATTATGTATATAAATGACATGCGACGAGTTTTACGTTTTTGTGACATAAATCTTTTTGCAGATGATACCGTGATATTCATTGCGGCTAAAAATCTTGATGATGCCGTTGCACATATGAATGCAGATTTACGTTCTCTGAGTAGATGGTTGAAGTACAAACAGTTGAAATTGAATATAAGTAAAACTAAATTTATGTTGATATCGCGGAATCGAACAAATATAGACGTCTCAATACAAATTGATGATGAGACAATTGATCGCGTGCGCGAAATTAAATATCTTGGCGTGATTATTGATGACAGATTAAAGTTCGACGCTCACATCGACAATGTTATCAAGAAAATAGCCAAGAAGTATGGAATACTCTGCCGATTAAAAAACGATTTAACGATTGCTAGTAAAATACATTTGTACAAATCAATCATCTCTCCACATCTGGAGTTTTGCGCTTCCATTTTGTTTTTAGCAAATGAAACACAAATATCGAGAATGCAGCGTTTGCAAAATAAAATAATGCGTTTGATTTTGAGATGCAACAGATTCACTTCCTCGTCTTTCTTATTAGATGCTCTTCAGTGGTTATCGGTGAAGCAAAGAATTGTATTCTTGACGATGGTGTTCATTTTTAAAGTAATTAACGGTTTGTTGCCTCGATATTTGTGTGATCGAATTGAAAGAGGAAGTGACATTCATAGATATAATACTAGAAACGCGACTGAATTAAGAACACCACAGTTTTTGTACGGTGCTTCACAAAACTCTTTGTTTTTTAAAGGAATAAATGTTTTCAATTCGATGCCTATACACATCAAACGTGCTGCAACTCTATCACAGTTTAAGAGACTATGTATTTCACACGTCAAAGCTGCCTTCTGAACAGCTACATGTTAACTTTTTTGTACTTGACTAATATTGTATCTTGACGAAGTTTTGACTAACGGATATTTTGTATTGACTATATTGTAAAATATGTTTAATAATTATTGGGGCACTAATAAACTACGATGTTCGCCTCGATGATGATGATGGATTTTTTATATATTGACGTAGTTATAGTTTATTCCTTTTTATGTGTAGTCTACGGAGGTTTGAGTCCCGCGCGCGGTACACAGGTATAAACGACTGTTTGATGACTTATCATTTGAATTGAGAATTTATGCTGTTGGTGGATGCCATACATTAGTAGTAAGTTTTCTGGTTGAATGTCGGAAATTTCTTGAAAATGCAAATGTTTCCGATAGTTTTGACATCATCGGCGGGGTTATCAATTCTGGCAATGTTTTGGATTTTGTTGAACTTTCTTGATCACTATTAAAACTTATGAAAAGTGTGGTTGAGACCAACAGATTTTTACCATTTTTTTTGCTGTATAGTATGGGAACTTGTAATGTTGTTTATATCTGTTGAAATAATCAGACCGTTTATTGTTTGCAAATCTGGTTAACATTGATCATAATTAATTATCTTAAAGATATATCGTCTCGCTCAAACCTTTGTAGGGGTATGTGGTGGGACCATCATCATCATCATCATCATCATCATCATCATCATCATCATCATCATCATCATCATCATCATCATCATCATCATACCTGTTGCGTTTTTTCTGGATTCTGTTCAGAACTCTTTTCTGAACTCCTTTCGCAATTTTTCCTGAATTCCATTAACAATTTGCCTTGGATTTCACCTTTAATATCCTCTCGCAACAAATTCAAAATCAAGCGAACCTTGTTAAAAATCGCGTGAATTGTCGTCCTTTGTTCAAATGGTTTGTCAGATTGGAACAGAGACAAACGATCGGGATAAAAATTCGCAACTCATCTCGACCGTTGCGTTGGGTATGATTTGCAGTCAGTACTTTTCGCCCTAACCATCCCGCGCACAATCTGTTTCTCATTAAACAAACAATCTGCCCGTACAAATGATCGAAGCTGATCCATTCCTATCCACCATCATGACTGGACGTATTTTACATTTTATTTGGAATGATCTCACTCCGGTATCCTCTCGAGCAATCATCGTTATCGCGATCTTGAAGCAATGAATCGCGCCTTCCTTCCTCAGCCGGTTCCAGTTAACCTCTGCTCTCTGTTAGATCCTCCTGAGCTGATGTGTTCGATCAATACGGAGATGCCCTCAGGCAGGGATATTAATTCGCTGGCTACCGTCCGACCCCGATCGAGAGGTTCCAATTCCGATGCGTTGTAGGCAGGGCCGCATTTAGAGGGGGCCCCAATATCAAATTGTGGTCCCCAGGACTCCAACATTTGCGAATCCGGTCCTGGCCATAGGCCAATCCCACACATTGACCCACTCGGCTCCATGGGTGGTGCCGGTGGTCAGCGAGATCGGTGTGCGATATGTTTGCGCTGTTTAGTTTCTTTTTATGACCGACCGGATGTTAGAATTGCCTTTAGTCTTAAGAGAGCGTGAGGGCTGATATTGATCGAAGTTGGCAGTGGTGGAACCTCCTGTAGAGCAAGATGACACGGGTTATGAAGCGACGCGCGATCGTATTGACCCAATCAGCGAGGTTAGATGTATTAATCATCGGGGGCGATTCGCGCTCGCAGTAGGCTATGGGACGAAGCGAAGGGAGGCGTCGTCGGTCGTCATCGTGGGTTCGATCGCATAGTCATCGGGTGGTCTATGGCTACTGTGCGCATCGGAATTAGATATTGACCTACACTGACATGTGTCATTGCTTGAATGGTGATCAGTTTGATGAATCAAATCGGTTATTAAATGTGACGTTTATTAATCTATTCTTTTGTCTCTTTTCTTTGCAGGTATGTCGTTGATGTTTGATTTCCGAATCGACTGAGCGCAAGTAAGTTGAAGGGCTCTATTAAAGCGAAAAAATCATGAAATAGTTAGTGCATAGCGTGTATGTGAAGATGGGCAATTTATCGCCCGATGTAATCAGAGCTGTAGCAGGAGATGATAAGCAGACTCTCATGATGTGCAGTGGATCATGATTGTTACATAGAGCGATTAATGAGAGATACTATGTATCAACTTTCTCAAAATTCAAACCCTGAGCGAAATCATGAAATTAAAATCCTCTAGCTCATGTGGGATTCGAACTCACGACTCTTGTGTTCTAGAAGAACCGTTTACCAACTAAGCTATTGCGCCACTTTAAATTTCAACGGCTTTTATGGCTATCAAATCAACTCTGTTGGATGTCACTTTTGTACAAGACAGCAATAATTACAGTTTATATGTAAAATTGGAGGCATTTGAAACATTTTTTAAAAGTATAGTGGGAAAAAAGTTCGAACAGGGCAAACGTTTATATTAAGGTGTATTTTGATACAGACAGAAGTTTGTTCTGTAAAATTGTAGCTTATAAACTAGAGCTTCTTTGTGTGATATTTTTTTCTTTTCAACTGCTGTTGTTCTCCTGGATATATTGATTTTTCTACTAAGGTCGAACTTTTGCCCCACCTTATTTTAGCTAATATTTTAAAGTTTTACCATTTCAGTGAAGGGCTGTGAAATGGTGAGCCGACAGCTAGGAAGGAGCGTCCAACATAGCTCTGGTCCTCACAAGTCCCTACCTCACGCTTCCACGGGTCAAATGATGACAAAGACCGCCAGCTGAGGGTTGCATACTTAGTTGGTAGTGCAGCCTGGGCACTGTTGTCCTTCTGACATCAGCTAGAGTGAGGAGGTGCGTCTCGAGCGTCTGTCCACCAAGGAGGTGCGGCTCAAACAGCGTCTGTTCTGGCATCCATCGGCTGAGTATGAAATGCTGTATGACGTCAGCTACACCTAAGATGGCAGCCCCACCATCGTGATGTAGGTATCGCGACCCTGGTAAGGTAGCATATCGAATTTCTTACCTACCACGAAAAATGGAGAAAGGAGAAATAACGGACGATATTTTCGGCAACCGACCTGGCAACGAAATAAGGACTATGATTGGAAACTCGGTACCTGGAATGTCAGGACGTTAAATGAACCCGGACGAGTGAGCCTTTTGGCTCGTGAATTGCAGAAGGTTGGAGTGAGCGTGGCTGCTATTCAGGAAGTAAGATGGCCTAGAACTGGAGAACGTGAATTCAGGGCGGTGGATCCCGTCGCCAACACAGCTTTCAAATACAACATCTACCATAGTGGCAGCGATAAGGCAGAGCATGGCGTCGGATTCATAGTGATCGGGAAGCAGATGAAGCGTGTTATGCGGTGGAAACCGATTAATGAACAAATCTGCGTATTGAGGATACGGGGCAAATTCTTCAACTACAGACTGATCAACATCTATGCGCCAACAAACGACGTGACGTTGGTAGTGAAGTGGTGCTAGGTGGTGAAAAATTTGAAATAGTGGAAGAATTTGTGTATCTTGGTACTTTAGTGACTTGCGATAATGATGTTACCCGCGAGGTGAAAAGGCGTCTTGCTGCTGCGAATAGGGCTTTTTACGGGCTCCGTAAGCAGCTTAAATCCCGTAGCCTGCAGACGAAAACAAAATTCGCGCTATATAAGACTTTTATCTTTCCGGTTGCTCTATACGGCCATGAATCCTGGACGTTAAAAGAGGTCGACCGGAAAGCGTTTGGAGTTTTTGAGCGTAAAGTGCTGCGAACAATACTCGGCGGTAAACAAGAAAATGGCATCTGGCGGCGTCGCATGAATCATGAGTTGTACCAAGTATATAAAGAAGTGGATATTATCAAGCTCATAAAACACGGCAGGCTGCGTTGGGCTGGTCACGTGGTACGAATGCCGGAAGAACGACAAGCAAAAATAATATTCAATAGAGAACCCGGACGTGGTAGGCCACGCACACGTTGGCTTTTGCAGTTAAGGGCACTTAACGTTCAGGGCGACTGGAAGCGATTGGCTCAGGACCGAGCCCAGTGGAGAAGAATTATCCATTCGGCGTAGATTCAACGTAGCGGATTGCAGCCCATCAAGTATCAAGTAAGTACCATTTCAGTAGTCGCGCTACTATAATTTGTGCAACACATATGAAAAACATCGCTTTTCTAAACAACATTCACAAACATTCGCAGAATGCTTTTCGTAAACAGGATTTCAATTTATGGATAAATCTGAAAATTACCCCGAATTCTGCATCAGGTTTTTTTCACAATTATTTTTGGATCAAATTTTTTTATTACTCATTACCCAAACCCATTTTTTTTTTATTTTTATTTTGTTTAATAATTGGATTTAAGAATATCTTTAAGATTTCGGGAAGATCCACTTCAAAGCAGATTTCTGTAGGTTAGGACTATGATATGAATCTATAGACCCATATTGTTAATTGTTGCAGACGTTTCAGATAGTTTATATCGCCTATAGGTCTTCAAAGGTTTCTATTATCTTTTTGTTAACTATTAGTATGAATGGATCATGTTAAGGTGCAGAAGTATCGAAGCCAAACCTCGAATTTTCAAAAGCACAAATGTAGAGAACCTGACAACCGTTAGCACTGGAAATTTGATAGAACGGTAACCACCAACGAGGGACAAGTGAGTTCAATTTTCAACACAATTAAAAATTAAAACAATAATGGCAAAAATAACCTTTATTCAAGGACTGAAAAATTCCTAAAAATTTTGAAAGCATACTGAAATACAATACATTTCATTAAAATCGCATTTAGAAAAAAAAATGGGTGTTACAAAACTGAATGTTATTTTTTTAATCAATTTATTGAATTTAAAAACCTGTCAAATTTGTTAAAATTTCGTAGGTTGGATATGGATTTGAAAAATTATGTAGTTTTCAAAACAGAATATTGACTTAGAACTTAACAGGAATTTCCATAGAAATATGAATATAAAATTCACAGAGGAATAATTATAAAATGGTATACAACTGAGGTGCTAAACCTACGTGAACTGGATAAAGAATGCATGATTTGGCCCGTCATTCCGTAGAATACGCATGGATTCCGTTATCACATTTCAGGAGTTTCCAGGATATCGTTTAGAAGCTGCTCAATAGCTCAAGATTGGGCTGCGAGTTTGCTGAAAATTTTCAAATCTCAAGTCAATTGCTAGCAATTCACAAATTTGACCGGAAACCTATTCATCATTCTCAGGATTTTGCCAAAAATACTTAAAATACCCTTAGAAATCCACATTTACTTGCTAGGCTAAGCGCTAAAAATGGAGCGAAAGTTTGAATTTGGAGCGTAAGTTCTAATTTTGAGCGTAAAAAGAATTAGAAGCAAGAAAAACATTTTTGAATGTTCCCAAGGAGTTTTGCGAAGAGATGGAGTTTATCCATGGTTCTTCTCAAAAGGATCAATCCAAGAAGGCGACTTCTGGTTTGTGAAAATCTCTCTAAACCCATGCAAGATAGATATGTTTGGAACGGTACAGATGAGTAGATGTCGGAAATCGAAGTATTACGCCATTTTGGAATCCAACACTTCCGGTTGTCACTTCACACATCCAATATGGATGTTTTTGGCACGGGAAATTGATATCTGACGCCATTTTGGAATTCAAGGTGAACATCGATTTTTGGCAACTTCTTATTGGTCCCGTCTCGTCTCGTAATCCATATATTGTTTGCGTTTCATGTGATTTTCACAAATCAAAAACCGCCATCTTGCGATTAAAAATGGCGTCAGTCATCGAAGTCCGTCATCTACTCATCTGTCCCGTTCCGAAAATACTCATGTTGCATGGGTGCAAAGTGATTCCGTCGGAGGTCGTTATCTTTGAATTCTAAATTGCTTCATACATCGATTTCCGAGATCTACTTATTGGTCCCGTTCCAAAAAATACCCATTTGGCAAGTATTTTAAGTGATTTTTACAACGCGGAAGTCGCCATCTTGGATTCCGAAATCTTCAGTCATCGATTTTTGTCATCTACTCATCTTTCCCGTTCCAAAATTACCCATATTACATGGGTGCAAACCGGGGTTCCGGGTCATTTGGCCGAATGCCGTTTGGCCGAAACTGAAAACCAGTAGCATGCATTTCCAAGCAGACTTTCTTAGAACTTTCTCTGCTTACTCTGAAAAGAAGGATAAATCATCATTGATATTAGCTTTTTAGTGTAAGTTCAAGAAACAGTCAGTGCTGAAAGAAGAACATCTAAATGTAATCAATTATTCACTTCTCTGCTAGCGGTCATAGCTGCCAGCAGAGGTTTTCGTATTGCGTTTGTAGTCAGCTTTCAACTGTAACTGAAGCGATTTACGGCTTCTCTTGTAAGAACAGCCATCAAAAGAAGCAAAAATCACTTATGAAAATTCGAGCAGGTGCAGTGGTAATAATAATTATATCAATATAACTCAAACGCACTGCCGATGTTTTAAGGAAGGTAAAATTCCCAATTAAAGTATAAGCTAAATTATTTTCAACAGTTATGAAACCTGTATAACAAGAAATAATAGCCTATGTCTAAAAGGAGAAAAAAATCTGATGAAACCATTAAAAACACTTGACGCGGAATGTAGAGTACATAACCTAGTCCTGAATTAACGGGTTGATTTTATCATTCTCTTGGAGCACTTATATAGCGACAAGCATAATGTCCCGTTATATCATAAAAACAAACAAATTTTTCAGCTGATCAGTTATTGGTCCACATTTATAAATCCTACACACCAGCGTTGTAGCAATTTTTTTTTGTTCGTAATTCGGCTAAATCGGATCCGTTCGGAAACCGGAAGTCGCCAACTTGGATTCCAAAATGGCGCCGGACATACATTTTCGGTATCTCCTCATCGGTCCTGTTCCAGACATACCCATGTTACATTGGTTCTCGTGGGTCGTTAGGCAGGAGCGTAGGTTAGAATTTTTGGAGCGTAAAAATAGGGAGCGTTAGGGGGCGTAAGAAAACGGAGAGTAAGAATAGTGAGCGTTAAAAGAGGTTTGCCTGTATACCTTCTCAGGATCCCGCAAGAAACATCCCGCTGGGAATATCCGGATTACACTCTCAAGAATGCACCGAAAATTCTTAGAAGCCCACTAGGAAACCCAAGGATTCTGCAAGTACTTTCCAGGATCTAGGAAAATGTGTATTTTGCTCATATCTCAAACTCTTCAACAACATAGTAGGCCTGGAAAATTGATATTTTCGTAAGTATTGAGGAAAAACCGATTTTGACCATAAAATTCTAAAGTGAGCTATATATCCCAAACTATTAGATATAGCGAAAAAAATGTTCTACAAAGATTTCATACTTTCAATAATCTAAAACATTGTAGAAAATTTCCTCAATTTTGTGTTTTTGAGTCGGGGTCGATTTTAAAATTCTTAATGAAAAAAAATCCTTTAAGATCAATAAATTTGCCTAAGGGTTGCTCAAAATAAATAACCAAATAAACTCGGTGTCCGACCATTTGGCCGAATGCCGTATGGCCGAATGCCATTTGGCCGAAAGGGTCATTTGGCCGAATCATGAACAAAAAAATTGAAATTGCTACAACTCAGATGTGTAGGATACATTCATGTGGCCCAATAACTGATAAGCTAATTAATTTATTGATTTTTATGATGTGACGGGACGTCATGTGTGTTACTTTATAAGAGCTCCAAGAGAATGATAACATCGACCCTTCAATTCAGGACAAACTTGTGAACTCCACACATCGCGTCAAGACTATGAGGTGATGATTGATTCGCCACTGGATTACCAACGGTGTAATAAGTGTTTTTATTGATTTCATCAGAAATTTAGTTTTTTTTTAGTTAGACAGTTTTATTCAAAACATATTTTTAGCTCAAGGATTAACTTAGGTGAGATGTCATTCTCTTCCAAGATTAAGACTATAACATGTGAACTTAACACTGCACCGTTGCTTGCGTATAGCAATAAACGACTCGTTGAACACTTACGTCAAAGATGCACACTGTTTCTCCGTTGTGAAAAGGAGAAGCCAAGACTTGATGATGTCAGAACTATGACATATATTACTCAGTACGAATCGAGGGATCGAAGCAACCTGATCCAGCAGAAGGACAAATAAATCTTAAACCGTTTTAGTTACTACAAACGCGATGCCAAAACATCTGCTGGTGGGTATTACCGCTAGCATAGAAGTGAAAAACTGCTTACATTTAGGATGTTCTTCTTTCATCACTGACTGTTTTTTGAACCAAGAACTAAGAAGCTTATTGATGTATATCAACGATAATTCATCCTTTTTTATGAATAAGCTGAATAAGTTCTTCGAAATTCATTATAAATTCATGCTAACTGTAGTTCAATTTTGTTTTCAATTTCGGCCAAATGGCGTTCGGCCAAATGACCCGTTCGGCCAAACGGCATTCGGCCAAACGACCCGGAATTAATAAACTCTAATGATTTCTTTAGAAGTTCATCTTGTGATTTTCAAGGACTTCTTAAGAATTTCGATTTTGACCTTCAAAAAATAAATGTACAATTTTTATAAGGATAACCATAGAAGAGACTCTATGATGAATTCCTTCAAAAATCCTTTCAGAAATTTTTAAGACAAACTCAATTGATCAAGAAATATATCCAATAATTTTACCATCATTTTCTTGAAACTTTTATTTAGATTCTCGTTAACATTATCGTCAAGTTTTCAACTATTATTTTCTCCAAGGACTTTCTGGAATTTCTTTCAAAATTATCGTTCAGATTTCAACCAGAGAATTCCTTCAAGAATTACTCCAGTGATTGTAGGTAAGATTTTTTCAGGACTTATCGTAGAAATTACAGATAAATTTCCTAAAGAATTTCTTCAAAGAATTTCCTAAGTCAATTTCTCAGGAATATTTCCAAAAAGGGAAAAGGATTTTTTCAGAAATTATTGGTGTAATTTTTCAAAAATCCGGAAGGTATTTAAGAAGGAAATCTCAAAGTAACATGTGATGAAACTAGATTAAGTTTGAAAGTAACCCTCGATGAACTCTTACAAAGTTAGATGAAAGAACCTCAATAGCCAGGATGTCTCGAAGGATTTCGTAAGTGAATTGCTAGGATGATTGGAATTACTAGAATATTAACTGTACTTTTAGCTGTAGTGTGGAACCTCAGATCAACTTTTGAAGAAGCATTGAAGATTTTACTTGAAAAATCCCAGATTAGATTTGAATAGGAATTCCTGGAAGAGCAACTCCTAAGGAAAATGTGAATGAACTCTTGAAGGAATCCAATATAATTCCTGAAAGGATAACTGGAAGAATTCTCGTAGATCTTCCTGGGAAAATCCCAAAATAAATTTCTTTAAGAACTGTAGAATGATTTATTTTTTCTTAGGATAACTCCAGTAGAAAGCTTAAGAAGATCTTGTATAGTTACAACTGCGGAAATCAAAATAGTCAAGAAAAGCGTTGTAGTGCTCATGGATTTCCTGGAGCAAATTGCGAAAAATATCCTCTAACCATCTCTTGAAACAGCGCTAGAAGATTTTTTGGGAGCCTTGGTGGTGGAATCAATATAGACATTTCTGAAAGAGATCCCAGAAGTGTACCTTATGAGATCTTTACATAAATCACTAGATCCTCGAGGAATCTGAAAAGAAATTCCTGAAGAACCTGTGAAAAAATCTCGTAATAGTCTCTGAAAGTATATCTGGAACCTCTTGAAGCACGATTCACTGCAAGCAGAATAAAGAAAAAAGTGACTTTCAAGACCTACTTTTAAAATGGAGACTTGCATTAAAATAGGGACTAAACTTCAAAAATGAAATCTATTACCAGTCTCGAATGTGTGCAAACTATGTCCCGAAAATGGTAACTGATTTATTTTTCAACTATAATTGCAATAAAAATCGGCAAGTTAAAGAATATGGTCTGTAACATACCTTGAAATCAATTCCAGATACAATTATGGGCCCGCACATTTAGGTAGATCCGTCTGAATTACAAAATTAAACCGAGTTATCGAGAATGAATTTTGAATAGGTATTAAGGTGATTGTAAAACGAAGCCAAACTTTGAATTTTCAAGTGCACAAGACGAGAGAATCTGACAACAGTTCGCGTTGAAAACCAATCAGCTTGCTCGCTTGCTGGTGGTGACCAATGGGATAGATTTTCAACGCGGAGCGCTGTTTGGTTCTCAAGTCTTGTGCTCTTGAAAATTTGAGGTGTGGCTTCGTTCTATAATCACCTTAAGGCTACTCAAATCACTTATAATTAATATAACATAATGCATAATGATATTTACAAAAGTTTACATTTTTTCATGGTTCTCCAATATGTTGAGACTAACTGAGACTAACGCTGATGCTGATCTATAGGCTCACGGCAGAACCAAGACTCCCGGTGCAACTAGATTCAATTTTACTATTAGGGATTTATTGGGATATTATGGTCTAAAAAGGCAATTCTAGAGCTAAATGGTTTCCGTTGTTCGGTACGTACCGGTGGTGTTGTTGGACGACGTTGGCGAGCGCCCGCAGATGGTTCCGTGGTTTGGTGTTGTGGTGAGTTGGTTCGGTTACTTGGTCTTCTGGAGGATGGCGGTTTTCTGGCTTGGTCAGGTACAAAGCAATAGTGAATTGCTCTGGCAGGGTACAATCACGGCTTGCCACTGTAAGGTTACTAGCTTGTGGGTCTACGGCGTTCCCTTCGTTGACGCTATCGACGGACCACGGACGAGACCGTATTGGCCACGCCGAGAAGGGTTCTCCTTGGTAATTAGAACCCTGCGGTTCGAGAAGAAGCTCTCAATTGCGGATACGGAGCCGGAGTGCACAGGTTCAAGACTCAGCTTGACCTATCGTGCAGCGCGCACCTACCTTGATACCTTGATGGCTACAGCGTAACGTCACGCCATTGCCGGGCGTATTGTAGAGCTCCATCTTCGTCGGTCTTGGGCGAAACTTCTCCAGTTGCCCCGAACGTTTAGGGTCGCCAGGTTCTCTTCCACTGCGTACAGCCAGCGTATTCGTGGTCTTCCCCGAAGCCGCCGACCTCTACCGGGTTCCCTGCTGAATATTATTTTTGCAATTCTTTCTTCCGACATTCGCACTAAGTAACCAGCCCACTGAAGTCTGCCGTATTTTACACGATTGATAATATCGTGATTCATGCGTCTGCGCCACACACCATTTACGAGTTTCCCACTGAGTATTGTCCGCAGCACTTTACGCTCAAAACACCGAGAGCGTTCCGGTCTGACTCTTTCAACGTCCACGCTTCGTGCCCGTAGAGAGCCACCAGAAGAATCAATGTTTTATACAGGGCGAATTTTGTTTCCGTTTGTAAGCTGCGGGACCTAAGCTGGTTACGTAGTCCGTAAAAGGCCCTATTCGCAGCCGCAACACGTCTTTTCACTTCGCGGGAAACGTCGTTGTCACATGTCACAAGTGTTCCAAGATAAACAAATTCTTCAACAACTTCAAACACATCCCCATCAAACACTACCTCAGAACCTACACCACCATGCCTGACTCTATCTCTACCTGCAACCATGTACTTCGTTTTGGTAGAATTAATAGTCAGGCCTATCCTCGCTGTCACCCTCTTCAGAGGCACGAAGGCCTCTTCCACTGACCTGCGATCAATTCCAATTAGGTCTATATTGTCCGCAAAGCCAAGGAGCATGTGCGACCTTGTGATAATAATGCCATTTCTCTGCACGCCAGATCTCCTAATAGCACCCTACAGTGCAATGTTGAACAGCGTGCAGCGCACACAAAAGCAAGAAAAAAGGGGTGCACGACGTTAGGCATAAATACGTTAGGCATAAGGACGTTAGGCATAAGGACGTTAGGCATAAGTACGATAGGCATAAATACGATAGGCATAATGGACGTTTGGCATAATGGATGTTTGGGATAATGGACATTAGGCATAATGGACGATAGTCATAATTTTCAAAATGAAAATTGAAATTGTTTGTGTGAAAAATGAGCTGACTTTTTTGTTAATTGTGGAGGGCTACAAAGATCAAAAGTGTGTCCTTTGAAATGCGATTGCCTTTCAGTCATCCCATAATTGTGAATCCTTTGATGTCAATTTCAAGTGCTCCTCGAACACTAAGCTAAGAACTTGGGTTGGGGCGTAATGCCAAGAATAAGAACGACGTTGTAAATGCTGTTCATCTTTTGAGTTTGGTTGTACACATATTATTGGCAAATTTTTCATCAGAGATTATCCCTTCCTTAAATTGAAGGCTGTTCTCCATAGTTATACTGACGACAACATTATTGGAGTTTGTGCTGCTAAAGTTTTAATCAGCAAATTTTTCTTCTTTTATTATTAACTGTTCTTTCGAGACATACTTATTCAGTAATTAATGTCATTATTCCTTTTAATACTCCCATCATACATTTTCCCTTCTTTGAATCATAGGCTATTCTTTATACTTATACGGTCAATTTATTGACTGGAAGAAAAAGACCTTCTTCCAATAATATGTTGTTTTGTGGATTCTTGCTGTTCTTATAGTTACTGGAATTGTAAATGCAACTATTTCCATCGAAAAATGCATGCCATGCTATATGCTGAATACTATGCTATGTTTAATTTGAGCTTGACTGTTAAATTGACTTTGAAATCAAATTTTACTTTTCAAATTCGATGAATTTCAAATGTTTTCAACATGCTTTCGGCAATGCTCACATATGTGGCTGATCAAAATTGTTTGAAAATCATCGAAAATTGTTGGCAGAAGAGGCAAAGGAACTGTTTTCACTACATTAAATTGATGAACAGACTCGGAGTGGGAATTTAACGCTTTTATTGGCGTCACACTACCAGAATATTATTGTCGAAGGGAATGCCACCTATCATAACATGAATTTTTGACTTGACTCTAGATTGTTGTCTTCACGAAATATATTATAAGTAGGGTAAGTGTTATCTTAGTTGTGGGTGTTCCTATAGTTGCGGTAGTGCCGTTTTCACTTATTTTATTGCATTAGCCACATAACCGACACTGCCAATTGACGTTTTGGCTTGTTGATACACGGAATAGTTTAAAACAGCGTTCAAATTGCTATAAAACTGATGAAATATCACTAAATTTGCTAAAACTGTTCTTGCTTTTACCAATAGTTGCGGTAAAGTGTTCCTATAGTGGAGGGTCCCATAAGAAAACAACGGATACCGCAACTATAGGAACACAAATTAAAAATATACCGCAACTAAAGGAACAGTGTACCAATAGTGGAGGTATTATTTTTCACTGACATGCTATGGATTACTACGATGAAATCATTTTTCTCATTAAGTCAATGGTCGTAACTTCCCGTTACAACATCAACATGTGCATTTATTGTGCTTCTTGAATTGGGGCGGTTAAATGAAGTTCAATCGTGCTTAGTACCTCCACTATTGATACATCTACCCTACTAACAATTATATGGAAGAATTCCTTTCTTTAAAATCAACGTAACTATGTAAGAGATATATAACAAAAAATGTTATATACTCTCCAAACTAAACATCATAGAATTAAATAACACTTGCACATCGCAAATATAAATCGATACTTACAATAATTGACTTAGCCGGACTTCAGAATGATAACAATGATCATGACTCTTCTTGCATATCTTGCGATAATGGATTCATTGTCAAATTTCATAACACCGAAAATAGTAATTTATAACCAATCAATTAACCTCGTAAATCTTCTTGTATGTATTTTTCACTATTTTTTATGAGCTGTTACATATTAAGGACGGTTGTGCTACTTTTCCCCGAATGTCGTTTCCCCGAACGCCAGATCCCTGAATGCCAGTTTCCCGAATACCCCGGTTCCCCGAATAGACAATTTCCCCGAAACGTATTTGGCATTCATAATTGTCATATCTTTATACATTTCAAGGTGGTGAGCAAACTGATTAGAGTAAAGTGGGGCAAAACTTCGACCTTAGTGGTATAATCAAAGTTTCCAGGAAAACAATAGCAGTTAAAACAAAACAAATACCATACAGTGAACCTTCAACATATTGGCTGTAATTTTGTTGAACAAACTTGTGTCAAAATATTTACCCATTTTTAGTTATAACAGTTTCAAAATTGATTGTCTTATTCGAACTTTTGCCCCACCGGTGGGGCAAGAGTTCGAATCTAGTGTGGGGCAAAAGTTCGCTGACTAAAACCCAACATATCGATCCTTTTATGACAGGCATACTTTACACCAGCCGTAAACTTAAGTTTGCCGAAAAATACACACTAAATTTTCACAAAAAACCGCCCAAAACCGGGTTAATTGTAATATACTCAAAAATAGCAGATTTTCGCAAAACTAAGTGGAAATGTAAAATTTTGGTGACAGTTTTCACACGATCAGACAAATATAACTAAATTTGTAGATAATATGTGGATTTTAGGCAATTTGCACATTTTTCCGTGATTTTATACATGGGTCGAACTTTTGCCCCGCTGATTCGAACTTTTGCCCCACTATGGGCCAAAAATTGTTTTCAAGCATTTATGCAAAATTTAATACACTTCAAAGCAACCTTATGATAGGCCTAGAAACGCCCTTACATAAAATATTGAAAACAATTTTATCTTCAATTGGTTCCATGCAACGAAAGTTTGACCAAAAATTACAATATTCACGTCGAAAAACAACAAATAGCCATAACTTTTACAAATCTCAATCGATTTTTATGATATTTGGAGTAAAAGTCTCTTACTTGAATAGCATTCGAACTACAATGACATTTATAAGATTTGTTTTGAATTGAGCTAGAAATCTTAAAAAGAAACTCTTACCCCACTCGAACTTTTGCCCCACTTTACTCTATCTGAAATGCACCCTTCTTTGTTTGATAGGCGGTTCTTTCGAGTTTCACCAATCTCGGTATTTTTGGGCAATATGCAATATTCGCCAAATATCTTTTTGGTGAAACGGGTCATTCGGGGAAATGACATTCGGGGAAACGACATTTGGGGAAATTAGCCCAATCGTTAAGGACACCCATCCACCCCCATCAACGTAATGGAATTTGTAAATGGACCCGAACAGTGAACCCGAAAAATCGATATGAGAAGAATTTTGAATGGCACACACGCAAGTTATTTTATGCCAAACGTCCATTATGCCTAACATCCATTATGCCTAATGTCTTTATGCCTATCGTCCATTATGCCTAACGTCTTTATGCCTAATGGGGTACACTGAAAACATCTCTTCGTATTTTATCCAAAATCCATTTCGTGAAACAAGATTTCGTACATATAACGCTATTTTCATTCATTGTACGAATTATTTGTACTTGACAGAATTCCGCGATTCAGTGACTTTACAAAATAATCGTAAGATGTACGATATACAATTCGTAGATGTGCTTTATCGTGCTGTTCGTATTACGAATTGTTTAGTATTACGAAACTGATCGTTTAATCTACGAAATCATTCGTTGTTTTCTGCAACGAGAGGTTCCGTAGACACATTTCGTAAAATACAACATGACACGACCGCAGCCGAGGGAGGTAAGAAGAAGCGCGTATAAATGTTCGTTCTGAATACGAAACAAACGAATTTCGATTACGAAATGTTTAGTACATTATAACAATCATTGTTTGTTTTGATTTCGAGCTTGAATCATATTACGAAGCTGGTTGCATACATTTTACAAAACTGTTTCGTTGCAGAAAACAACGAATAATTTCGTAGTTCAAACGAACGATTTCGTAGAATAAAACAATATATAGTTTCAGTGTATACTCAGAAAAAAGGTCCTGAACGAACAATGGCTGGCACTACTGGTCGTTCACTGCAATGGTTGACTCCCCAAATCTTACAAGGCCCTCCTTTTCCTTCCAGTTTTTCAATCGTTCATACCTCCATTATCCTTCGTTGTAGGTAGCTTACCACCCATCCAGTTCAATTTTCGCCCATTTTACCACAGTTGATCTCTTCGCCCTTTTTATACCATCGAGCCACACTATGTTCCACAAAACATGTGATTAATATCTGCTTATCCTACTATCACAAACATTTCATCCTACTAATCCTACTAACCCAACACTAACAAAATCTATAAAAACACTACAGTTTCTCATCAACATGCACAAATTAAAAAAAATAATCTTGAGGTTGTGTAACCAAACAATTACAATGTTGCCAAAAACGGGGGGTACCAAAAATGGATCATGCCAAAACCGAAATCCCACTGTAATTATAAAAGTGCAAATAAGTTTTAAGAACAAAGGTTTAGGACTTCCAGTTCATAAACGACTGACTCGAATCTGTAATACTTTCTCCCATATCGAAGAGAAGAATTTTAATTAATATCATCTTTATCACAATTAACATTTGGCCTGCAGCAAAACGCTTTTCAACGTTGTTAATAATCTCTCCTCCTAAAAAATGCGAATCAAATCGCGATCAAACGCGTAGCAAATCTTCCGCATAAAACTTATTCACAACCGGACAAGTGGACACCGCCGCCTATTTCGGACAGGTTCATCAATCAAACGTCGTCCGTCATGTTCATAGAGTTAACGCCGCCGTCGTCATTTCGTATTCAGCGCCTCGTCGTCAACGGGAAAGTGTTGATGAACAGCCTCACCTCACGTCACTTCACCAGTCACTAGGTAGGCAAGGTGGATGGTGGTAAGCCAATTAAGCCCATTGGACATGGATCATCGACAGCTGAACCGTGTCCGATTCGCATATTTTTGCTCTGTGGATCTTGGTCGTAAGCCTCGTACGCCCACGTGGATTCACTGATTGATTAGCACTGATCCCGAGGGCTATCCCATCAAAATTTGATACGCAGCGATTCTGATTTGTCTAATTTTAAACGAATGATCATAAAGGAAACGCCTTCGAAAACATTAGCTTCTGGGATCATTTGAAGAGATCGACAATGCACTCCGTGTCTAGAAGACCGCCGAACACGTGTCGTACCCAAATGGATTCAACGGAACTTGCGCCGAGATTGGAACTGGATCGCCCTGATGCAGAGCGCTTGTCGCGTCGTTAATTGTACCATAAATTATTCCTAATAGAGTTCGCACATTGCTAGCGGAGTCCCTGCAGCACGCAACCTTCCCCTCAGCGTCGCAGAACAGTTCCGATTGAGGTTATGGCAGCCGTACGATTTGTGTTTTATCACCCCTAGGCGTTCAAATCCAACAGTCTGTTTGCCGTTATGTTGCGAAGGCACGCGATCTACACGTCCGAGGCTGGTGCCGTAAAGTCATTTAGGAGATAACACGATGACCAGCATCGTTGGACTATTGCTGCCTTAATCGTGGGGTCGTGATCACCACCACGAAATAGCTGCAATATCTCTGTCTTAAAACCGGGTGATGGTGGCATCCCAGTCGCTTGCTACAGCAACAGCAGCACGACAGCCAATGTTAACCCTAATTCGCTGATGAGCTCTCTGCGGGTCAGATTTATGACTCTGTTGAATCCACGCGTGGCCCTTTCTCGATAAAACCCGAGGGGTGACTAATGGGTGTAGAGTTCAAATCTGCTGGCTTGTTGTCGTCGTCGATATCGTCAACTACAATCCGTCGGTCGGTAAAATTTTTGAATTTGTTTGATTTATTGATCCGGCGTCGACACCCGACAGCTAATAAGTCCAACCGCACGGATCACCATCGTAGAGACAATCTTGCTCCGTTTCTTGACTGCGACAACAGGAACGACCGAAAACGATATCAACCGCACCTTTTGCTAAACGCCGAAGATATGCGGCGGCTGTTGTGCGGTACACTGAAGACTCGGCTTACGTAAATTCTTTTTACACAATTCCATTTACAAAATATTGCATTTTTATGCATTTTAGGCAACGCAGCTTCAGTTTGGCACATTTTATGAATGTTTTGTATACCTAGAACATTATAGGTTTTGTTCAAACAAGGGAATATCTCGGTACCAATATGATGATGATATAAGGTACGTCTTATAGAACTCAAAAACTCCTTGCAGCAGGGTTGCCACATTAAAATCTATATTTTTTTCTTTGAATTATCTGTATTTCTGTAGCCAGGAGCAAAATATCTGTATTTTAAATCTGTATCCCTTAAAATTGAAGTGCAAAATTCTGTTGCAAATCAATCAACTTTTCATTGAGAAGTTGATCAACATAACGGCCTACTTTTCCTACTGAAAGAAACAGTGCTGAAAAGTAGCACTTTTTAGTACTGTTTTGGTAGGCGTTAACCGATCAACCCAGTGTCTTCATGCCATTAGTGCTTATTTGCGTGGCGTGTGAGTCGAGACGAGTCGTTCTCACCTCGGAGCGGGTCGACAATTGTCCCTCATTCGACTCGTCTCGCCTCCATGCCGCGCAGAATAAGCACAATTACATATGATTCTAGATCCGTTGTGCGATCTGATTCCGACAGAGGCTGTCCATTAATCACGTGATCAGTTTTTTGGGATTCAAGGCCACCACCCTCGTGGTCATTTGTCCATACAAAAATTTTAAAATTTGTGTGGACCGTAATCATTTGCCAGACCCCCCCTCTCTCCATGAATGACCACGTAATTTATGGACGACCCCACACAGGCTGGCGATTCTGCTTTGGAATCTAATTGTCCAACATTTGTAACCAGCTACTGTTTGTGCTGTCTTACCTGATACCGATGGGAGCGTGAAAATTTGTGACATTCATGGGTAGGTGATACTGTATCACAGCCTACGTGATTGAAAAATACTGAATTGATACTACGCATGAATGTGCGCCCACGTGGATTCTCTTGAAATGTTTGTTTGTGCTTTTAGAGTTCATCCAGCTGAAATTTTATTTTTAGAAATAGCAAAAAATGTTGTAGGCAACTCGTTGCAAAACTCGATTTTTTCAGCACTCGTTGTATTTATCCAACTCGGCGAGCCTCGAGCCAACTCTTGTTGAAAAAATCATCATTTTGCAACTTGTTGCCTAAATAACTAATAAAATAAGTTCTGAGAAATACCAATTACACAGCGCAACAAAAATGACATTTTTGCGTGTCTCAAGGATCAAATTATGTGTCTCTGGTAGATTTGGAGTTGCTGAATCTGATACCATTCTCAGAAATGTTCCAGCACGTCACAATGTTTAGCTACAGGTCGTTTTATTGATGTTTACATGAAATTTAAAGTAAAATTAATCGAACTTTTTTGTAATATAATCCACCAAAATGCAAAATAGAACTTGAACTTTCATTTCAGATATAATTTGATTGAAATTACACGATTAAATTTCGATTAAACCGATTTTTTCAACATGCTTGCAGTCTTCATACAAAATTTTTCGTTTCTTCTATATGACAAAATACAACAATTCTCTTAACCATTAAAAAATAACTTTTCCGCATCGAAAGTAATACAAACGTTGATGATAAGTGTTGTTATACACATAAAGTTTGAATTTCGTGGCAAATTAAGCAAATAAATTGCCTTACAAGCTGTCAAACTTGCATGCAAGTTGGCTGAAATCGACATTTTTTGCATTTTCAACAGCCAATATCTCAATAACTAGACGTGCTATGATATTTCTGAAAACGGCAATGGATTCAGAAATTCTCATTTAAGTGAATAGCGGTATTTTGGTGCTGGAGACAAAAACGTGTTCCGCAGTGTTATTTATATCCATCTCAGTTCACATTTTTAGGTTTACAATTATATATATTTTCATTTTTGCCAAATATTTATATAAATTCTGTATAATTTTGGCAAATTTCTGAACACAAAATCTGTATATTTCTATGTGTGGAACCCTGCCTTTCAGTATCGGTATTTAGATTTATAGAGGTAACCAGCGCTCATTATGGAAGTGGAAGCTTTATCACTTTATACGCTTTTTTTAGTTCAACGCCAAGTACTCCTTCAAATTTAGGTCTTCCAATATACACGAAAAACAAGTGACTTTTCTGGCGTTAATGAATAAAGTTCACACCCTAACAGAATCATCCAAATAAGTCCCATCAAGTTTCTTAATCAACGGTTGTTTACAGTTAGCGTAAAACGCCTTGCCTCAAGGCCTTTGTATCTATAGTCGTAACCAGAGAACTTTCAAAGATCTATGAATAAGTTTCATACCCAAGTAGACTCAAACAAACATATTCTATCAAGTTCGGAGTCCAACAACTTTAAGGGTAATCCCAGAACAACTCCGTTGAGTCTAGGTGTTCATATCAACAAACGTAAACAGTTAACCAGTTATATGCAGCCCACAAACGCTCAAACGGTTTGACCAACATTGACTCCGCTCTCAAGTTTGCGCTCATGTTGGTGCTATGTTTGACCGCGTGTGATGCTGTTGACGAACCAATTTGACAGTTTGTGAAACCGATTTGACGGTTGGCGAATCGGTTGGCCAAAATTAAACGAGTTTAATTTTGCTCAAACCACCTGTGGGTGGAGCCAAATGTTTGACTAACTGATCGTACCGTCTGTAGGGATGTTGCACGAACATCGACGTCAGCATGTCAAATTGAAGCTTCGACGTCCCATGAACGGCCGATGCAGATGGGTGGCAAGTCAAAGTGCGTGAATTTACAAAGTGTCACCGACATTGTGATTTAGCAAATGTGCGCTCTTGAGTTGTTTTTATATATTCCACTGGCGTTTTCCCACATTTCTTAACCTATTTCCTTAGCAAATACACCAGCAGTTCTACAGGTTATTCCATCAAAAGATTAATACGAAATTTCTTCAGGGATTGTACCAGGAAGCCCTACAATTAATCCATCAGGATTTTCCCCTTTTCAAGTTCTTCCAGGGATTCTATTAGGAGAGTTTTCATCAGAAGATATTGTAAAGATTACACCAGGAATTCCATAAGAGATTTCACCAGGAACTCCATCAACATTTCACCCAGGAATGGATCATTGAAGGTAGTTTTTGTCAGTGCTCACCACATCAAAACAAAGGCGCCACTGTATATGGGATTTAACATTGTGACAGCATTGCTGTTCTGCCAAACATACAAGGCTACGGTGGCGCTATTTATGCTTTCCATAGCGGCCGTTTTGGTTATTTTAATGATCCATTCCATCAGTAGTACTTCTAAAGATCCAATCAAGAATTCCTCGAAGCATTACATCACGTGTTTCATCAGGGTTTCCATAAGGAGTTTCCATTCCATTTGGAATTCCTCCAGGGATTCCATCAGGAATTCCTCCAGGGATCCCAACCGGAATTCCTTCAGGGATTCCAACAGGAGTTCCTTCAGAGATTCCACCAGGAACTCCTCTTGGAATTCCATCAGGAGTTCCTCTAGCAATTCTATGAGAAGTTTCTCCACGTATTTCACTAAGATTTCCTTCAGAGTTTCCACCTGGGATCCCTCCAAGGATTCTATCAGGAATTCCTATAGGGACTCCATCAGCAGTTCTTCTAGGGATTTCATCAGGAATTCCTCCAATGAATCCATCAGGAGCTCCTTCAAGAATATCTTTAGAAATTCCTCCAGGGATTCCATCAGGAGTTCCTATAGGGATTCTATCGATAGTATCTTCAGGGCTTCTATCAGAGTCCTTCTGGGGATTTCAACAGGAGTCCTTCCAGGGGTTCCATCAATTGTTCTTTCTGAGATTTCATCTGGAAATCTTTTTGAGATTCTATCAGGAGTTCCTCCGTAGATTACATCACGAGTTCCTCTAGGAATTTCATCAGGATTTTTTTTTTTTCTAGAGACATCATAAGGAGTTGCTCAAAAGATTCTTTCAGGAGTTCTATCAAAAATGTTATCAGGAATTTCTCCAGGGATTTCATCAAGAGTTCCTATAGGAATTCTTTTAGGAACTCTTCTATAGAATTCATCCGAAGTTCCCCCAATGAATCCATCAGGAGTTCCTTTAATAATATCTTTAGGAATTGCTCTAAGGATTCCATCAGGAGTTTCTATAGAGATTCCACATATAATTCTTCCAAAGATTCTATCAGGAGTTCATCGAGAAATGACATCAGGATTTTTCTAGGGATTCTATCAGGCTTTCCATCAGGAATCTCCACGGTTATCATCAGGAGTTCCAATAGAGATTACTTAAGGAACTCATCTAGAGATTACATCAGAAGTTCCTCTAATGATTTCATCATGAGTTCCTTCAAGAATATTATTAGGAATTCTATCAGGTGTTCCATTAAAAGTTTCTCTGAGGATTTTATCAGGAGAATCAAGGAATTCTATCAAAAGTTGTTTCAGAAATTCAACCTGGACTTCCTCCAGAGATTCCACCAGGAGTTCCTCGAATTCTTTCAGGATTTCTTCTAGGCATATCATAAGAAATTCCTCTAGGTATTCTATCAGGAGTTTCATCAAAAACCTTATCAGGAATTCCTCCAGGGATTTCCTCACGAGTTCCTATAGTAATTCCATCAGGAACTCTTTAAGAGAATTCCTCCATATAATCCATCAGGAGTTTCTCCAATAATATCTTTAGGAATTCCTAGCAGGATTCCACCATGGTTCCTCCATGAATTGCATCTGGAAAAGCCTAGTTAATTCTCCATGATTTCCATCAGGAAAACCTTCAAGGATTTCAGCTGAAATTCTCATAGGGATTCCACTAGAAATTCTTTCAGAAACTCCACCAATATTTTTCCGTTGCTTTTACCGGGAATTTAAATAATCTTCTAGACGTTCTTTCAAAACATTCTGGAAAAAAAATCCGCCAAGATGATCTCCAAGGATCCCATAACGAATTTCATACTTATGGGATTTGACCGCAATTTCCTATAAAGAATCCACCAGTTATTCCTTCAGAGACTTCATCAGTTTTTTTCTCTAATTATTTCATCAGTATTTTTGTGAGAGAAGATTATTTTAAGGAATTTTACTTGGAGTTCTTCCTGGTTTAACACTGGGAATATCACCAGAGTTTCGCTAGAATTTCCACCAGATAAATCTACCAGAGTTTTACCAGTGAATACTTCAATGGTTTTACTAGGATTTCTCTTCTTTTGATTTATCAAAAAATTCCACAACTTCACAAGAAGTTTTTTCCTGAGGAATTCCCACGAGAGAATCGACCAAGAATTCCGCGAAGGATTGAACTAGAAATTCTTCCTTTCTCTGCTTTAGGTATTCCATCAGAAAGGCATCTACAAATTTACAAAAGATTATTCCTCCAGGGATTTCACTGATATTTACTCAGAGGATTAAACAAAGCATTTCTAAGAATGTCTTCAGGTTGAATCCCTGGAAGGATTTTTTGGAAAATTCCTGGAAAAACCCATGGAACAATTTATTGTGAAATCCTTGGAGGAATCACCAAAGAAATCACTGGAGAAATTCCCAAAGAATCCCCTGGAGCAATTCCTTAATATATCTCTGGAAAAATAAAGTAATCCCTGAAGGAGTTCCTACAGGATTTTCTAAGGTAAATCCTGATGGATTCCTTGGAAAAAATCCTTCAAGAAATATTGGAAGGAATTGATGGGTACATTCCTTTAGCAATCCTCGGAGAAATCTCTGGTAGATTCTAGAAGTAATAGCTTCAAAAATCCCAGATCCGATGCTTCGTAGGGTCCCTTCAGGGATACAAGGAATAATCTTTGAAGCACTACACTAGAAGAGTTTATACAATAATTTTCTTGTGGATTCCCTAGAAGAATTCCCTGAGAACAACCTAGGGGAACCAACTAAAAAAATCCAAGCGAAATCCCTAATATAAATCTTGGTGGTATCCAGTGTAGGAATATTTTTTAATTCTTTTACAGCACTTCTTGTGGAATCTCCGAGGGCTTTCTGGTGGAGTGCCTTGAGGAATCCCTTGATGAATCCTTGTAGAAATTTTGGGTAGAATCGCTGTAAGACTTCCTGAAGAAAACATCTGATTGTATTTCTGTAGAAATTTCTTGCGAAAATTGTTTGGACTAATCGCTGAAGTATTTTGTGATGGTATTCCTAGGGAAATCAGTAGAAGAATCACTGGAGGATTTTTGATAGGAGCAATTCCTGGTGGAGTTTTTGATTAAATTCTCAATTTTAATTTCTTGGGAGGGATTCATTTAGCAATCTCTTTAAGAATTATTAGAAGGAATTCCTGGTGGAATCGCGAGGAAAGAATCTTTGAAGAGCTTCTTTAGAAATTTCTGAAGTTTCGCTGGAAGAATTCCTGAATAAATCTTTGGATTTTTTTATGGAATTATTGAAGGGAGTACCCCCGTGGTAAGAATGTAATTTAATATCTTGAATTTGAATTCTAGAAAACTAACACGTTAACAAGCAGATAAGAGTTCAGTTTGAAAGTGATCGGCAATATGTAGGGG
This sequence comes from Aedes aegypti, assembly GCF_002204515.2. Taxonomy (NCBI): domain Eukaryota; kingdom Metazoa; phylum Arthropoda; class Insecta; order Diptera; family Culicidae; genus Aedes; species Aedes aegypti. Next base: position 256,506,565 of record NC_035107.1, on the reverse strand, counting down.
CCCCATGATCAATGATATTAGTTATTAGAGTAGCCTAAATACCTATTCAAAATTCATTCTCGATAAGCAATTTTTATTTTTGTAATTCACCTGAATGTGTGGGTCTCATAATCATATCTGGAACTGATTTGAAGGTATGTTACGATTTTCATTTCAATTCTGATTGAAAAAATAAATCAAGTACCATCTTCGGGACATGGTTTGTACCAGGCGTTGCAGAATTCGCTCTCATTTGAGAATGAAGCACGATCAAAGCAAGCAAAGAAAAACATCCCATCTGTTGCGGTCCACGATCGTCATTGTATCGCAAGGTGTAACAAGTCTGATAAATGGAAGCAGCGAGCGAGAGCCCCAAAGAGAGAGAGAGATGATAAAATCCATTTTTCTCGCTTGTTTACCGTTGGGGATAGGTGTTTTTCTTTACTGGCACGATAAACAATCCACGAACTTCCAATAACAACAGTGTCCCCCAGGCTTGGAGCATGTTTAGAGGGGTTTTATCATGCACTACTATCCCCCCAATCTGATCAAACTTGTAGCAGTATACGATAAACAGTCTCTCATAATGTGCAGCATGTTATGATAGTTACAGAGAGCGATACGTGAGAGATTCTCTCAATTTTCTCAGGATTCAATCCCTGGTTTGTGCACATTCAAGGCTGGTAGCAGATCTCCTTTTAGAGGCTTATTTTTTTATCCTTTTAGAATCTTATTTTAATGCAAATTTCGATTTTTAACAGAAGATCTGATTTATGCAAAATGGTATCTATAGTAATTTTTTTCTTATTGTGCTTGCATTCCTTCTTCAAGATATTCCAAAGAGACCTTAAATTTCTTTTCAAATTCCTCGAAGAATTCATCTTGTAATTTCTACAAATATCTCTTCAGGTATACTTTCTCCTTCAGAACTATCTCAATTGCTTCCACCACCAAGTCCCAAAAACTCTTCTGGCGTTGTTTCAAGGGATGGCTAGAGGATTTTCTTTCTAATTTGCTCCAGGAAATCCATGAGCGATACAACGTTTTTCTTGACTATTTTGATTTCCCCAGTTGTAACTATAGGAGATCTTTCAAAGTTTCCTACAGAAGTTCTTTTGAGAAAAAAACATTCTACAGTTCCTAAAGAAATTCATTTGGGGATTTTTCAGGAAGATCTACGAGAAACCTATACCAGCTTCTCCAGTTAATCTTTCAGGAATTTTTGTGTGGATTTGTCTACATTTACCCTGGAAATTGCTCATAACATTCCTGCAGGGATTATCCGAGGGAATATATTTAATACTCTTCTAGGAATTTCTCTTGAAATTTCCCAAGTAACATTTTTAGTTTTTTCACATGCTACAAGCTGTTGTTACCACCATATCGTTAAAACTCATTTTAGAACTTATTAGTTTTAACAACCTTAATAAACCTTTGATAAAGCTCCGTCACACCCCAAGAGGCCCACACTACAGGAGGTTGTTAAAACTATACCTTAAAACGGTTTCTAAACTTCTTAGTTTTGTATAGTATGAATACATCTACCCTTGTAGTGTACGTTAAAACATACATAAGAGCCATTGTGTATTCTTGTTGAGCACAACTAGCGGTATTAAATCTTTTGCGGTATCCTAAAACACGGAATAAAACCGATGTTAAGAGCTAACGATCAAACAAACATCGGCCAACAAGTTGTTTATTAATCAAAACTTTTTTTTATAATATTGAAACCATCATGATGTCTGCCGACTCATAATAATAAATTAAAATGATCATTTTTGCCTGGCAGTAAATTTTCTGGCAATCGCGTGAAATTCATGCCAAAGAAAATTGACTGGTGGAATGTAAAAAAAAATCGATTTACGACAACGCGCCACAATTACAGCATCATAAATGCCTATCTAATATTTTATTCCATTACATTTTTAGAAGGATTCCATGCTCATCTCAATCTAAAATTGAAATTTCCCAAGCATACTGTAATTATGAATCTGAAACGGCGTCAATAAAAATGGATTCCATCCAAATAAACCTTGCTGATCTTGTCTGGGATGGTTTCAGATCAATTCTGGACAAACATTTGAAAAGGGCCCAAGAGGTCTTGAGCCTTTTTTTCAGAAACGTTGTTGTTGAGCCCTTTTTAGCCCGCCCACGCAAACTAACCCCACTATCAGAAAGATTGGTGTAAGCTCTTCCTGATAGTGGTATGGTCAGCATGATAGAATTGAATTTGGCTCAACAGCGGCTTGCAAAGCCAATGTTTACGAATGTCGATGTGCCCTTTTGAAATGTTTGTCCAGAATTGGTGATTATTCCGTACAATATGATCATTCATGAGAGGATTTGATCTTAAGAATCCTTGTACAAATGCCTCCTCTGGCTATTATATTCTTAAATCAGATTATTTTTTTCTGCAGTAAGACAAATAGGTTTTTTGGGAGCCTTGGCTTAAACTTAATGCACTCAGGAAAGCTAGCGCTGTCAAAAAGGTAAACAAAGCGGAAGATTTGATTTTGTGATGTACTTTAATTTACTTCATTCGTTCCGTTATGCATCCAAATATGTTTTTACTGGAATTAATTGTTGTGATAAAGCCCGTGGTTGATCGGTTGTACTGACGCAGATAACGGTAAGTGATAAGTGGCTGAAAATGAAGGCTTTTCGCGAGTAGCTCAGCTGTTGTATGCAGAATAATTGTTCCATGAAAACGGGAAGTTCAGGCAAGCATGGGAAAATTATGCTATACACCGTAGTCACATAATTCTACGAGCGGAATTTGTTGTTTGCCATTTTATTTTCGTGGTTTATGCTTTACATTCGTGTTTCATAATTCTTTACATGATTATCATTATCGACATAATGATATTGTTAACCACGCGCAGACCATAACATGCATCAGACATTTGAGTTCTAAGAACACTTTAACATGACTTAGTGCAGTCTTAGGAGTTTTAACGATGTCTATGTAAGAGAAACAAGCTGAGGTTTTAAGCATAGGTTTTAATAGACACTATACAGCTCCTTCAACATAACATCAATTATCCATAAATTTAGCTAGCCAACAAGTTTTAACAGAAGCACTTATAGATATCTACAAAGCAACTTAAAGTGGTTTTTACTGAAAAGATCGTTTAGCACTTTCAAATCCATTATTAAATCTGTTGTGATTTAATGCATCTTTAATGAAACTTCAATAAATAACATCTAAGTTCAAAGAGCATTTAAAGTGTTACTTGGGTTGTGATGAGATTACTCATAAAGCTCCTTTAGAATTTTTTCTAAAAATTTCTCCAACATTTCATGCAATATTGCTCCTGCAGCTCTGCCAAACAATTCATTGTGTATTTTTTAAGTAAAATCTTCGAGGTTTCTTCAAAACTTTATCTGCGTTTCCACACCAGGTAATACTACAGTGAATATTCAAGTTATTAAAAAGTTGTCTAAGAAATCCTTCAAGACTTCTTCAAGAGCTCAAGAGATCTTTCAGAATACTTTGTAAGGGTTACTTTCAAACTTAATCAAGTTTCATCAAATGTTATTTTGAATTTTCTTTCTGAAATGACACCCGCATTTTTGAAAAAAATCACGAATAATTTCTGAAAAAGAAATCCTCTTTTTATTTTTTGATGATATTCCAGAGAAATTTTTGAACGATAATTTTTAAGGAAACTCTAGAAAATCTCTGGAAAAGATGTTGCGAACGGAAATCGTAGTAGAAGTTAAGAAAATAATGGTGAAATCATCGGAGTATTTATGATTTTCCTAAAATATTTCAGAAAAAATATTTTAGTAATTCATGACAAAATTTCTGAGGTAACTTCTATAATTATCTTTAGAAAAAATCTTTTTAGAAAGGTGAAAATCACAAAATGAACTCCTAAAGAAATCTTTAGAGTTCATTTTGTAATTTATTTGAAGCAAATTTTGGACAAATTTTATTGATTTTTAGGGTATACCTTTCATCAAGAATTTCAAAACCAATTCCGACTCAAAACACAAAATTTTAAAAATGTCCAAATTTTCCTAGAATACCTAGTTAAAGCTGTATGTGAACCACTGCTCTCCAGGACTATTTCGTCTACCAATATTTTACTTCCATTGTAATTACACTCGATAATTTCCAGTGAACCAATGTATTTCTGAACAAGAATTAAGGAAAGAAAAAGTGTAGGCTCATAATTGACATATTTGCCATCATATCAACATCACTTTACTAGTAATTCTGCAAAAGCTGTTCTTCGTTTAATTCAACAGTCGGTTAATTTTGAGGGCCCCTAAATCTAACTAACCACTGAAATTGCTGGTAGAATCCCAGGAAGAATTATAGTTGGAATCGTAAGGAAAAACTTCATAGTAGAATAACTAGAGGAAACCTCTAAAGATTTTGGATAGAATGTTTGAAGAAATTACCATAGCCATTCCCATATTGATGACTGTTCAAAATAATCCCCCACAGAGACCCCTCATAATTTTGAAATTTTGCCGGAATAGTTCGTGCTAACTGGATATAACTGGAATTCTTCATCAAAATCCATTACTGCCGGTACTTAAATTTTGAAAATTTTCTCTTTTTCACTAGACTTGCCGAGATCATTCAAAAAAATGCGAAGAAATATAGTGTTGCTGCGACAAACTTTAACAGTTGGTCAAACGGTTGCAGCAACATAAATCGGTTTAATTAACTTGGGGCGGAGTCAATGTTGGTCAAACCGTCTGAACGTCTGTGGGCTGCATTACAGATAAATAACGGAGTGTAAGGATCCCTTGGTATCTATAGACGTATCCAGAGATCTTTCGAAGGGTCATGAATAATATTCATACTCAAGCTGACACAAACTAACATATTCTTGCAAGTTTGGAGTTCAACGACATTCTAGGTTCATCCAAGAATTCTGTTGAGTAAACGACTTCAGATCAACAAAAGTAATTAGCATTCTCTTGAAGATAAATTAACAAGGTTAATATTCATGTGGGTTTATAGAAACATGGTAAACCGAGTTTAAAATTTCCCGGTAATCGTTAAACTCCTTTGAGTGGAAGCCTCTAGATCTACAAGCGTAATTTGTTACATTTCTGACGTTCATGGATAAGGTTTACAGCCAAACAGGCAAAACAGACTTTGAAATCAACTATTTTTTTTTTTAAATTTATCAAAAAACTCATTGAAGGGAGGCCTTCGTATGTACAAACGAATCCAAAGATAAGAATAAGATTCATACTCAATTAGACTTAAAGAAGCACATTCTTACAAATTTGGAGTTTACGTCTCTCTAGGGTTGCCCAAAAGCTCCGTTCAGCACAAGTCATCAGATCAAATCAACGTAACCAGTAATCTCTGGAAAGATAAATCATCAAAATTTACATCATGTGGGCTCATACTATCATGGTAAACCAAGTTTAACGTTTTCCGGTAATCATTGAACTGCTACAAATTGAGGCCTTAAGATCTACATGCAACTGCAGTCAACAAAGTTTTTTTTTTATAACCTTAAACAAGCGTTCTGCACAAAATTTTACGGAATATATCTTCATGAGCCTATATGAGTATAAATGTTGTTCATAAATCTTTGAGAGATCACTAGTTACGCTTGTAGATCTGAAGGCCTGTGCTCAGGGAACTTCTTATATAACCTTAAACGGTCGTTGATCTCAAAACTTGAAAGTTGCATATACAGTCATCTCTCCCTTACTCGATATTGAAGGGACCATCGAGTTAGGGAGGTATCGAGTTACAGAACACAAAACCAGTGCAACTGCGATCCAAGGGACAATCGAGTTAGCCATGAAAACCAATTTTTACTATGGTTCTCTAACTCGATATCGAGATACGGAATATCGAGTAAGGAGAGTTAACTGTAATTTGCATATAGCTGGCATAGCTTCAAATGAGTCTTGTTCGTAGTCTATTTTGAATAAATTTAAGAAATTTCAGCACCCACTTCCCATAACCTAAATAGATGTTTCAGTGTACTCGGATCACTCTCTTCCGCGCTCGGGTTTTGAGTGATTAATTTATTGTTCAGGGCAGCTCAACTACACGGATCATGAGCAGTCGTCGTCATCGGCGGCGGCCTTTCTTTTCCAGACTGCTGGAGAACAAACCGAGTTTATCGTGAGAGGTGGGCACTAGAGGGCGCCACTCCAACAAACGGTCCTTGATGACGGAGGCGGCCGCGCTTATCAAAGATACGTATGTGATCCACACCGCATGACAACGAGAGTTTACGATATTTGCATCCAAGATGGCTTGTATATGTCGCAGTCCCGGCCGTCGAGGTTGTGTAAACAATCTGCATACTAGATTACGGTGTGCGTGCAGCTTGGACCACTCCGCGATGAAGTTGTTGAGTACTTGAGAAAACTAAGTACGTTACGTGTTTGGAGCGACTTAGGATTCCCCTCGCCCCGAACAGATCGCCCGATTTGCATATCAAATTTAGTGCTGATTACCTTTACGCCGCGGGCGGTCGGCAAACTTCTCTTGGCGAACTGTACTGTGTGTGCATGTGTGATATGGAAATCAGTAATCTCGTTAAGTCGATTTTAATTTACATCATGGTTTGCATTGAAAAATTGAAAGTGGATTTGCGTTTTATGGGGTGCAATGTGGAGCTGGAGCAATTAGGTGGCGCACAAATAATTGAATGATTTAAGTTGCGCAACTTCAAAGGTTTTTCAAGAGATTTATCTTTTGCTTTTAGACAAGTCATTACACAGTGGAACAAGTTTTGTCTAAAGCACCAAAGTATCGCTATTTACTTAATTTGAGGTGACTAGATCCATTGCCGTTTTCGAAAATGTCACAATTTGTTGAAAATGTATTATTTATCGATTTCAGTCAACTTGCATACAAGTTTACTAACTTGTATGCTGATTTGGTTAATTTTAGAAATCAGTTTCAAACTTCAAAGTTTAATGGCATAGTACTGAAATCGGTCGAGTCTAGTACACGGCATTGAAGACGGCCTTACAGTTGAGGTCGAAATACGCGTTTCTGTCAAAGGATATAAACACTGACAGAACTAATTGTTGTTGTACTAAATTTGGTTTCCATTTATTGATATTTTGAATGTTGTAATTTCCAAATATCCTCTCTATAGTCCTTATTAATATCGAATCTAAGTTTAGATTTGATTCAGATGATTTAATGATTTTACGTAAATTTACTTCAACATTGTTGTGTCTGCTAAATCAGCCTTTGCATAGAGCCTGAGCACTACCAACGAAGTGACTATTCAACGTCTAGGACTTGATTGTAATATATATTGACATGTTACTCTTAGAGCCCCCCATAGTTCACACGATACTCCCAAATGGCATTCGTCGTCTCAGGAAAATCCATCCCCATAAACCGGGTATGCTGCCCTAACTCTAGAGAAACTCCCTATAGCGCCCTGTGCTTTAGTACTTTATTGTTGTACCTCCCTTCGTTCGTTGGCAGCGCCCATCAGACTTTGATTTATGTCAAGGCTTTAACGGAGTGAGAAGTGCAATTTTCCAGACTAGGTTAGGTATGGCTCATTGCGCGCCGAGATTGCGCACACCCGCAGCTCCGAGCTCCTGGCGACATGTTAATTCTCGCTGATAGATGGCGTTGCTGGAATTCAGCCGTCGCTCCAGCATCTAAAGGGGCTGAACGAAAGTAAATTGGTACAAACAAACAGACGTGTTATTCATGATTCAAAAAGATAATAAAGTTCATTAATGGTTGCTTTACAAAACATTTATAAAAACTTTAAAACGTACATGGGCAACATATCTACAGAACTACCATAAGGTAGTGGCAGCTGACGAAATTGGGTAAAACAATAACTTTGCCCTAATGCTTGTGGATGAACAGAAATACACGCTCTTTTAGTCATTCTTCGATGTACACTTGGGATGTCATCTGTGAGGATGTGACAAATGGTTCCGTTTCAGGCCACAACTGTAAAACGTTTGCCAAGTCAAAGTCTTCGTCGAAAACTTCTAGGATGCATAATGCAGCCCACAGACGCTCAGACGGTTTGACCAACATCGACTCCGCCCCAAGTTAGTCAAACCGATTGATGTTGCTGCAACCGTTTAAACGACTGTCAAAGTTCGTTGCAGCAACACTATATTTCTTCGCATTATATGAATGATCTCGGCAAATCTAGTGAATATGTGATTGTTATATTTTCAAATTATGAGGAATTCCAGTTATAATTCGCATCCAGTTATAACTCTGTCGGGGATTATTTTGAACAGTAATCTATATGGAAATGACTATGGTAATTTCTTCAAAGATTCTAAACAGAATCTTGAGTGGTTTCTTCTAGTTATTCTACTTTGAAGTTTTTCCAGTATTTCATGGATTGTACTAGGAATTCCACCAGAAAAACTTCCTGGAACTCTACCAGAAGTTTGATCGATAGATCCTCTGGAAATTTATCCACATATTCAACCCGAAATTCCTCCGGGGAAAATTCTTCAGGCATACCTTAAGGTAGCATTTTTCCAGAGATTCCTGCAAAGGTTCCTCTACAGATTTTTCAGGATTTCCTCAACTGATTCCTTCGAATATCAATCCATACAAAATTCTCAAGTAATATCTTCATTAATCTGGTGGAAGTTCGACTGTAACTCTTAATCGTTCTGATTTAACGGCTACGCAGTCTTTGAGGGAATCAAACGAGGTTGGGCAAGTAATAAACCTCGTTTGATTCCCTCAAAGACTGCGTAGCCGTTAAATCAGAACGATTTTCAGTAATTACGCCTCCAAGTATTCCTCCAGAGATAACAACTTTCTCAAAGATTCCTTCAGGAATTCCTCTAATTCAGATACTTCTCAAGAAATTCATCACCAGAAATTCCCCCAAGGATTTCACCAGGACTATCTTGAGGGCTTTTTCCTAGGACTCATCCTTAAACTTCACCAGGAGTTGCTTCAGAAATTCCAAAAGGAATTTCTTCAGCGATTCTTTCTTGTAATTTTTCAACAGAGTCCTCCAGGGATTTATCCAAAACCTTCCCAAGGGATTTCTTCAGTGAATCAACTACAATGCTTCCTTCAAGAATTCCGCCTAAAAGTCCTCCAAATATTTAATTAGGGACTCCTTCAGCGAAACTTCAGGAATTTCTAAACAGATTCTACAAGGATTGCTTTCCTGTGATTCCACCAGGAATTCCTCTAGAAATTCTTAAAGAGATTGCTAAATGAATCCCTCCCAAGAAATTAATAAAAGAATTCCATCCAAAATTCCACCAGGAATTGCTCCTATCAAGAATCTTCCAGTGATTCTTCTACTGATTTCCATAGGAATACCTTCAAAAATATTTCAACTATTGATCCTAACATTCTTCCAGGGATGGCTTCACGGATTTCTACACGATATTTGCTAGAAATTCCTTTTAAAATTCCTACAGAAATACATGCAGAGATTTATTCCAGGAACTCTTGCACTGGTTCTGCTCAGAATTTCTCCAAGGATTCATCAAAGGATACCTTCAGGGATTCCACCAGGAAGCCTTCGGGGATTCCACAAGAAATACTGCAAAAGAATTCAAAAAACTTCACCACCATGAATTCTTTTAGAGATTTCGCTTGCATTTTTTCGAGAGGTTCCCCCAGGTTATTCTTCTAGGGAATCTTCAAGAATTTATTGTATAAACTCTTCTAGTTTTTCCTTCAGGGATTTTTCTTTGTATCCCTTAAGGGACCCTAGCAGGCATTCGACCTGGGATTTTTGAAGGTATTACTTTCAAAATCTACCAGAAATTTCTCCGAGGATTCCTAAAGGAATTTATCTATCAATTCCTTCCAGGAAGGTTTTTTTTTTCCTTAGATAATCCTGTTGCAACTCCTTCAGGGATTGTTTTCAAAATTCTTCCAGATTCTCCAAGGAACTCTTTGGGAATTTCTCCAGTGATATTCCACCAAGGATTTCACAATAAATTGTTCCATGATTGTTTCCAGAAATTTTCCAAAACATCTTTCCAGGGATTCAACCTGAAGATATTTAAAGAAATGCTTTGTTTAATCCTCTGAGTATATATCAAGGGAATCCGATTCCTAGAGTAGTGAAAGCGAGCAGTTCTAGTTCATTCCTGGTCGATTCTCTCATGGAAATATTGAAAAAAAAACATGTGGAATTTATTGGTTAGTTTCCTGGAGGAATTTGTATTGACCCAGAAGAAATTTTAGAAAGGAAATCCTAGAAAAACCATTGAAGTATTTTCTGGTAGAACTTCTGGCGAAACTCTGGTAGATTTATCTGGTAGAAATTCTAGCGAAACTCTGGTGAAATTCCCAGTGTTAACCCTGGAAGAACTCCTGGTGAAATTTCTAACAATAATGCTTTCTCGGAAAATTACTGGTGAAATAATTAAAGAAAACACTGGTGAAGTCTCTGACGGAATTACTGGCGGACTCTTTATAGGAAGTTGTGGTCGAATCCCATAAAAAAATCGTTATGGGATCCTTGGAGATCATCTTGGCGGAAACCTTCGAATTTTTCCAGAATGTTTTGGAAGTACCTCTAGAGGATTTTTTTCAATTCCCACTAAAATTACCGGAAAAATTTTGGAGGAGTTTCTGAAAGAATTTCTAGTGAAATCCCTATGAGAATTTAAGCTGAAGTTCTTAAAGGTTTTCCTGGTTTTTTTTTTTCAGATGCAATCAATGAAGGAACCATGGTGGAATCCTTGGAGGAACTCCTGATGGAATCCTTGGAAGAATTCACAAAGATATTATTGAAGGAAGTCCGGATGGAAACATGGAGAAACTCCTGCTGAAGTTCCTTAAAGATTTCCTGATGAGATTCCTAATAGAACTCTTGATAGAATCCCTTGAGGAATTCCTTATGATAGTCCTAGAAGAATTTTTTAAAGAATTCCTCGAATAACTCCTGATATCGCTGTAAGAAATCCTGATGTAATCTCTCGAGCAAGTCAAGCTGAAAAACCGTTGATAGAAATGCTGGAGGAACTTCTGATGAAATCCTCAGAAAAACTTTTTGAGGTACTCATGATAGAATCCCTATAGGGACTCCTGATGGAATCGTTGGAGGAATTCCAAAAAATATTCGCGAAGAAACTCCTGATGGCATCATTGGATGAACTTCTGATGTAATCTCTGGAGAAACTCCTTAAGAAATCCCTGAAGATATTCTTGATAAGATTCCTGGTGGAAATCCTGATGGAATCCCTAGAATGAATCTTGATGAAATTTCTCGTGAAACTCTAGATAGAATCTCTGGAAGAATTCCAGGTGAAATCTCAGAAGGAACTCTTGATGGGACCCCTGGAGGAACTCCTGAAGAATTTCTCAGAAAGAATCTGATTGAAGCTCTAAAGATACTCCTGATAAAATTCCTATAGGAACGCATGATGAAATCCCTGGAGGAATTCCTGATAGAATCCTTGCAGGAATTCCTAAAATATTCTTGAAGGAACTCCAGATGGAATGATTGGAGGAACTCCTGATGAAATCCCTTGTTGAACTTCTGATGAAATCCCTAGAGGATTATAGGATAGAATTCCTGGTGGAATCTCTGAAGGAACTCCTGGTGAAAATTGTACTGGAATCCCTAAGAGATTTCAGCTAAAATTCTTGCAGGTTTTCTGATGGAAATCATGGTTTTTCCAGATGAAATCCATAGAGGAACCAAGATGGAATCCTTGGAAAAACTGCTGATGAAGTCCCTTGTAGAGCTCCTTATAGAATCCCTAAAGCAACTCCTAATGAAATCCCTGAAGGCATTCCTGATAACATTAACGATGAAACTTCTGATAGAATCCCTGAGAGGAATCCTGAAAGAATTCCTCGAGGAACTCCTGATATAATCTCTGGAGGAACTCCTAATGGAATCTCTGGAGGAAGTCCAGGTGGAATCTCGAAGGAACTTTTGATGGAATTCCTGGAGGAACTCCTGATGAAATCCTCAGAAAAACTCCTTGATGTACTCATGAAAGAATCCCTATAGGAGCTCCTGAAGGAATTCCTGGAGGAACTCGTGATGGAATCCTTGGAGGAATTCCTAAACATATTCTTGAAGGAACTCCTGATGGCATCATTGGAGAAACTTCTGATGCAATCTCTAGAGGAACTCCTGAAGGAATTTTTGATAAGATTCCTGATGGAAATCCTGATAGAATCCCTAAAATGAATCCTGATGGAATTTCTTGAGAAACCTCTGATAGAATCTCTGGAAGAGTTCCAGGTGAAATCTCAGAAGGAACTCTTGATTGAACCCCTGGAGAAACTACTGAATAATTCCCTAGAAAGGACTCTGATGGCAGCCCTAAAGATACTCCCGATAAAATTCCTATAGGAACGCCTGATGGAATCCCTGGAGGAATGGATTCACTACACAAGAAAATTTCTTCTGTTGATTTAACCAGAGTTGTAGTATTTTTGACTAGAAATATTCTAGATTTGAGAAGTTTAGCATTATACTTTTGACCACACTATGTTGTTCGGTGGGTGTCACGGACTGAAATACAATGCTTTGTAGTGGATGCTACTATGGACATAGTCAAATTTACTGCACTGCTCAGTGATTTTCACCACATTATAGTAAACTTAACAGATTTTTGTAGTCGGTTGAAAATCGTTGGTGCAGTTCTTAATTCTACCATAGATTCGGTAGATTATACAACAAAATTCGTTTGCGTGCACGCACTATGACCTGACACCCATCTGCATCGGTAGTTCAGGGGACGGCGAAGCTTCAATGCTGACGTCGATGTTCGTGCAACATCCCAACAGACGGTACGATCAGTTCGTCAAACATTTGGCTCCGCCCAACATTCTTTTGAGCAAAATCAAATTCCACTGACCGATTCGCCAACCGTCAAATTGGTTTCACAAACTATCAAATTCATTCGTCAACCAGCATCACACACGGTCAAACATAGGACCAACATGAGCATCAACCTGGGGGCGGAGTCAATGTTGGTCAATCCGTTCGAGCGTCTGTGGGCTGCATAACACGAACTTAAATCTTCCCGGCAGATCCCCACGATGTAAAACTTTTGACCGGGAAGCTGGTTGAAAGCGAGTTTGACGTATATTTCGATATCAATCAATGTGAATTTACAACAATTTACTAGAATATATAGATCTACGGGCATCTCCCACCATTCCTTCGACATGATGGATGATATTGATTTCCTTTAAAATTAATTGTTCGTCATCAAAATTCAGCCCAAACATTTGAACACAATTCCTTTTGACCGCACAATTATGGCATTTGCTCACAGTACAGCGAAAACAACACAATCAAAGGAACCGTTTTTTTACGTCGAGCGTTGCGCACACATTGATGCGCACAAGCTTTTTTTCTCAGTACGACGGATTGAACTTTGTTTACATTCTCAATTATACGCAGCGGTTGAGGAAATTTCGTAAAATTTGGTGATTTATTGAAGTTTTAAGGCGTGTGATTGGAATGAAATCCTTCAGTGAAGAAGTACGAAGGTTTTCCATAGTGAAAATAAATGCCCGATAAAGTAAATCACCCACGGGGGCGAGAAAAAACTTGTGTTGGAAAGTGGTGTGGCTCAGTCGATCGCTAATCATTTCTCTCAAATCTTGTTCGTCCATGCGATTTCGGTGAAAAAGTGCAAAGTGTATAATTGAACTGAAGTTATTTACCAAAATACAGTATTTTTATTGCATTTTTGGTGTACAATTGTACGAACCATAAAAGCTTTCACAAAATTACACTTGGATAATGAATCTATGTTGCAGGTTAGTTTGAATATCCGCCGTAGTGGGACTTCCAAAGTTCGATACGACGAATAATAGCGCTTACGAGGAAGCAGAACAAAACCCTACTTCGATCAAACTTGCACCTTTTGTTCTCAGTTGTCAGCAAACCACTGTCAAAGATTTTCAATTTCCAACACTAGAGGCGTACCAGTTTCACGTGAGGGGCCTACCAATTTACTTTTAGTCAGCCTTTTTTCGCGGCTACGTAATGCACTCATGCGAGCACAGACGCCGTCGGACGGAGAGGTTTTCGTGTGAAACAGGAATTTTCTAAAATGATTACCCTTCGACTGCATCTGGAAGAGATTTGCTGCGCGGGCGTTAGATCCATGGCGGTGCTGGATTTAAAGTTTGGCCAGAGGTACGTAGGCTAATGGCTAATGGTTCGAGCGTGTGCGATAAATTCGGTTTTGTGATGTGGAATGTGGATGCAATAACAATTTGGTGCAGTGCGAAACGGGCACGCCCTCAATGGCTAAGCAAATGCGCGAATGTATTTTATCCATTTCATCGCGTTGATTTACTTATGCATCGACATCCATCGAACGTGGCGAAGTACTAGATTGACAGATAGAGTGCATGCCCTGTTGAAATTTTCGACGATGTCCGGCCGCAATCAGCCAATCAATCTGGGGAGGTGAGTCTCGTTTGCCGTTTGAGGTGCTGCAACAAAAGTACAAATTAGCCACCCACTTGTGGCCAGGGGGTGTCATGTTTGCGCAATTACCGACGACAACGAGCGCCGAGGGCTTCAAATAAACACGCCAAGTGAAGAAAGTGGCTCCGTGCATCTTTGATGGCGGAAAGGGCAGAGAGGTGAATAGTAAAACCAGTGAACATGATTATGGAGTTACGAGATGAAGATCGCGACAGCCCTGAGCTGCGAGTGTTGGTTGCAACAATTGCAATCCATGCAATTGGAGATAAAAATCACACCCCACAGTGGTAGGCAAGAGAGGAGTGAGGATAGGAAGCAGGATTACAGTTCCTAGAAGAGGAATTGCTGCAAAAAAGTACTTGAGTTGCGGAGGTTTGCGATATTAAGCTTTTCCCAGATAGATATTTGTTTTCGAAGAAATTCTTGAAAACTTTTGGCGGAATTCCTTACAAATTTTTTAAAACGATTCTATGTCGATTATATTCAAGGAATCTTTCAAGAATCCGTTCGCAATATCTAGTAGGGCACTTGTTGAAATTTTTAAGGATTTGAAACTCCTTCTTTAAGTTCATTAAGGAAGAATTTAAGTTCCTTCTGAAGGAATATCTTCAGAATACTGTATTAAGTTCCTGTAACTGTAATAGACAAAGCAACGCCATACTGAATGTATCTGGGTTCTATTCCCGGTCGATCCAGGATCTTTTCGTAATGGAAATTTCCTTGACTTCCCTGAGCATATAATATTATCGTACCTTCCACAAGATATACGAATGCAAAAATGGCAACTCTGGCAAAGAAAGCTCTCAGTTAATAATTGTGGAAGTACTTATTGAACACTAAGCTGAGAAGCAGGCTCTGTCCCAGTGAGGACGTAATGCCAAAAAGAAAAAAAAACGAAGCGACCGAAATAAAAATGGATACGACGGATATAGGCAATGGGAAGTGATAATTTCATTGCATTATTTCTAATAAACGATCAAGATTTATCAAAATCTTATTCCACAATGCGAAATCCGTCTTGGGAAAATATTGTTTGACATCGGTTTGTATCAGTGTTATTCACTGCAAAACTGGAGAAATTGCAGGTTCTTACTGATCAAAGTTCAATATGACGAATATTAGCACATCACTTCAGTGATTTACGTCGGCCTGCCAATCCAACTTGAAATCCAAATTTCTACATGAGTTTTCCAATACGAAGCATTCAGAGTTCAGCGCTCATTGCTAGGTATACAACAGTTGTGCATATTAAAGTTGTTCTTTGACAAAATACAATCATTGTAAACCCTAGCCCTAATCAGCGGATCCAAGAAAAAATTACAAACCGTTCCGTCTACTAAATGGCAAATCATTCACTCGTCTCCGGCGGCTCTGAGACCAACCGATGGGAATCTCGTTCCGTAATTTGTTGTGATTTGATCAGTCCAAGTTGGTCATTATTTGTGAGGATTTCTCCTGAATGACGTCGTTTCGGCGGTGTTTTCCCTTGTTTGCATCTTCCCCGACGAGAGACTAAATTAATCCACCTTCAACTCGTGATCTCATGCGCAATCTCGCTTCTCTTTCTCTGCGATTCTCAAATGTCACCATCCGGTGGTCTCTGTGTGAAATATTTCACGCCAACTGTTCAGGTCTTTCGGCGATCTCTGAGATTTGTCTCGGTCCCGCAGCATCCCGTTTCAAATCGTCGTCATCACAACCGACGACGACGAAGAAATGGCGCAGCAAAGTGCAGATGCATGCAAAAATATTCGCTCATCTCTTCGTCTTACGTTTTTCCGAGAACGTCTCTAAATTGCAGCATCAACATCAACAGTAGCACTGCTCGTGGCTGCATTGGCCATAACGAGCCTCAGATCCGTACCACAGATAAGCAGACGAACGAATTTATCTATTGAGCATGTCGTATAAAATACGACTGCAGATGGCGATAGTGTGAAACGTCAAACACGACAAAAAATATGCACGTGCCTCTGTTAGTGAAATCTGCAACACTGCGAATTTAAAATGATCGTAAGACGAGCGGTCTATGGACATTTCCCCAGTGTTACGTCTGTTTGCCTGTGTCCGCACCACTCACCTACATTTGCCCTCGACACGGCAACGGCGTCTAACAAAGACGACCAGAACAACGGATGTTTGCGATCGAGCGAAGATCGGAAGCTGAGATTTGCAACTCAAATCGAACGGGGCGGCGGTCAATGGAATCCAATGGGACGTTAAATGTCTGGACGCCATCTAATTGGGTATCTTCATCCTCGAGACTTTCAAGCAGTGACCTCACACGAACCGGAGTCAACAGCCTCTTCTTCAAACAATTTGTTGGTACTTTACTCTTACGCCCGTGTTCGTTCATATCTGTTCCTCATCCTTCTCGTACGATTAACAAACTGGATGTCACTATCCAGTCAAATGAATGTTGTCTTCTACATCAACGAAACAAAACTCATCACACGCATCAGTACGAAGACTGTTTCAAGAGGACTTCGGTTCGGACGGTACGTGTGTTCTCGGCAGTTTCGTTTTGATATGGTCCTTCTGGTCAAATTTCTATATTTCTATCTATCTTCTTGGAATCGTTTGGTGCGTGCGAGTTGATGACCGTTAGCACCAACTACCGGCTTGATCGCTTCCAAGCGCAGAGCGTTTGCGCTAATTTCACGCGTTAGATCTCGGCGTTCTCTTCGCTCTCTCATCATCATAGCGAGTAAGAGAATGCGCAAAATTTCAGTGCGTGACGAATGGCGCAGAAAGAAAATGTGCGAAACGATAAAGACGCGCTCGTATTGCGGAGTGCACGCGGAGAAAGATGGAAGCACCAACTTTGCTGTTGTTTATGCGTTAGGCTTCGAATTGCGGCGATGTTGGAGCCAGTGAAAAGAGAACTGAGAGAAAACTGAGAACCAGAGAATAAGAGAGAGAAAACAGAATTGAAAACTAAAAATTCAATGCGATAGAACTTTGCGTATGCTGGGGTGGTTCCAATGACGAAAAATTATTGGTTATTATGATTATCTTAGATATTGTGATAAACAATTATAAGCGATAAACTTGAGACGATCAACACGTCTCCATTATTCGTTTAATGGAAGGTATTAGAACTAAGTTAGAGGTGATAGCTTCGCACTAGTGATTTTGTAGTAGAATGATGACGTTTGATCATGAACCGCTAGTGCTGCCTCTAGTGTTAGGAATCGAAAACCTTTGACAGTGGTTTGTTTACACTTTGAGTATTTTTAAACTTAATTTTGAGTTATTTTTTCTTCCTATTTCAATCGCTATTGTTGTTAGAGAGCGAAGAGCAAAGCAACCCAAAACCCGAACCGTTACCTCAAATTTGAGTAAGTGGCTTAGTACTGATGTTGAGTTATTTGATCTGCCGGTTGAGTGAAAAGAACTTAGCCAGTAAGTATTGTTTCGCATGGCTTCAAATGAAAACAGCTTCAATTTCATCAACTCAAATTAGTTTTTATACAACAATATTCTGGATAGTTTTGTGAAGCAATGAACACACGATTCAGATTATTGAACATGCAATTCATGTTGTATGTCGAAGCGCAAGATGACGTTCTATTACTGAATTCGAATACCATGATTCTGAAGACCATAACCTCGTGTTCCAGTTCCTAGAATGACATTACTTCGAATTTCATTATCATAGGGCAATGTCATTCAAAGTAATAATAAATTCGGGAAAATATCATACAGCATAATGATGCATTCAAGGTGATGACTCTTGGGTTAATGACATTCGGGGAAATGAAATTCGGGGCTAAGGGGAAGAATTCTTTCAAGAGAAATTTGATTTAAGTTTTGATTTTTAAGGGAGACATATAAAATTACGCTCTGCTAGTATAACGATTTAAATTTAAATGAATTCAAACAATACCGAATAATTTTTACTTTTCTACAACGTATCTCAAGTATTGAGGCTTACTCTTCACGAGTTGGCTTGAGAATGGGTTTTTGAAGTTGCGACCCTCTTCAAGTTCTTACAAACTTTCCGCGGACCCCTAAAGTTGATGATCTCCTTACAAAAGCCCATACATATTTTCAAAGATTATTCATGAATCAACAGATATCCTCTACAGATGCACCCGGTAATTTTATCTGTAATCCATCATAGATAGTGGAAAACTTCTTCCAAGATCATTCGGAGTCCACTCAAAGTCTTGCCATAAGTCTATCAAACATCTTTCCAAGAATCCGATGAAAAAGAACTAATTTATCTAAAAAAATCCTACAATGATTCAGTTAGTTGAGAAAATTGCAGCAAAAACCAATTCTAAACTTTTTTCAAACTTATGACCAGGGGTACCTATAACGAAGATTCCGAGAAACGTCGTAATTACTAGATTTGAAAGACTTCTTCGGTTATACCAAAAGTTGCAACAGAATCCGCGAAGTTTTCGTAAATGAATTTAAAGAAAGTGTGTTAGGATTCAAATTTTGCAATATTTTTTGACTACTCTAAATAACTTTTCTTTTGTACTTTTTAGAAACCAGACAAAAGTTTTTAAAATATTACGAAATACTCTTCAAAAATCTCGTAGCTTTTTTAAAGATCGCTGCTTTAAATGAAAATGCTTTAAATTTAAATAAATCGCAGTATCCTGTGATGTAGATTAACAAATTTGAACTGTAAATAACAAAATTACAGATTTTCCTGGGCAATCTACAGGACAAAAAATCCATGAAAACAGAAAAAAATTTGACAGCAGTATTTTTACCGTACTTCTGTGAAATCGTTTGACATCCGCTCTGGCAGGCATGAGCTCCTTTTGTTTCAGTTTCTGCACATCGCTAACAAGCGGTGACAGCTGGCTCTGTGGTAGCTAGCCTGCCCTTTGATTGGTAGGTCGGGAATTCAATTTCCGGTTGAACAATTTTTGAATTTTTCTTTATTACACTCGATTTTCAAAAAACTAATTCTGGATAATCGAGTCTAAAATTCCGGATAATCGAATCCCGGATAATCGAGTCCCCGGATAATCGAGTCTCCGGATAATCGAGTCCGACCTGTGTATTGTTCAACGATTTAACAAATTGTTCGTTGATTTTTCACCGAACCTTCAGCTGTTGAGATTACATGGAAATTTCACCGTAATCCGAAAAAGTATGGCTAATAACTATAGAAAATATTATTTAAAATCCTGCTGATGGATTCATGAAGATTTCGCCAATGGTTTGAGTTAAAACAGTGAATACTTTCAAGTTTTTCCAATCCTGTGTACACACATTCGCACATATCCTAAGAAATTACCCAAAAACTTTTCGAGGATCTCACCAAGCCACTGGCGAAATATGTCAAGGATTAGTTCTAAAAAATGCCAGGTAGGCAATTTTCTTAGAAAATGCTGCATTCTTCATAGTAATTGGTCAATGTAGCTGATTTGAAAATATTTGACTACGGAATCGTTTTTGTTAATGTCGTTTTTAGTAAAACCCACATTTTCATTGCTTTTTTCAATAGTGAAACATGAATCTTTGCTAGTGTCATCCATAGTCAAGGAAATTATTGTAACGTTTTTCGCATGAGCAAAACTCAATTTTTACATAAAGCTAAGATTGGATTGCTCATGAAAATAAGAAAGAGAAGCACCATTCATGCATTAAAATAATTCATTAATAAATGTTGATTAGAGCTTCTTACTAGGTTGGACTTTCCGATCATTGTTACCCCCGCTGATCAATAATACCCCGGATTGCGGTACACAAAAAACGGCTTGGCGGACCCCCTGAAAAGACTTCACGGCCCCCTAGGGGTCCGCGGACAACCGGTTGAGAAACCCTGATTTATACTATTCTTTCACTATTGTATTTATCTAGGACTCTTACGTGCTTGTAAGATCGAAAAGACTGGGCAACAGGTAAATTTATAGATGTGTGACAAATCTAAATGTTGTAATGAATGCTACTAATGATCACAAAAGCATTGATAGTGGTCTAGAGTGCCATAGTAGGGCCGTTTACTATTACATGTAATCGCTTTTGTTCACATATGTAATACCAAATTAATCAATCTTGTATGGTGGCCTACAATTCCAGACACAATCTGGAAAAATCTCGAAGTTATTGTATTTATGCCTCATTTCATGTTTTCACTTCAGAAAAAATGATTGCTAACTCAAATTGCCTTGAAAAAAAAATGTGGTATTTGGGAAAACGTATTTTCCAAAGAAGCAATCTGAATATTGTATGTCAGCTCCGTAATCTTCTAATTAATAATTAAAATAATTTGATCCTTCATACTTCGATTGTCTTTCCGAGAGCCACCCTAACGGTCCTTTCTCACGCATTCAAAACAAAACCCGAATACTCAAATCCCACGCAACAAAGTTTAAGTCGTCTCTGGACGCGCGGGAAGCCGGCGCTGACCGGCACGCACCAAGCCTCCTATCCATGCGTACCGCTTGACTTATTGAGCTAATAAAGCCGAAAGCACCTCTGCTCCTTGTCGGCTGACCGTCCACACATGCAACAGCCGACTCGTATCGTCGTAGTCGATTGAGAGACCCGCAGCGCGAGAGCGAGCGAAGAGAAGCCGCTGCACGCGCGCGCGGCGTTTGCACAGGCCTGTTCCTTCCTTAGTCGCATATGAACCTTCCGAGTGATCGTACCTAAACACACGTTCGTCTGGTTAAACGGATTTTTAAGCTACACGCTTGCTGGTGATTCCTACTGGACTACACCGCTTATATGAGAGACTAGCTGCTATCGCCGCATGTAAATCTTCGGTTCGGACGAGCTTTCCCAGCACACAGTTCAGCAAGTGACCCCGCGGTTGACCGCGCTGAACCTCGCCTCCGTTGTGTCGTTTGTCGCGTTGCGTGGTGTGTGCCGTGCGTGATTGGGCTGTATGTGACTCCCCAGGATCTTCGGTGTGGAATTTGGTTGCTCGTTTGGAGCTTGGAGAAGAGCAAAGTGTAACCCGATCCTGTGTGCAATCTAGTTTAAGACCGCGCGCGTAAGTGATTGCCTCTAACGAAGGCACGGTGTGTCTGGAATCGTTATTAACGAGAAAAAAAGTTCACGAGTTCAGCATTTACCATTCGAAAGATAATCCAACTCGCCATAACTCGATATTGAAGGAACCATCGAGTCAGGGAGGTATCGAGTTACAGAACACAAAACCAGTGCAAATGCGATCCAAGGGACCATCGAGGTAGCCATGATAACTAACTTTTATTATGGTTATCTAACTCGATGTCGAGATACAGAATTTCGAGTAAGGGAGAATCGACCATCTTCTCCGTGAATTTGAAAATATTTCAACGAGTGATACGAAGGTTATTGTGGTTTGAGTGGTTTTACTGCAATTCTTGAGAAAACATTTACTTCAAAATGTTTCCCTATAGTGCATCATTATATATTTGTAATCTAACCAATTAACCATCAGGTTTGCATTAAGCATTCAAAAGATATGATATCCAATCATCTTCCTTGTGAATAAGAAGTATTTTCATCGATAGAATCAGAAGTTACGTTTACCATTATTGCCATGAAGATGTGATTAGAGCTCATTTACAGTCACCGCCAAAGCAAAGTGCCTACTTGCCCGTAATCACGCAAATCTGCAAAAATCGTTTGTTTTAATGTGAAAATCTTTCATTAAAATGTTTTTACTCCCTAGTTGACATATATCCTTTGTGATGCACATCAGAAAACTTCTTACTTTTAGATAACATTTAGTTTCTTTCAAAATCAGTTAAACTTAAGAAATTTTGACTAAAACACCTCAAAATCATTACAAATTGCTTTGAAATGTTTCCCAAGAAACTTGATTAGATATAACCATATTTTGTCCACAAAAAACTTTGAACAAATAAAAAAATATTGCTGTGGGAGGGAATTAATTTTGACACAGCTTATTTTAACACATTTGTATAATACACTAATTGTCTTGTTGAAAACCAAAATTTTATTCAAAATTAAGAATTTCTTTGTTGTGCATCACGAAGAAAATATGTTGACTATGAAGTACAAACACTTTGTCGAATGAATTTGCCGTTTTGACGTAGGATTTTCGCTGTTTTGCGTGATTACAAGCATGTGGGCAATTTATGAATACTTATTCTTAGTAAGTTTATAAAGCTAAATGCAAACCTGATGATTATCAGGTTAATTTGCAAATCAATAATGATTCACTGTTAGGGACTATTTAAAACCGTGAGAATATCCCTTCAAAAAGGCCCAACCTTCAAATTACGATTACCTTCATTTCCCTCTTTAAAATATTTTCAAATTCACTAAGAAGATGCTCGAATACTTAATCTTTCGAATGTGGATACCGAATTGAGTGATTTTTTTCCGTTAATAACGATTTCAAACACACCCTGAACGAAATTTGCGTTGGTTCCCGTTATTTGGCCGCGAGGAGAGCCCTCGAGTCGACGGAGAAAAGTGGTCGCGATTTTTAGACCTTGGTTGGTTTGGTGGCTTCGGTGTAGTGTGTTGGTGGATTTAAGAAGGGGGAGACGGTGTGCGATGTGAGATTGGGAGGCTAACTAACCAAAGTGCGAACGAAACACGGGCCCAAGGTGTGAATAAGGAAGTGTATAAAGTGTCGATTGGCGATATTGTGGCGAAGAAAAAGCGCGCGCGACCGTTTGTTGTGAAACGCATTTAAAAGGGCTCGATTTCATGGGGTAAATTAGCTGACAGTTGATACACGATGGTGTACAGTTTTTCGCCGGAAAGTACGCTTGGATACAATTGAATGTATAAAAAGTTGGAAATTCAACAGCTCTTGGAATCAGCTTTAACCCTTAAGAGGCGTGGATGACTTGGTTGCTCTCTTTTAATCACATCTTTAATCCAATTGATCAATAGCTTAATCTCAATTTTTGTACCAAACACTTGTGCTTACATCAGCGGACACGTTTTATTAAATTTCATGACATGAAACACATTTTGAATGGAACACAGAATTCTGTAGCAGGATCAAACCACGAAATTCGAACTGTGAAACAGGATTCAACAGATTTTATTGGAAACAAATGTAGCTTCTGATGAGAATCCTCAGAGTATTCTGATGATAATCCTGAGGAGACTTTAATGAGAATCCTTAGAGGGTTTTGAAGAGAATCCTGAGAGGTTTCTGACGAGAATCCCGAGAGGGTTCTGATGAGAATTCTGAGAAGATTCTGATGAGAATCCTGAGAGGATTCTGATGAAAATCCTGAGAGGATTCTGAAGAGAATCCTGAGAGGATTCTGAAGAGAATCCGTAGAGGATTCTGAAGAGAATCCGTAGAGGATTCTGAAGAGAATCCCGAGAGGATTCTGAAGAGAATCCTGAGAGGTTTATGACGAGAATCCCGAGAGGATTCTAATGAGAATTCTGAGAAGATTCTGATAGCAAACCTGAGAAGATTCTGATGAGATCCCTAGAAGGATTTTTAGGAGAAACATCAGAGGATACTGAAAAAAATTTCAGAGGATTCTGATGAGATTTTTGAAAGGATTCTGATGAGAATCCTGAGAGGTTTCCCATGAGAAATCTGAGAAGATTCTGATGAGAATTCTGAGAAGGTTTTAATGAGAACCCTAAGAGGTTTCTGAAAAGAATCTTGGGAGGAATCTGAAAAGAACCTTGAGAGGATTCTGGAGAGAATCTCGAGAGGAATCTGAAGAGAATTCTGAGATGCATCTGAAGGGAATCCTGAAAGGATTCTGATGAGAATCCTGAGAGGATTCTGAAAAGAATACTAAGGGGATTCTGAAGAGAATCCTCAGAGGATTATATAGAGAATCCTGAGTGGATTCTGGTGAGAATTCTAAGCGGATTCTGAAGAGGATATTAAGCGGATTTAAAAAAAAAAATCCTGAGAGGATTCTGAAAAGAATCCTGAGAGGATTTTGAAGAAAATCCTGAGAGGATTCTGAAGAGAATCCTGAGAGAATCCTGAAGAGATTTTTAAGAGGATTCTGAAGCAAATATTGAGAGGGTTTAAGAGAGAATTTTGAGAGGATTCTGATGAGATTCTTGAGGGCATTCTGATGATAATCCTGAGAGGATGGATTCGGATGATAGACCTGAGAAGATTCTGATGAGGTACCTGCAAAGATTCTGATGAGAATCCTAAGGGGACACTAATGGGAATCCTGAGAGGATTCTGAAGAGAATCCTGAGGGGATTCTAATGATATTCTAGAGAAAACACTGATGAGAAACCAAAGAGGATTCTGATGAGAATCCTGAAAGGTTTCTCATGAGAATCTTGAAATGTTTATGATGAGAATCCTGAGAGGATTCTGAAGAAAATCCTGAGATAATTCTGATGAGAATCATGAGGGGGTTTTGATGAGAATCTTGAGAAGAAGTTTGATGAGAATCTTGAGAAGAATTTTGATGAGAATCCTGAGAGGATTCTGGTGAGAATCCTGAGATAATTCTGATGAGAATCATGAAAGGGTTTTGATGAGAATCTTGAGAAGCATTTTGATGAGAATTCTGAGAGGATTCTGAAGAGAATCCTGAGAGGATTCTGAAGAGAATCCTGAGAGGATTCTGAAGAGAATCCTGAGAGGATTCTGAAGAGAAGCTTAAGAGGATTCTGGAGAGAAACCTGAGAGGTTTCTGAAGAGAATACTGAGAGAGTTTTGAAGAGCATTTGGAGAATTCTGATGATAATCCTCAGAGGATTGATTCTGATGATTGACCTGAGAAGACTCTGATGATGTACCTACGAAGATTCTGATGAGAATCCTAAGGGGACTCAAATAGGAATCCTGAGAGGATTCTGAAGAGAATCCTGAGGGGATTCTGATGATATTTCAGAGAAAACTCTGATGAGAAAACCAAGCGGATTCCTGAGAGGATTCTGAAAAAAAATCCTGAGAGGATTCTGAAAAAAAAATCTTGAGAGGATTCTGAAAAGAATTGGTATTGAATACCTTTCCCCTAAGAGTAAAAATGGCTGACTGCTAAAGTCGAAAATAAAAAAGATAAGAGTTAACCCCTTTGATACGGATGTATCATAGCCGTCGTTGGTCAGTGTGTACGGCAGCAGCCACGCACCTATTCTTCAGCCGAATCGACAACCCGTGCGATCATATGGGGGTGTAGGTACAATAGTGTTGCGTTTTCTCACACCAACTGTATTCAATGCCGGAAGATAGAGATATGGTGAGGGATAAGTGTGGTATATTGGACTAATAAGATTGTGGGGTTTGGGGATGCTACAAAGGTCATTAGTCAAATACTTCAGTTTACCGTAGCGTAGCTATAGTATAATTGGTAATGCGTCCGTGTACAGAATGGAAATTGTGGGTTCAAGTCCCGCCGGCTACATATTCTTTTAGCACAATGTTACCACAATTACACTTAATTTGGCAAACATGTCTCTATCTGCCGATATTGAACACTTTCCCTAAAAAAAAGAAAGGTTTATGATGAGAATTCTGAGAGATTTTTGATGAGAATCCTGAGAGGATTCTGAAGAAAATTCTGAGATAATTCTGATGAGAATCATGAGGGGGTTTTGATGAGAATATTGAGAAGAAGTTTAATGAGAATCCTGAGAAGAATTTTTATGAGAACCCTGAAAGGATTCTGATGAGAATCCTGAGATAATTCTGATGAGAATCATGAAAGGGTTTTGATGAGAATCTTGAGAAGCATTTTGATGAAAATTCTGGGAGGATTCTGAAGAGAATCCTGAGAGGATTCTGAAGAGAATCTAAAGCGGATTCTGGAGAGAATCCTGAGAGGGTTCTGAAGAGAGTCCTAAGAGAATTCTGAAGAGAATACTGAGAGAGTTTGGAAGAGCATTTGGAGAATTCTGATGATAATCCTGAGAGGATTGATTCTGACGATAGACCTGAGAAGATTCTGATGAGAATCCTAAAGGGACTCTAATAGGAATCCTGAGAGGATTCTGAAGAGAAACCTGAGAGTATTCTGAAGAGAATCCCGAGAGGATTCTGAAGAGAATCCTGAGGGGATTCTGAAGAGAATCCTGAGGGGATTCTGATGATATTCCAAAGAAAACTCTGATGAGAAACCCAAGAGGATTCTGAAGAGAATCCTGAGCGGATTCCGAAAAGAATCCTGAGAGGATTCTTAAAAAAAATCCTGAGAGGATTCTGATGAGAATCCTGAGAGTATTCTAAAGAGAATCCTGAGAGGACTCTGAAGAGCATCCTGAGAGGATTCTGAAGAGAATCTTAAGAGGATTCTGAAGAGAGTCCTAAGAGAATTCTGAAGAGAATACTGAGAGAGTTTTGAAGAGCATTTGGAGAATTCTGATGATAATCCTGAGAGGATTGATTCTGATGATAAACCTGAGAAGACTCTAATGAGTTACCTACGAAGATTCTGATGAGAATCCTGAGGTGACTCTAATAAGAATCCTGAGAGGATTCTGAAGAGAATCCTGAGGGGATTCTGATGATATTCCAGAGAAAACTCTGATGAGAAACCCAAGAGGATTCTGAAGAGAATCCTGAGCGGATTACGAAAAGAATCCTGAGAGGATTCTGAAAAAAAAATCCTGAGAGGATTCTGAAAAGAACCCAGAGGGTATTCTGAAGAGAATTCTGAGAGGATTCTGAAGAGCATCCTGAGAGGATACTGAAGAGAATCCTAAGAGGATTCTAAAGAGAATAATGAGAGGATTCTGAAGAGAATCCTGAGACGATTCTGAAGAGAATCCTGAGAGGATTCTGAAAAGATTCCTTAGAGGATTGTGAAAAGAATCCTGAGAGGATTCTGAAGAGAATCCTGATAGTATTCTGAAGATAATCCTGAAAGGATTCTGAAAAGAAGCCTGAGGAGATTCTGAAAAGGTTCCTTAGAGGATGCTGAAAAGGTTCCTGAGAGGACTCTGAAGAGAATCCTGAGAGGATTCTGATGCGAATCCTGAGAGGATTCTAAAGACAACCCTGAGAGGATTCTTAAGGGAATCCTGAGAAGACTCTGAAGAGAATCCTGAGAAGATTCTGATGAAAAAACCTAAGAAGATTCTGATAAGAATACTGAAAGATTTCTCATGAGAATCCTGAAAGGTTTATGGTGAGAATTCCTAGAGGTTTTTGATGAAAATCCTAAGATGATTCTGATGAGAACTATGAGAGAATGTTGATGAGAATCTTGAGAAGAATTTTGATGAAAATCCTGAGGGGATTTTGATGAGAATCCTGACGGGATTCTGATGAGAATCCCAAGATCATTCTGATGATGAGAGGATTCTTATAAGAATCCTGAAAAGTTATCAAAGCATGAGGAATTCACAGATCATCAGTCTTCTAGCGCTGATTTTGTGTACTTATTGATAACGCGCACGCAGTGTTTTCTTTTCCATGCCCACTCGAAAGATGTAATGACTGTGGTGAGTGATTACTGAACACCGGATGGAGCTGAGGGCTTGGGCCTGAAGAGTATTTAAAAGTGGCAAATTGAGTGCTACGCGCGTGTAACTATTAGAGTAAGGCGGGGTAAAAGTTTTACAGTAGTGGAACAATAAATATTTTCAAAAACTCTAGGCCACATTTTCGCTATGCAAACTTGTGTCAAAATGTTTACTCAATTTTAGCTTAAAAAAGTTTTAAAAGTGTTTGCCTTAAACAAACTTAATGCTCGTCGATCAGAGTTCAAAACTAGTGTACTGCAAAAGCTCGCTAACTGCGCAACAAAGTAGGGGGGCTGGGGGCAAGAAGGACACCTTAAGATATATAGGTTCAAATCATGGTTGATTAGCACAATTTTTGAAGATTATTTCAGTGTAGGGGCAAGCTCACCTCTTGTTCTAAATGATGTTATCGATAGGTTTCAAAAATATAAGAAACACATGATGATTTGAGATTTTTGAAAATGTCCCTTCTTATGAGGTTTTTAAACGAGGCACGGGGCAAGAGTGCCACTCGTATGGGGCAAAAAGACCACCAGAGCAAAATGCCACAAATTTTGTATATTATTATTTCCCCGCCTTAACGATAAATTGTAGAGTAAGTAAAGATAAAAACTGAGGGTTAAAAGATGACTTATAGTTAAAAAGTAATCTTACGAAATTAATTTAGTTTTCATCTTATTTGACTGTAACAATGATAGTAAAAATTTTCAGAAACCATCTTGAATTTCCAAGATGGTTTATTTTGATTTTATTCAGTAGGAAACATTGATTTAATGCAATATTAAACAAGAAAAATAAAAGTTCATTTGATTTTATATGAGAAAATTGCGGTGTCCCTCTTGCCCCATAAGACATACTGTAATTATATATGTAAAATTTAATGTCAAAAGGACTTTTTCGAAAAAAATTCCTCACAGCTATATTGAACAATTGAAAATCATCAATACTGTGCGGAAAAATCAATATGTTTTGTATTTATTGGGAGTCAAACCTTGTTTTCCAGTCTTACATTCTTATAATATTTCGCCTATTTTGCGTTGGTGAGTTAAAGACATTTTTCTAATTTTTTGTTCTAAACATTTTTAACTGTAATATTTACACAATCCTCAATTAGTACTCAATTTATACTTATCCTGCGTTAAACATCAAAATATTGATTTGAACTACGTGAAATTAGAGATGGCACTTTTGCCCCAGGTGTCCTTCTTGCCCCATGTCCCCCTATCGATACCTTTGTTATAGAAACACCAGTCGTTGAACAGTAAATTTTAATCAGATTTGTTTGCCAAAATAAAGTACCGTTTGAATCATATTACGGACAGCTTCAAATTCCGGACACTCTACTTTGTATGGGAAACATTTCACACGAAATGTTTCAATTTTTACAGTTCAAAAATTCCCACTTTCGAGGCTCGTTATAATAAGCTTTTTCCATAAAAATCTATGCAAACTTATAATGTCCAACTGCCTTAGACGTCTCTTTAGTGACTTGACAACTTCAACTGCTGGTTTGACTTTTGTATTGATGATTTCCATGAGCTGTCCGGAATTCGAATCAAAGTGTCCGGAATATGGGGCAAAAGTGAGGAAGCGTCCGGAATAAGAATCATGAAAAGGCCACTCATTTCGATTTATTTATAATTATTCAAATTGCGGAAGCGTATTCTTTACCTACCATTCGAAAGTTAAGGGTCTCCGACGCACGATAATGCTAAGAAATCATACAATATGATTTATTTTGTATGGTCCATGCTGAGTTATACTTCTCTAAGACCTTAAGTGCCCGTAATATGAATCAAAACGGTATATTTTGAAACTGTTTTAAAATAGCAGTTTTATACAGAAATAATATGAAATGCGAAGTTTTGACGACATTGGGGTTGTTCCAATTTAACATTTCGGAAGGGATACGCAAAACAAATTTCACCCAAAATTTGTGTTTAAACCAAGGGGTGTGACAAAATTCCAAAAATCAGAAAAAAAACATATTTTTTGGACGTAAACCAACGAACAGCATTTAAAAATTGAGTAAACATGTGTTTCTGGACTAATTTTAAGCGTTTGGTACTAAAATTGGGACAGGGCTTCAGGACTCTATTATGCAAAAACTATTACCCACTTTGTTTAATATATCGAGTCTTGGCTCTTTGCCCCACCATACCCTTTCGCACAGCGCAGCCTCTTGGTGGTAACATGCTGTCTATGGGAAATGGCGCCAAATTTGGGCGCGATTTCGCGAGTTGGAAAATTGAAGGAAACAGACTTGAGGCTCATTACCAGAAACGAACTTTTTTGTTGGTATGTTGCAAGGGTTGGTTAGCTAATTGCGGTGGGCGCTGTAACAAACTTGCGCGCAATGTTCGATTGTGTAAAAAAGGTTTTCCGATAGTAATTGTTTCAAATTTGCGCTCATAAAGTCTTAATTACGGGGTGCAATTGCCTACAGTGTAATAACTATAAGTTATTGAAGTTTAAAAAACACAACGCAAACGCCTCAGTACCTTACGGTAATACGCGTTACAGAAGTAGACATTATTAAGTTATCCATTTTTCCACAGTTTGTATGGAGATTTCTGAATTTTGGGCAGAGCAATACACGAACGCTCCCTTCTTTAATTACTTGCATAGCTTTTTCTGCAGTTCTTTTAGGCTTCTACTCTTTCAGATATTACTTATATTGCTCTTTCAGCGGTTCCTACAAGAACTTCTATGGAGATTATCCAGTGACATCACGAAATTTTTATCAAATATTTCTCCTTAAACATCTTCAATTTGTCGAATTTCGCCAAGTATTCCTGAAATTTGCCTTTCCATTTTTATAACGCCATCAGCCGAATAAACATGAGCTTGGTTCAAACCAGCACAACCGTCCGCGACAAAATCCTTCATTAAACTAATTTCTCGTCCATATGATGAAGCTCAAACTGTTTTTCGCGCTTCTTGTCTTTCGAACTGTCAATTAAAAGCACGCTCGAACGATTCGTGTCAAATATATTGTACACTGACAATAAATCATACACACTGAAATAAATATGTGTTATATTCACATACATCAATTCATAACATATCAACTCTAGCTACCAGCCAATTGAACTTGTAAAAAGAATATTTGCTTTAAGCTAAATTTGTTTATAAATTTTAGTTGTTTAAACCCACTAGGAAGACTTCAAAACCTAAAGCAAGGTAGAAAAGATTTCGCACAGAGTCAAATGAAAACTTTCTACTTCGAGCTACATGCTATTTAGCCAAATTTTGGTTATACTAATGAAGAGCCGATTTGAGTGAAAAGAAGCAAATGTCAAGTTAATTTGGGGTTTCTCCTACTGTGATCTGGCAAACTTGGCTATCAATGGGCCGATTTTATTACTAGAAGCGCTCACAATTTGAATTCCTACTTCCACTTCATATTTTCGTCTTTGGTGTCACTTGACACACATCAATTATTATTATCTCATCCATCGATCAATGTTTCCTTCAATTCTGCCAACCAGTAAACTGTTTACGACACGATTGTCCCACTCAATGTTCCCCCCATTTAACTGCAAGTTCGCAATAAGTTCATGCAAATTTCGGAAACGTTTACTCACCTACACTGCTTCATTCGTCGCCGCGAACAACAACCGCCAGAACACTTGAAGCCTTTCATCAACAAAAAATAAACTCGAACCGTTATCGCACGCCGCCGCCGTCGTCAGTTCCGAACGTCGCCACCACTTCTGTTTGTTTACATTAGCGCCTCCTCAAGCGCCTCTCCACCCTAATATGTCAACGTGAATGTGTATACAATTCCAGGCGTTTAATTGCGTGAATTGCAGCAACGTGCTTCTCGTGTAGATACTCGTCGTCGTCGTCAAGTGTTCCTCCTCGAGCAAATCGCGGAAAAGTTCGCCAATTCTTAACCCTGCTGCCGGTGCTGCCATCTGGAAACGGGACGGTGATGATGTCAGTGTTGCCCATTGTCGTCGTTCCGCAGTTGTTCTGTCATCCAAGTGCCATCGCCACAGTTTTTGCGGTTGTTCCAGCAATCCGCTAAACGACGGGCAACGAATTTCGAAGCAAAACAACGAGAATTTTAATTCGGAAGTGGGGAAGTGAAGAAGATTATCGGGAAGTTTGAGCGGTGTTTGGAAAAGTGACAACGAACAAGTTTGTAGCCGAAGAAGAGAGGAACGGAGAAACGCAGCCAACATGATACGAGTCAATTCGCAGTCGTTCAGTCTGTCCAGTACGCTGAAAAAGGTAATCCATTCGTTTAGTGCTTATGAACTTACATTAAAATCATATGTATTATGGTAGGAATTTGTAAATGTTTCGAAAGCATTGTCAATATCAAGTTTTGTTTGGAAGGAAATTTTAACATCACGATTACTATCGATTTATATTTCATATGTATCCCAGTCGGCTCGAAATTAATTGAAAGTGGAGCTGATAGGATTGAGAATCGCGTCATGGGATATTTGAAATGTAACAGGGATATGATCAGAATCAAAATCAGCATGAGTAATCAGTTGGCTACAAAGATGACTAAGGTCGGTTAAGACCAAATCAATCAATCGTAGATGGATTTCGAGAAGAGGAAAAACATGTAGGGCTTTCAGGGTATTGAATTGAGAAATATCCTGAAAAGAACTCATCAAATAAAATTCTGTCGTTGGAATTTCTTTGAGAATTATTCCATGACCGATGTTTGGCATTGAAGTCACCAATGACAAAAAAAATGACTTATTGCTAGTCAATTTTTGCAAGTCAGTTTGGAGTAAATTAACTTGCTGTCCAGAGCATTGAAAAGGCAAATAGGCAGCTATGAAATATATACCAAGCTGTGTTTCAACAGAAACACCGAAAGTTTCATAAACTTTGGTTTAAAATGACGAACAATGTTGTTTTATACGCCTATGGATGATGATAGCAACTCCACCACATGCTTCATCTAGTCGATGATTGAGTTAAACAAAGAAGTTTGGATCTCTTTTGAGTTTTCCAATATTTCGTACCC
Organism: Aedes aegypti; assembly: GCF_002204515.2. Taxonomy (NCBI): domain Eukaryota; kingdom Metazoa; phylum Arthropoda; class Insecta; order Diptera; family Culicidae; genus Aedes; species Aedes aegypti. The sequence continues at coordinate 256,473,844 of NC_035107.1, read as the reverse complement.
ATTCAACCCTGACTTACCCTTCCAGAAGCATCATAATCCCATTGGTAATTCCCACCTCATTGCCTATAATGGTTCTCGAAAACAGAAATAAATCTTCTCACTTCTGGTTTCCTACCGGCAAGGCAACGGCCGACAATCGGCGATCCTTCCTCGAAAACCTCCTGCCGTGCGGAGTGGTGTTTGTGTGCCGGATCGGAGATCGACCCGATCCGATAGTGTCCGGCTAACACTGCGGACATCCATTTGTTTCCTATTAGAAACCCTCGGGACAGCCGCCGTCATGGCAACCGAACAACAGATTCAATCAACACACGAACAGTGCTGTGACAGCAGCAACAACAACAAGTTTTATTTATGTTTTCCTCTTGTGTCATTTCGTGCGACTCTCTTCTCGATCGTTTCTTGGTTATGTTCTTCCGAGGTAACAGGTACTCGAGATTCTACCTGTTTCCTCGTATCGGAAAGTTATTCGTTTTTCGGGTCTTTTTAGAAAAAAAGCGAATCTAATGTTCTCATTGTTTGATAGAAACCTAACCTTGCAAGCAAAGCAAGCCTTGTTTTGTCGTTTTGTTTGCTAGGCGCCATACGCAGGAAAATGTCAACGGCGTCTTCGATCGACGCGACTGATTGTTGTGCGAGTCGAAAATATGTACAGGCAATGTTCGGCTTCTTATCTTTCTACAAGAACCTTGAGTAATCCACCTGACCGAGGGTGCTGTCTTTTATGTTATGGGAAATAAGAAAATTTTTAAAATGAAAAATTCTTCGCCCTGTCCAAGATTTGATATCCATATTCGGATACACTGCCCATAACTGCATAACAGTCACATTCGACATTTTTGACAAATTGGAGTTAATACCATGGAGAGTCATCAAATGATAAATACTTTCGATCAACTTACTGAAATCTGTGGGATTGTTCTAGAAAATTCGAAAAAAATACCAAGTTGTTTTGTCACATTGGTAATTATAACCGCATAACAGTAACATTGAGATTATAAATGAGCCTCGTAATGTAACAGCAATGAAATTTCTACCAGAATTATTTTCTGACTATTCACCTAGTATGCGATATGAGTTGTACAAAATATCAGCCTCAAATAAGCACTTTTGAGTTGTTGGTAATTTTTAGAAATTTTAGTTTCCCCCCATACTGCCATGAAATGTACACTTGGTATTCCATTTACTCAATGCCTACTTTTGTCGAATGTTACAAATATGCAGTTATGGGCAGTACAGTAGAAGCTCGTTATAACGACAACTTTTATAGCGACAAAAGCACTCCATAGCGACAATTTTCAGTCTTTAGAAAAACATTTTGATGTTATATATATTCTCTATAACGACTTTTCTCTATTACGACGGTCCCTTGCGATGTCGTTATAACAAGCTTCGACTGTATGAATTATTTATTCCGTTAGAGGAGAATCCTCGCGAAACATTACTAAAGGACCTATGTACAAATAAGAGGCTCTCTTTGTTTACTTTCTCTTTGATCAATAACTGAGTCACATTAACAGACCAATATGCATTTCATGCACGCTTGTTTAAAACTATTCAGATTATGACACTCTAATATTTTTTGAATGAGTACACAACTGTTCAGAAACGTGAAATCCACAAAAACCTGAAAGCTTTGAACTTAAGAGGAACTATAGGTTGTATTGTTCCTTTGAATTAGGCTGTGAATCAATGTATGTAACAACTTTCCAAATCCGCAATTGGTTATTTGATGATTCAACTGAGAGCTGTCCAAGAAGCATCAATTTCACTCAAGGACTTAGATTCAAAATTGATCATCCGATCGTTTCACTGCTCGAAAATTTCCAATTTCGACATTAAATGATAGCCTTCCTCACTACAAAATTGTTTCGCGAGAAGATTACCAGAAACCGATGGCCACTTGAACTCGTTGAACATCTTCTTACCCATAGAAAGCAAAAAAGGTGATTCATCATTATCACCCGGCGCGAAACTTGTCGATTGTCAAATTCACTGGCGATTGGCGAAAAAGTACAACGCTGGCGCTCTCGTATAGCAGGGTGCAATCGATTGCTTCCTACATTGACGAATCGACGATGTTCTGCGACAATGCGAGTTTCTCAGATAAGTCAGTTTTGGAAACAGGCGCTTCTGGCTGTTGTTGCTGGTGGATCATCGATTTATCAATTGGCTGTCTAAAAGTTTGGAAGAATTTTTGCACCATGTAGCGAACATTTAACGCATGCCTGGCATTCCGATGCGATAGGCTATTTTGGGCAATGGCTACAAGTGCAGTTTGCGATCGAATTGGTTGATAATTGTCACGAGGCGAGTCTTATCGTTGAAAGATATGTTTTGGAACTTGTATGTAGGTATTTGTCTTTTTTCGAACTTGCACCTTGGAAACTTGGATATTAGGATAAGGCAATTTTATGGCAGAGAGATTTGCTTTGGTTCGTAGGCTGCCTAGGGTTCATTCAAATATTACGTTACGCAAAATTTGCCAATTTTAGACCCCTTCCCTCCCCGACGTAACAGCTTTTGTATGAAATTTTTTTTTTGTATGGACCGTAACCCTTTGCAAGACCCCCTCCCTCCCCCTGTTGCGTTACGTAATATTTGATCGATCCCCTATGTATCAGGCGTATGGAAAGACATGGTACAATGATGAAAAAAGAAAACGGTTGATTTTCAAATCTAGTTCTAGCGATTGCCATGCACGAATGTGACAGATTTAGAGTAGAAGAAAGAAGTAATTGATAGATATATCTGGAAAAAAGCAAAAGGGACGGGCTTGGGATTGAACCCATTACCTTCTGCTGATAAAGCAGAAGCGATAGCCATTAGACCACCTACTCCGTCCTATTAAAACTGTCCAAGTACCGCTAAACCAAACATTACATTATCTTCCATGATTTTAGAGTCACAAATCAATAAAAATCTGCAATGGATCATTAAAATAACCAAAACGGCCGCTATGGAAAGCATAGATAGCGCCACCGTAGCCATGTGTGTTTGACAGAACAGCAATGCTGTCACAATGTTGAATCCCATATACAATGGCGCCTTTGTTTTGATGCGTTGAGCACTTGCAAAAACTATCTTCAATGATCCATTCACGACCTCATTCTTCTATCGCTCGAAAACTAACTTCCCACCGTTGCAGTCAGTGGTGCACACAGGATAATAAATTCCATCGGAAGAAACTTTGCAATTACCCTTATGGAACCGCGTTCTACGCTAGCATTAGATTTCCATCATATTGGCCGCAGCTATTTTGCATTCCGGGTCCGATATCGGGAACCGAAACGCGATGACGATAATGATAGGTAATTTCAGCTGCTCCCCCGGAATGGAGTCTATCATTCGCGCAAAAGGTCAAACCGCGCACCGTTACACTTAACCCCCCGAAGCGATCGTCTTTCGGTCTTGCCTGCCCGAGTGTTGACAACAGCCACTAGAGCAGGGTTTCCCAATCGGTGGGCCGCGGACTACTTTTTGGGGGTACGTGAAACTTTAGTAAATATGTGTCTCTTTCAAAAAAATTAATAAGAATAGCCTTTTTTCGAGAAACGTTATGTTCTGCAGTAATAGAGCGTAATGTCGTAAGCGCCATATAAAATTTCAGCAGAATTATGTTAACAAAGCGGCAAATATGAGAGTTATTTGAGAATTTATCATCAAGAATGTTTAATAATCTCAAGTTCTTGCAAATTCACTTAGCAGGAATATTAACATTTTTATAATTTCTTCAAATATACGCCAAAATACGCAGAAAATTTGAATGGCGCTCACGCCATTTTGCCGGATTACGGCAGTTTTGCCCTCTGGACTTTGCAGTAGGGTTTGAAAAATCTCTACACAAAAAGTCTAATTTGTATTTCTTATTAGTCTTAACTTGTGAGTGCAAAAGTTCCAAGCCGAATCGTGTCTAACAATCACCTATCTGTTTTTATTTATATAAATTTATCTGAATTTGTTTTAAATAGCAAAACTGACGAAAAACTTGCAATATTATTCTGTCCATAAGAGGTCAAAAGACTTAAACTGCTGAGAGGTATCCGTATGAAATTAACTAGCATGATTTAGGTGTAAATCCTTGGCAGATTTTTCGGCGGGATCCTCAAAAACATTTCCTGAAAGTTCCTTTGTGATTAACCCGTATTCAAAAATTCTTGATGCAAAATCCTTCTGTAATTCCTCCTGAAATAACTCTTCGATTCTTCCGAAAATGTTTCTAATACTTTTCGGGATATACCCCTGGGATTATAACGAAAATGCCACTGGGGTTCTGCCGAAAATGTTTCTAAGATTATTTAAGAAATTCTATTAGAATACTTCCGGATATTTCTCGAGTATTCTTCAGGCAATCCTTCTAGGATGCTGCCGAAAATCTTCCGGAATTACTTTTGAGTTTCTTCTGGCTGGATATCCTTCTAGGATTTTTCCCCAAAAGTTATTCCGGAAATCCTGGTGCAATTTTTCAAGCTTTTTTTCGTGGATTCTGCCGAAAATTGTTCCGATATTTTTCAAAAAGTCCTTCTGAGGAGCTTCCACAAAACCTTCGGAGATTTTGTTTTCAATTTTTCGGAATTATGCTTAAACTGTTTGGAATATCTTTCTCCTTGGAAGTCTTCCAGAATTCTTGCTGGAATTATTCAGGTTATTCCAAAAATCCTCCTGAGATTCTTCTGGAACAATTAAAAGGGTTGTTCTGGGAATCTTCTTGAGATGCTTCCGGACATCCCTCTGTGACTTTTTCGTATACTTCAAAAAATTCTTCCGGAAATTCCTTTCAGCTACTTCCATAAATTTCGATGGGATTCTTTCGTTTGTTCTTTATTTCGGAAACCCTTTTGGAATTCTTCAAAAAATCCCTCGAAGATTCTTACGGATATCTCTCAGAGATTCTTCCAAAAATCATTCTGGGATATTTCCGGATATCATTGAAGGAATCGTCCGCAAATTTCCATGGGATTTAAGCACTGTTCCTTAAGAAATATCTTTGCAATTCTTTTTAGATTGTTTCGAGGATTCTTTCAAAAAAAATTCTAGGAATCTTTCAAAAACCCTTCTGGGAATCTTTCAGAATTTTTCTCTGAAAAAATTCCACTGGGAAATTTTCAGATAACTATCTGGGAATTTTCCAGAAATCAATCTGGAAGAATTCTCGAAGATATCCAAAAGAATCGCTGTAAGATTGCCGGAATAAGAAAGGGGGAGTTTCCGATGGATTCAAAAGAGGTATCAGTCCCAGAAAAAACCAAAAGAATCTCAGAGGGATATACGGGAGCACCCATGAGGAATTTCTTCAAGATCCCCAGAGGGCTTTTTGGGAGATTTTCTAAGGAATTCCCGTAAGCAAAACAGAAATCCGGAAAGCTCTCCGATGAATTTTTGGATGAATCCCAGAGAGATTTCCGAAAAAAAAATTCTAAACAGTTTCCGGAACAATGTAAGAAGAATTTTCTCAAAGTACGAAAGTATTTCCGGTAGTATTCTAGGCGAATAATATAAATTTCTGGAAGAATTTAAAAGGCCATTTTGGAAAAGTACCAGAACGATTTCGAAACAATTCTAGAGGATGTTTTGGCAAGAACTTCAGAGAGATTCTGAAGAATTCTAACAGGACTCCAAACGAATTGCCGGAAGAATTCCAGAAGGAGTTCCGAAATAAGAATGAAGTATTACAGAAGAATTTCTAGATAAATATCAAAGTGATTGATGTAATAATTTCAGAAAGATTTCCGAGGGAATTCTTTCAGAATTCCCAAAGAATTTCCGGAAAAATCTCAGAGATATCCAGAAGAACCTCAAAAAAAAATCTTAAGAATACCAGAAAGATTTCAGAAAGAATCCTTGAAAAATTTTCGGCAGAATGGCTGGAATAACATATTGGAGAATCCTGGAAGGATTTCCATAATAATTTAAAAGAAATTTTTGAAAGAGAGGCCCAAAGAAGTAAAATAAAGAATATTTCAGAGGGATAACTAAAACAATTTGCAGAAAATGTCTGTGGGATTTCTTGAAGTATCTCTGAGATGTTTCAGGAAGAATCTCTGAAGGGTTTTTGCAATAAACCCAGGTGGATTTTCGGAAAAATCCCAGAGAGATAGTATCCAATTAGGAATTTAGGAAAATCCCAGAAACAAGCATCTATTAAAGAATCCCAAATAAATTTCAAGATGAATCCCAGTAGGATTTCCGAACGGCACAATTCCAGATGAATTTCTGGAAGAATTTCAGACGGATTACCTAAAAGATTTGAATAGGAGTACCGAAAGAATCTCAGAAGGATTTTCTGGAGAATCTCAGGGAAATATAAGGAAGAATCACTGGGGGATTCCCGGATGAATTTTTGGTTAGAATTAGAGGGGTGTTTGAAAATGCTGGAAAAAATCTGAAAGGTTTTCCCGATGAGTTCCTTATAGATTTCCGGAAGGAACCCATAAGATTTTTTTGAAGAAACTCAGAGGGATTCAATTGACTATCTCAGAGGAATTTTCTCTGAGGAAATGTTACAGGAATCCAGAGAGATTTCGGGAAGGATCTCAAAGAAAACTCCGCAAACATCTCAGATGGATTTCGGATGAATCTCAGAGGTATTTCCTGATGAATTTAGAATGGATAAACTTAAACTTGGTAAAAACTTGGATGAATATGGTGAAGAATTTTAAAGGAGTATGCGTATTGGATGAATCACATATATATATTTTTATAAAATTCCTGGAGTATTTTCGGAAAAGTTACAGAGTAAAGTTTATTCCAAGGCTTCCATAAAGTTTCATTTCGGGAACCCACATTTTGAGGAGTCCGCGGGGGGTTTACAGAATTACAAAGGGTTGAGAACCACTGCCCTAGAGGAGTGGCATCGGACCGCGGCGATGGTGATTTATGACCATCTGCGCCTTCACGGTCATTATTTCTCACAGTTTTTGTTTTTAAATATCATCCAAGCCGCTAGATTCAATATTAGCCTTTTTCAGCACATATCAATGCGATGAGTTTTGCTAATGGCTCGCGGTATGCCACCTCAAATTCTACGGATAGGCTTCCGCCATCATTATCGTCGCTAAACGTTCGAACGATTCCTCGATGGTGGTCGTCGTTTATCAGCTAGTGTGCAAGGTGTGTCCCACTATACTGCCTGACCTCGACAAGATGTTTTTTTGTTTGCTCCGTCCACATGTGGGGTGGATTGAAAGCATACGGGTTTGAACGGAAATTGATGTCCGTCAAAGCTTCTGATGAGCAGCAGTTAGTCGCAAATCGATCCCTAACTGATTTTTGTGGAATTTGACATCTGTCAGCTGAACGACAGTAATGATTTCACGTGTGAACAGTTTCATCATGGACTTGAATTTAACATAGGAAACTGCGAACGAAGTAGTATCGTAAAACGGGATATCTTTGATTTGCCAATTTTTAAACGTTAACCGTAAGAAGTTGTGTTTTGGTCTTAAATCAACATTATTAAGACCAAAACACAACTTCTTACGGTTATTGAGATTTTGTCACATACCTTGGTTTAAACTCAAATTTTGGGTGTATTTTGTTTGCCGTGTCCCTTCCGAAATGTCAAATAGGAACAAACCCAGTCCAGTGTTAAAACTAAAACCCCTGTGGCATTTTGATCGACTTATTGAACGTCAAACATGATCATAAGTGTCAAGGTTCATATTTGGACCAATTTTAATAATTAAAGTTTAAATATCATAGAGCCGTTGTTTGAGCGGGAAAAATTGCCAAAGTAATTGCAAGAACATACTCTTTCGTGTTATTAAATAACAACATGATTTTATTAAAAATTTTAGCATCATATTTTGCAAATATTGACTTATTCATTAAAGTTTCATCGCAGATTAAAAGCAAAAGTCAATTCCCATGCTTCATTTCCGCAAATTCCTGAAACACAAGCTGCTTAACTCGTCGTAAATTCCCAGAAAGCCGGACGTTTTCTGCATTTTACGATAGTTTTTACCCACATTCTATATAAACAAAGAAAACAACACGCCTCGAAACGCCTTGGATGCCGTCATCTCGCCACTTTTGCCAATTTTAATCAGTCACAAACAAAAATCTTCGACGGAAAACATGTAAACAAAACAAACAAGAAAACACCTCTTCTGCTTTCGCGAAACCAGTTCCAGCAGATCTCTTCAGGAAACCAGAAGCCGGCAATCGCCGGCTTCTCCTCGGCGCAACTCATAATCATCATTATTGCTCCGGTTCTGAGCATTTTTCACGGCGGCTCTTCTTTTCTCCCTCGAATACAAAAAAGTTAGCGCGCCGGAAAGGCTATTAAAAATCCAAATTAAATAATCGCTTTTGCGGCTTTGAAGGCGGAATGTGTTTCCGATATGTTTTTATTGGATTCGTTTGGAAGATGGCCCGGCTCAAGGCCATCCACATCTCGATGATAGAAGATTTGGCATTAAGCCTAACGGTTGGGAGGATGCTATGTTTTTGGCGAGGAAGAGCAAATCTCGCTGAACTTCACTAAAGGTCGTATGTGACAATGCGAGATTCTCTTATCTCTCGCTTTCATTTGATTATAACAGTGAAATAATAAAGCTTTTGGGAAGTTTTTCACTATAGATTGAAAGACAAACACAACAGAAGAGGATAATGTGGTTCAGTTATTGATTAAAGAGAAGGTAAACAAAGAGACCCTCTCAATATTAGTTTGGTCCTTTTGAAAAGATACGTGAGACATTATCATATGCGTGAATTGGATGTGTTTACCTAATCATGATCAGATACGAACCATAAGATATTCATCTAGTTCAGGATTTTACTATTCAGTCTCAGATCCCTACCAAATCGGAATTGAACAAAGATTTATGCATTGTTTGTGATTGTTTACATTCATGTATGAAGGGCCAAATACCGATTCGCGTATTTGCAAAAAGGTAACTCAATACATGAAATAATCCCATTATAATCATCAGCAATAAGCTGATGTTTATAAATTAACCATATATTCGTACAAGTTGCAATATTTTCCTTGTTGTCGTTACATCTATTGCGACCTTGGAAAAACTGTAGAGGCTCATCAAAGGAATCCGAAAGTTAATTCTAAAATTTTAATGGCCCAATTGAGCTGGTGGTGGCGCGCTCTAATTTCAAACAGTTCCACTAGCGCTCATCAAAGCACAACTTTCAAACCTAATTCCATAATGGATTCGCGAGCATCTTCGGCCGATTCGATGATTGCATGAGTAGCGCCGACTTTATACTTCTTTTTTTTTTTTCGCCGGACCATATTATTGTGTCCATTATACGCGATTAATCGATGGTCAGTATCCATACTTATAAGTCATAAGCATATAGCATATGGGTAAGGTAAGGTGGGGCAGTCCAGCTGCTTCGGAAAAATGTGAAAACGGGTTGCCGGTGAATATTTGATTTTCGCCCAAAACTTTTCGATCGGACGAATTTCTGGTGTATTTGACAGGTTCGACTCCTTCGGGACCGCATTAAAGCCCTTTGCTTCGTACTAATCCATTACAGGCTATGCGTAATAACACGAAGTGAGATCTGGCCAGAACAGCGTGGGACCACGGTGAGAGAGAAGGAACGGTAGCAAGCGCTTCTTCAAGCATTCCTCACGATAACGATTTATGGTGCCGGTTGTAACGAAAGGGTTGCTGTACCGTCCGCACTCGCAGATTGCCTGACACAATAGGTACTTCTTCGCGAATTTGTCCATCTTTCTTTTCCCCAGCCACTCACTATACAGCTTCCGCGCACGCAATTTGGCCACCGTGTTTCGCTTGTCAGCCGGGTTTGGCGCCTTCCTAACCTTAAAAACACGTAGCCCAGCCCATTCTATGGTCTGCTGGACGATCCACTTCGACGAATTCACCTTTTTGGCCACGTCTCGGGTGCAAAGATTCGGGTTATTTTTAAAGTACTGACTTTTCTTCGGCGCCTTCTCTGGGCATTCCGTTTTCGGTTTTCGGCCTCTTCCAGCGCGTCGCTCGATGGTCTTTGTCTCCTGGAACATCTTCACTACACGGGACACGATGGAATGGTGGATTCAAAGCCTTTTGCCGGATCCATCTGTGCGACTGACCAGGATTATCGATCACCGCGCTCAAAATTTTCTGGCGCAGCTCTTCTTGTTTCGAATGCATCTTGAAAACTAATTGACAGATCGCATTTTGCACACTTTAACATAATACTCTAAACCAGTATTACCTAAAATTTCATTAATTTCTACCCACACGGTAAAAAGTTATACTCAAAAAAGAGTATCGCATTTTTTTTTCGGAGTCCAATCTTCGCTTTCAATTTTCGCAGAGTTCAACCAGGTCCGTCACACTAGAGCTCAGATTGTGTACCACTTCTAGTACTGCATTTGGTCCCTCGGTAGTACAAAAGGTACCCAAGTCTGACAGATCGCAGTACACTTTTCACGGCATTCTAGATTAGCTTATGAGCCATAAAATTTTGGGCAACTGCAAGGGACATCGAGGTCTTTAATTTGTCTTTGGTTCAACCCCTGGTCGTGACGTTTATAAAATCATTCTGCCCCATTCGAAAAGTTGCCCCACATTACTCTATACCATTTGCCGCCACATTTTACCTTGTTTTTGCTTCTCTTCACACGTGATGAGGGTCAGTACAGTACTTGCTGGGTACCATCCATCGTGTCAGGTCAGGTCGGACGCCGCATTGATTCGGGGCTTTGATTCGATTTGGAGCACTTACCCTGCCCATAATTGGTGCTCGTTTGGTTTGTCGGAAATTATGGTAATCAATTCAAGCGAGAATGACTATAATTATGATTGGATTTAAATGGATCGTTTTTTTTCTTCATTTTGGCGATATAATGAGCAACTTGAAGTATTTTCAATATCTGAGATTCGTCTTCTTGAACTGAGGTCGGGGTTCAAAAGTGACGGCACGGTGCTCCTCAGAACGTAATTATCAGAAAAAAAATCATTAAATCTGAAGCTTTAAAAAATCGAGCTGAATAGCTGCGCGTTAACCGTTATGACTTCCTGGGTCCATAACTTCTTCCTTGCATGCAAATAAAAATCGTTTATGTGCTTCAATAGGATCCTAAAGCCCTGTCCCAGTTTTAGTACCAAACGATTAAGTTTATGCCAGAAACACATGTTTACTCAATTTTTGAATGCTTTTTGTTAGTTTACGGCCAAATAAAACATTTTTTCTGATTTTTGAGATTTTATCACATCCCTTGCTTTAAACTCAAGTTTTGGGTGTATTTTGTTTTCCGTGTCCCTTTCGAAATGTCAAATAGGAACAACCCCAGTGTTAAAAAGATGAGCCCCTGTGGCGTTTTTGTCGACTCAGTGAATGTCAAACATGATCTAAAGTGTCAAGGTTCAAATTTGAACCTATTTTTAAAATTAAATTTTAAATGTGATATAACCGTTATTTGAACAGGAGAAATTGCTAAAATGATTGCAAGAACATGCTCTTTCATCTTAATAAATAAAAACAAGATTTCATTAGAAATTTTAGTACCCTATTGAACCTCATTTAACGCCTACCACAAAACCCAGGTTTGCTGCACCGTTGTCCGGTTTCAATCGGACGGACAGGAGACCTCCCGCGATCTGTACTTGGAGTCGCTCTTCCTCCGCCATTGCTCCCCTCACCGATCGTCCCTTGGATGATCGCTCTGCTTGGTTCTTGTTCTCCTGATTGAGCCGATTCAGGTTATCCAATCCGTTAGAACACACCCATGCACAGTGGTTCGAAGGCGGCCAAAATCTCAAAAATCAAAGAAGTTATCTCGAAACGGTAATATGTTTGTCGGATACTTAGACATTTTTTTGTAAATTAAATATTAATTTTCAACTGAATTTATTAAGTTTTGAATTTTATACAATACTAGTGGTCCTGACAAACTTTGTCTTGCCATCAAGTTGGTTTTTGAAAATCGCCATGAAACGTCCGGTACAAAATTACGAATTCGTTCACTTCAGTTTTTCTGGATTTTCCCGTTCAATATACAACATAACAATAATAGAACTGTCCAAATTTGACAGCCTGCAGATAGATAGATATCTTTATTTCAGAGATTTGTAGCCCGAGGCTGGTTGACAGCCTATTTTCAAGCAATTTCGTGACATACAAACACCATTTAATTTTCATTTATAGAAAACCGGATCCTATTCTTGGTACTTTTGATTCACTCTGGCAGCATGGTTTTTTGAAAGCTATAAAGCTCATATTTGGTCACAATAAAACTTTTTTTTTGTGATTGTAGCATCCAAATCATCTGTTGACAATAAAAGTCCATAATGCATAAATCCATGGATAGAATACGTCAAAAGAATAAATTAAGCAAAAATGTATCTATATTTGTCATTGATACGAGAATTTGAGGTTTGGACCGCCATTTGTTCTAGCTCGAACCACTGTGACCCGCAAGGGGTCTGTCCAGAACTGGAGCACACAATTTGATGTAAATCGGCATACTAGTGGAACCAGATTTGTACGCGGACCACTTTGCCATAGTTGTTTGTGTGAGAACCACTGCCCGAGGCTATAATATCTTTAATTACGATCATAAAGCGATTTGTTTTCGACTTACACCACTGCAGTCACTTGTTCCAGGATGTAACCCGAGAGAACTCGTTTGGTTTACTCGGAAATGGGGCGCTTTGTTCCCGCCACTTGATGGATGGCGGCGGCGGCGGCTTCGCTCACATGAGCCGAGATTGCTGTATGTTAATTGAGATCCTACCGGAGCTGATCGCTGCTCCTGGTAAAGTACCGGGAAAACTATTAAACTTGTGCCAAATGACGTGTGTCATCATAATGCAGCTGACAGACGCTCAAACGGTTTGACCAACATTGACTCCGCCCCAAGTTAGTCAAACCGATTTACCGTTTTGATTCATATTACGGACACTTAAGGCCCCAGGGAAGTATAACTCATCAGAAAGCATATAAATTAAATCCTTCTGTATGATTCCTCCGCATTATCGAGCCTTCAAAACATTAAACTTTCGAATGATGGGTGAAGATTTTGATTCCGCAACATGAATAATTTTAAATACAGTGGGATTCCGTTTTTGGCATGCTCCGTTTTTGACATGCTCCATTTTTGGCACCCCCCGATTTTGGCAACAAAATGGATCCGTTTTTGGCAACATTTTTGAATACCATTAAAATTTGTAATTTTTTGTAAATATTATCGTGCCTGTTGCTTTATTTATCTGAATGGCAGGTCAACTACACACCGATTACATTCCAGATCTTCATTTTCGTTGATATTCCCCCAAATCTCATTAACTACTAAGGGCTCCCGTACGCGCTTGTTTACGTCAGGATGGTCATTTGTCATGCATTCGCAACGTTTCATAAGGCCATTCATCTCCACCACAATCTCAACTAGAGATCAATCTCTTAGGCATTCCTATTAAGTGTCCAGCCCACTTGGGTCTGCCAGTAGGTGGTACACTAAAAATCATTTCTCTGCTGTTTTGGAACAGCTTGTTTGAACAGAACACAAGCACATTAGGCAACTAAAAGTCACCTTTTTAGCTCACTGTTATTATTATGGAGTTACATATCTTTGCGCATGAAAAACACAACGCAGTAATAAATGAAAATACAACAATATGTCGTGCATCATAACTTTTAAGGAATTTCATAGAATAAATTGCTTAATTCTAGTGAATTGCAGAAGTGGCAACATATAATCCACAAAAAAGTGAAGATTTTACTATATTGCATATTATTTTTTAAGAATTCCAATGTTCCATTCAATACCGGCACAAATGCGAACACAGTCCAAACTACAACTTATTCTCAATAATTGAAGCGTGCGATAAAAACGATTAAGAGTATTTTAACTTTTTGTTTGTGGTATTAGTGTGTATATTAATATTTCTGCGCCAACTAATTAGAGCTACGTTCCTTCTTTGTTGGAAATTCTTTAAGACGTTAGATTTTTAAGAGACGAGTTCGGTACAAGATTTTTAATCAAGGATACGGGTCTTAACATAAACAAAATGTTCCTTGAGAGCTGGAACTATGAGTTTCCTAACTGAGCCTGGAGAATCCTTAGGAGATTCTTAGTCCTTAAGGGACTTTTCAGAAGTTTTAACAGATTCTAGAGAATGTCTGCAGATTCCTAGCGGACACTTGGGGTTTTTTTGTGGGATCCTGAGAATGTATAGTTGGTTATTGGGGATTAAGTCCGAAATTTTGTGATTCCTAATAAACTCTTAAGATTTCTAGGGCATCCTGGTAATTTCTAGTGGGAAAATGTGAATTTGTGATGGTATTTTGAGTATTTCTGGCGAAATCTTGTAGATTTTGAAAAGGTTTCCAAAGGAATTTGAAGAGTGCTAGTGGTAACCTAAGAATAAAAAACATTTGAAAATTTTCCTTGGAGACTTGTGAATTTTCGGCAATATAGCAGCAATATTCTTAGCAAGATGCTTCGGAACCTTAGCGTTTTCCTGTAGATTACTTACGAGCACCTGAAGAATCCTATCAGGTTCTTAAGGTTTCATAACATGGATATATGTAAATATATGTTTTATATGTTTATATGTTTAGCTAAATAAAAACTCACTTCAATTAAAAATAATGAAAGTTGTATGTGTATTCTACAAAATTACGAGTCGCATTTATGGATCATGAGATGTAGTTGTTTATGTTTGGTCTTTTGACTGCAGTCAATCATTCATTATGAAATGCTTTACTTTATCAGAAACATTAATTAGGAAGGTATTCTAAACTTACCGATTTTTGTAAAATTTTACGCTTAAGCCTAAAGTTGAACTGATTTTTGATGTTTTTCAATACCCAGGGCTTTTGATTTGTACTTAAAAACGTCTTTGTATGAATACAGTAACACATTATTTTTTCGTATTCTTACACAGTTTTAGGAAAATGTTCAGTTCATGTATAAAAGCCACTTTTCAATGCACGAGGCAGCAAGTTCATTTGCTTCAAATTGACTCGCAATAAGTCATAATTTTTTGTCACCGGTAACTTCCATGCCAAACATCGGTCATGGAATAATTCGCAAAGCAATTCCAAGTTCTGTTGTTACAACAAGTGCATTGAGAAGCATTCCATTTATCTTACAAGTAGGTGTATTTATTTCTCATGTTAAAATTCTAAATCATTTTCTGCGGAAAATAAAATTAATATTTTGTTAAAATGACCTATCAACGCTTGGCTCTGTGAGTATCGCAAATTATTTCCCCTTCTTGATCAACCACTGCATGAATGCAAATACAAAAGTGCACCAATACGCGGTACAACGCTGCTGTTGTTGCTTGCAATTATCAGCAATTATAACTGCAAACAACAAGTTGGCAATTTTTTTTGCGCGCTCAATTGAAGCCGGTTTGCTTTCTGTTTACAATATGTGCGATCATTACTGAACCTGTTGTAGGCACTTACCTTTGCCCACAGCAGAGCCCCCTAATCGAATCCGATCGCCACTCGCGGTAATTTGCTGTCGCAGTGCAATCGATCTAGCTGTCAAATGGTCCACACTTGTGGTGCGCGATGGAAACATTCCAATTGAGTGAGCAATGTTACATCATTTCGCGTCCCAATTCGCTCTAATCTCTTGAAGCTGTCTGCAGTGATCCAATTCCGTTGAAGACGGTTCAATTGCCAGTACCCTCAGACAGTGACTATCTCTTCATAATGGTCCATACCCGATCAGAAATGAGTATCATCATTCGAATTTGTAATTATTGACGACGATCTTGAACTCCTGATCCGTCTTCAAAACGTGAAGAGAAGGCCATTTCTACGTATTTGTGATCCTGTTTAAAAAATTAAATGGCGGGATCTGCAGAAATAAATTACTGTTTTTTCAATTAAAAAAAAATGGAAATAAAATTCCTCAATTGAACCCTCGTTCTAAGCTCTTTTGAAAATTATCTAAAATTTTGAAAAAAAACCTCTGAGGCCAATTACGAAAAAGGAAAACAAATTGCTTATAATTATTTTCTAACTTAAAAAAAGTTATTTTGAATCAAATGATGGTTCACAGCAACGAATATTGAGTTTCATCCAATAAACATTTCGGATTCCGACATGGACATTCGACCACTCATAAGCTTTTACGTGTAACGAATTCAGAACGTTCCAACAAATTTTCAGGTTTTTCAATTGATCTTGCTTTTCTAGACATAGAAAAAGCATTCAAAAGTGTTTGGCATGAAGGCTTGATTGTAAGATTTAAAAAAACCTCTAATTATCCAACATACATTGTTAGAATAATCCAAAGTCATCTGTCAAATCGTACACTTCAGGTTAATTATCAGAACTCCAGATCTGAAAGACTTCCTGTAATAGCTGGTGTTCCCCAAAGCAGCATTTTGGGACCAATATTATACAATATGTTCACATCTGACTTACCTGAGTTACCTCAGGGATGTCAAAAATCTTTGCGGATGACACAGGCCTTTCCGCCAAAGGACGAAGCCTGAGTGTCATCTGTAGTCGATTGCAAAAAAGTTTGGATATTTTTTCTTAATACTTGCACAAATGGAAGATTTCTCCCAATGCTGCCAAAACTCAACTAATAATATTCCAACATAAACCGTAATCTCGGTTCCATAAAATTAGTTAGATTTTCATAATACATTCTGATATAATTATGTTGTTTTTCTCTTACACCTTTCTGATCGGGTATACATATGCAGAACAAATGATCTTATGCACTCACGGGATGATCTCATCCCGCACTTCGTTGGATACGAACAAACTTTGACTAGAAATAATGATGCCAATGTAGTATACCAGTAGGTACTCGTTGAGTGTTTGTTCGTTCCAAGCACTTACAACTGATGAGCGCGAGCTCGGAGCACGGGGCAGGGCAGGGACGTTGAGATCTCGAGTGCGAAAAATATGCAAATCCCGCACAAAAGTTCCAATCGAACCATTTCTGATGAAAGCGAGGCAAACGAACGGCGGTTGAGCACGAACTGTGATCGAATTTCCTCTCAAGTTGTTGGTTTCTTTGTGAACCGCGAACAGCTTAGTTGTTGAAAAATAGGCGATTGCTGGAATTACTCATAGCAGAAGCTCTCAATTTCAATTGGATTTCCAGGGAACAACATTGTGTCAAATTTGCAGTAATATTCTATTAGGTTTTATAATTGTTTCATGCTACTAGTTTAGGATACAGTAAAGTAAATCATTTCACGCGAAGTGGTTGATCTAATTTTTATGCTCCAGCTTGAAGAAGTCTGCTATCAATGTATGGCGAGTGGTGAGCTCGTTCTATGCTTTTTTATATGTTTGCGTTTCTCTTACACCAAAGTATACCAAAACATATATGTTCACTCCAATAAATGTTCCAATAAAGCGGATTGTCTCTCAAGTGACAAAATAGCACTTAAATTCGCCTTGCGTGATAATTTAGTGGTATTATGGAGCTACCATGCATAATATGAGAACGATGGACAAATGTTTGACCTACGACCTCTAACAGGATTTTCGTTATAACTTTTTTTTAGTTGTGCCTAGAGTGTCCAAATGGTCGGGAATTTTGCTCGTCTCGGGACCAAAAATCTAAGCTTATCCCGGGAAATCCCGGGATTTCCCCAAATTGTCGATAAAACTAGTATTTTGGTTGAAACAAAAGTACAAATTCAAAAAAAGATAATATAATTTTCTAAAATAATATGTTAATTATAAAACATCACTTTTTTTGTATGACTTTTTCATTCCGATGAAGTAACTTAACAAAAATCCAAACTTATCTTGACTTATTACGGTATTACGGTGCTAGGTATTTTTTCAATTCTCTATATCACTTATGAATGGAGGTATGGTAAAAAATAAGTCATGATATTAAAGCAATTTGCTTCAAACATTTACAAAGTCCTCAAAACTGTTCTAAAGAAACGGTTAAATGCCATTGAAGGTCTTGTGGAAGATCATGTAAAAAGTTAAATACCCAAAATTATTGACTGAAGTTCAGATGTATTTTCAAATTTGCTTTCTTAGCCTAGGATTATTAAACCGGCCAATTTTGAAGAGATAAGCATTGAAACTTTGCAACTAGTCAAAAAAATGTGTTTCTTGCTAAGTAATGCCAGTTTTTCATTGAAATTTAATGGTTTTCATCAAATTCCACGTATACTTCGGGAATCCCGAGATTCCCGGGATGTCAAAACTAAAATCCCGGGAAACGGGAAATCCCAAAATTGGATGGACACTCTAGTTGTGTCTATTGAAATTACTTCAGGAAATATTTTCAGAAGTGCAATGGATTTTTTCAAGGTTTAATTCAGCTCCAAAACATTTTTTTTACTAAAGCTTGTTGTTTTACAGCCTTGTTGTTGGGCTGTCATACCTTACATTTTAAGCCAGTTTGAGTTTCATCTACACTTTTTCTGCGACATAACTTGTGTGCTGCACAAATGATGTGATATGACCAACAATAGTCTTCTACATATTCGGAATTATTTGTAAGACTTGTGCTAAAATAAATTACTCTAACTCTTTCCTATTTTTTCTCGTTTTCAGGTATGCCCAAGTTATCATTCATACATCAACAAATCCTTAGCTCGTACGTAAGTTAATCTGTTCAATATCTTTTTGAAACTTTATCCACCAAGAAAACTAATTCAAACAGCCGTAAGTCATGAGAGCTTGAACTTGATTGGTCGCCTGTGGTTGCTACTCCAGTTGTAAGATATGACTGCCCGGCAGGGCGGCCTAGAGCAGAGCACTTACATACATTAAACTTGGATATCGGATAAATTTCAAACTATTTCAATTTGAAACTCTATATTCTACGTCTGACTTTTTCTCACTCCTCTTTCACTACGGCACTGATGATCTGGTCGACTCGTTTGGGCCCTTTCAACAGTGATGGCGGCTTTCGCTCTGCACGATCTGTGCAAAGCTCCTTCTTCTTCACTTTTTGGGCACAAAGGCCGCCGAAGCAACGGTTAGGAGGAGGAGTTGAACTCCTTTTTCGGACTCCCCCTAGCGACGCATGGTGTCTTCGTGCACCATGACGATTAACTGTGGAGGCGAGAAACTCTGTTGACTGAGCGCCCACAGTGAGAGCTCAAAAAAAGGCTAATTTAGAACTAGATTGATTTGTGCCAAAAGATGTTTGTGCATTTTATTGCGTACCGACCCCAGACATCAAGTTGTTAATTTCAATTAACAGCTTAATTCAATTTTTTATGCCCTGTAGGATGTAGGAGATGGAATCCTAAACCAAAATTCAGCAATGAAGATACAACTTGTGCCACTGTCAACTAAAAGCAATTTGCAGTAAAGACAGGTCTCGAGAACTTATTCAAATAGTCTCAAGTCAAAAAAGTGAACAAACTTACTTTATCGATCCTTAGTGATTCGCAGACGAAATTCCCCACGTTCCGCTATTACCCAACTAGATTTTTCAATTTTAGAACGTTTAATTCCGGAATTACAAAACAGCGTAAGTAAGAATTTCAACTTTCGCAACCCTACCGCTACTTTCACCGGTCCGTTGTATGGAGAGACAAAGTGACTTAACCACGAATCAAAACAAAACACTACTTGAGCCGATTTTGCACTGGTAGAAAAACGTCAAAAGTAACTGAATGAAACAGCTTATCATTTTGTTATAATTATTTTTGTGGTAAATTACATAAACTACCTAATAATAAATCTTCGAGCTGTTCAGTAGAATACTATACCATTTAATTCCACTAGAGTTTGTATCCTATGACAGATACGCGTATTTCGACCTCAACTTTAAGGCCGTCTCCAGTGTCGTGTACTAGATTCGACTCGACGAAGTCGTTAAATGATATAGTACTAAATTCGGTTTTTTCATCAACTTATAAACTACCTAGTTTTTGAACGCGAATTGATTGTATGCGAAATTTTAGTGATGTACACGGCGAAAAAATATTAAAAAGGTGATTCATTTAAAAACAGTTTTAGAAGACTGGTTGTGATTCGTCTTGATTAATTGTCTCAAAACCGTATGGAAGTTACTTATGTTGATTTGAAAAAGTAACAGAGAAGTATTTACGAGAATGACTTGAAGATCCAAACATTCAATAGGCCTTTTCACGTGACAGCTCCGAGTATGCATTTGTTTACATCGATGAAGGAACGGTGCATTTCCATAGGCCTTTTCACGAGACGTTCCAAATCAGCTGACTTTGGAGCGCTTTGACAGCTGTTCAATGGAAATAACAGCCCCGTGTATGCATCGGTCCTCCGCCTAGGACTAGCCACATGAAAAGGCCTATAAAAGAACTGTCAAACGGCTTCCAAATCAGCTGGTTTGAAACGCCTTGTGAGAAGGCCTATAGGAAACCTCGTCATCCCGTAGGGCTCGAAGAGTGACGCTTCCCACCCAAGTAGTAGTAGGAACGTTAGAAATGTAATTATATCTCGCGTTCAGTATCATAAGGGCGTAATTTCAGTGATCGGTCTTCTCTTCAGCTCGTATATATTGGCCGGGTGGCTGTTTTCGACGGCTGTTTTCGGTAGAAATTGTGTTATTGTCAAAATTTTATTTGTTTTAAGAGAGATTGTATCCAAATCGGTTCACTAAAATTCAACTTGAATCTGTGAAATGTTCAAGTAGCATGCATTCGCCTTTTTTTTTTTGTACAACCTAACTTAAAATTTAAAATATCCAAGGGGGATCGGGTTCAATTCTCCATTTGTATGTTTTGTTACAATAAATAAAGAAACAAATAAGACGATAACAAGATTAAAAAACTACAAGAAACCCTAGTTTTTTATTCTGTTAGTCTATTGATCGAAATTCTCGATTGCACATGTTGTTTGTCGGCATTAATTTGCTTATAGAAGCACAGTGAATATGTTTGGGATAAAATGAGAATTTCAGATTACACTCTAGGAAATTTAGAAAACCCTCATTTGACTGGAAGGAAATTTTGCTAGGAAATTTAGAAAACCCTCATTGGACTGGAAGCGATGATATTTAATTTTCTCAACATAGATTTCACTATTAAAGTCTTGTGAATATGTGAGAACAAAAATTGAAATTTTGGAAAACAATCCAAAGTTATTTTATCTAGAAACTATTTCTCGCGTTCAGTGTCATAAGGGCGTAACTGCTGTGGTCAATAAGGCTATCCATGAGGACTTTCCGTGATAGGACTGACAGCTAAAAGTGTGCATGCAACCGAAGCGAAGGGGTAAACAAAACATGCGAGTGTTATCAGAGCTTTACTTTTTCTTTTGTAATCGAACGGTCACTCCAATCGCGAAACGTCAAAAACTCATGGTAAACAAAAAACCAGCTGATCGCAGCTGTCTCATGGATTGCCTTATTTATTTTCATCTATTTTCTCTTTTGCTAATTACTTGGCCGGGCGACTGTTTACGACTGCTTTTTATGCAGTATAAAGAACTCATCGTCTTTCGTCATGCATCATCGTAAAAAGTTTTGAAAATCGTGAAGTTTGTAGACACAAAAGTCAATTTTGACAAATTGAGATGTAAAATTGTGAAAAATAATGAAATCTTTCTTGTGGGTTTCAATTCCACGACTCCCAGTACGCTAGACTGGGCGCGTTAACCAACTACGCCACGGAATGGGTAACGATTCTGCAACGCCGTCGGCCAACCTGAAACCAAAGTCCGTCAGGACCCCACATATTCCTTCACAACTCCACATCTCTTTGGGGCTCCTTAGATGCCCAATTCGACTCTCCTAAGCGTGCCTATGAACAACAGTGAGAGATTTGTAGGGTCGTGATGGATTTACTCGTGTAAATCGAAATGGAAAGCAATGACATGTTGTTTCTTTGATATTTATAAGCTTTAAATGTCCATTGAACATGTTTGAGCGAAAAATATAAATTTTGTTATCTAAAATTTAATATCTTGTAGACAATTGAAAAAGGCTCAAGAGGTCTTGGGCCTTTTTTCGGAAACGTTGCTGTACAGTATGGCCCATTAAAATAAATGCAAAAATCGTCATATCATGTTTTATGGTAGTTTTTACATAGAAAATATGAATGAATCATGAATATTATTCATTACTTGTATTGTATAATCTATTTAGACTCAGTTTTTCGCTTTGGACATGATTTTTATCTGTAACTTTCACCTTACCAGAGAGGAATTGGAAGCATACCTTAAAATTTTATCATGCGGACGTCGAGTTCAATATTTGTGTGATGAAAGCTTTTAAAACAACAACGATGACGTCAGCTTCTTCACAGGCCTTGTCCCTAGCATACGCCCATATCAAATGATAGAATTGGTTCATACCTGGGTCATTGGAGACTTAAACATTTTCAACCTTCATATAAGTGTGATAAGCGGCTCCGTTTTGCTCAAAACCTATGAGCTAGTATTGATATAAGTTGTCTCTAACTAAAAGAACAAATTTCATCCTCAAAAATCTGTTAGAGGCCTCCATATTTATTTTTTATTCAACTTAAACAAAAAATAAAGGCATATTAAACCTTTAAGACGCAAATGCCCTCAAAACCCTGGCAAAATATTGTATTGTGATCATGAAAAACTCGTTCTCTAAGAACTCCTCCATCCTCTGATAACAAACAAACTAAAATTTTCAACAATACAGTGTGATTTTTGGATTTTTGGAAAGTTTATCATTAAAGTATACGACAATCAGACGCTGTTTCTTGCTTTGGGCTGGCAAAACCTTTGAGCTTCTTTACTTTATTACATTATTTAAGACAGTAAGAAAATTATGACGAAAATTATCCTGTATAGCGAAGTTATGTCAGAATATACTACAATAATCACAAATTACATTCACTAGCAAAAATAATGAAAATAGCGCAAGTGGATTCTATATTCACGTTCAAACAATTTTCGCATTTTTTTATGGGCCATACTGTAGTGCCCATTTTATACAGTTCACGTAAACTAAAACCACTATCAAGAAGCAATTTGCAGGTTGAACCATCCATCTAGCGAATATAGAGCCTAGATTGGAACCCCACCGGAGCACGTGGTATCTTTTCACAGATTCAATTTAAATTTGTACATTTGACACGTGTTCGTCGTGTATATGTAAACTTCAAAGCCTTACAACAGTAAAATTACGTAGGCTGGATAGCCTAGAACTTGACAATTCAAAAGTGCAAATAGAGATGTATGTTGGTTTTTCCTGATAGTGGTATTGGTGTGCGTGAGAGTGAATTAATGTGGGCTCAACAGCGACTAGTCATTGCTTACCAATGTCGATGTATCCTTTTCTAATGTTTGTCCAGACTTGATCTTTGTCACAATTTATTTTACTTAAAGGACTATGATGCACCCTCCTGTTTAACCTTTATTTACCGTAAACCAAAACTAAAAATGATGGCATGTTGTATTCTCGACCTTAATTTGATTGCATTAAACCAATGAACATTTTTGGACAGAAATAGACAAATTCACAAGTCATCGCAATATATTTTGATATAAAGACAAACAGTTATAAAACTACTCTTTTTGCAATTCCGTGGCATATCATCCTACTTTTCCTAACAAATGGTACTGAAAAGTTTATAAAACTATCTTTTGTGGCTTTTTCGGTCAAACGTAGTGAAAGCGGGATAGTTATTTAACTTCCAACGTTTCGGCTCGTGGTTGGTGCCTTCCTCAGGGAGGTTATATGTGTACCGCTACTTGTTCTAGGCCTTTTTCTAGGCGTAGATGTGTCATGGTGTGGGAATGATTTGATACATATAACCTCCCTGAGGAAGGCTCCAACTACGAGCTGAAACGTTGGATGTTAAATAATTATTCCGCTTTCACTACGTTTGACCGAAAAAGCCACAAAAGAGGGTTTTATAAACAATCCAACCGGTCGTATCAAACAGCAGTACTGAAAAGTTCTACTTTTAAGCACTATTAACGGTACTGAAAAGAAGCACTTTCAGTACTGTGTTGAGGATCCTTCGAATCTATTTCTCTCCATACAGTTCTAATACAACATCATTTCTCTCCATTCAGTTCTCACATGACACTTTCGGGACTTAGATGTAAATGTGGGATCCTTCAGTCGCCTGCAATCAGTGAAACAGAAGTTTACAGTTAATCATAATTAAAATTTCTTTCTCAGCACAATGAAAAATCGCAAAAGCCCTGGTGCTAATATTGAAATTAGTTTTATCACCCAAGAACATCCATTAACATTCCAAACTGCTTAGCCAAGAACCCGACGCAAAAGACGGTGGAGGTTGGAGACCAAAGTCATGGTAACGCGCGCACAATTGACGCCATAAATATTAATGATCGGTACCTCTCTCAAAGTTTCCCCTTGTTTTGGAAGTGGTTCAGTTCACCAGAAGTATACCTACTGTAGTGTAGATGCATGTGGGAAAGAACCGAACCAGACTGAGACTGAGACCCGCCTTGTCGTCACGCATCATTTGGAGAACAAGTGCAAATTTTAGTTTCTGCTCGGTTCTCGCGCGGAGTCCATTAAAATATTTTCGGCTTTGCAGTTTGAACAGCGAACCGCCGCCGATCGCGCGAGCTAAGCCCAGAAGCCGCCGACGCACAGTGGTTCATAGCTGAAAATAAACTAAAAATAATTAAATTTGCGAATTATCTCGATGATATTTTTAATAGCAATTTTTCAAATTTAGTAAAATTGATCTTGATATTTTGAAGATATTTAAACTCTCACTTTAACTATATCAAGAATGACAACATGGAATTTCTTCAAATATTGTACAATACTTCAAATTACTTCAATTACTTTTTCATGATTTCTCCTTTATTTGGATGATTGTCACATTTCGTTATATGGTAATGATAATCTCTCATCTGTATCTCGAACCTGTGACACCCGTAATGTCGCATTTTTGAAGTCCTGCTTCTTTGCTCTTTCAGCCACAGAAGATGAACTTTGTGTGGAAAAAAGAGATTAATAGGGCGATATTCAAAACTGAAAAGGCAATAGATGGCTCTTTTTCAGTGGTAGTAAATAAGGCACCACGGAAGATGAACTGAGCACACAAAGTTATCTCTCCACATTGCGCTTGATTACTTCTCACTACTTTTTCGATCCAGTTTCCTAATTGCAAGTAATTTACGTTTTTCATTATTTTCTATACGTTTTGACAGTTCTTGACTACCATTCATCCATGCGCTTGTGTTGGAAGCTTGAGAAACGAGCGTAGCGCGATCAGTGAGTGAAATGCAAACATCAATGCCGTCACTCGACGGCCAGTGAGAGAAACTGAATGTTTGCTGTTTGCGCCAACGGTTAGCATTTGAGAACGATGTTAACAGTCGTTTCCCTAGTGAAACCATCACTTTTCCCCGTCATAAAATCTGCGACTGTGGTAGTGATAAGATTTTTGTTTTGCCCCCACTTACCACTAAATACAAACACTAAGCGCATGGTATATCTGTCAAAACACTGGACAGCATTGAAATATTCCCTATTAGTGATAGGCGATTTTGAATCGATGTTCCGAACATCGATTTTTTCGTTTCAATTAATCGATTTTTTGAATCGATGTCAGGGTCACTCAAAATCGAGTGAATCGATTTTCTTCGTTCGATTTTTTATTTCGATTCAAAAGTATGAAATTGATTAGAATTTTACAATGTGTTGATGATTACTAAACCTAGTATTGAAACATAATCTTTCAGCAACATCGATGCTCTGGTTAAATTTGCTCAAAGCTATTCCCTATATGAGAATATAAAGCCAATAAAGTGCTTATTCATTGGCTTAGAAGCTTTAATGATGTAGTGATAATGTTTCTTTGTGGCAAATTTTCTATTATTGGGCTTGTCAGCATGTGTAACTATTACAATGCCTATATGCATCTATGATGCTGATTTGGGACTTATTATTAGTTATTACTTGAGTACTTTTGGCCAACATTTCTATGAAGTGAGGCCACTGCGCAACGATCGGTCGCCGAAAGAATTGTTATGCACGGGAACGGATAAGAGCGCCCATTTCGCTCTCGATCATCGGCATCTGGCCAGCATCTTTACACACAGCATTAAAGAGCCGAAGCGCTCTTGAGGGGGACCCTCCATATCGAGGTTAATAACAGGGAGCTACTACTCTGTGTGACCGTTGACTGACTAACTGTTGTTCGGCGGTGAGCCATATTTTGCGAATCAATTGAAACGTTCGATTTTTCGGGGTCACTTTCCATGTGGGGCGTTAGATACAAGGGCGTAATCAGGATTTCCGACAGAGGGGTCGAAAGTGCACAATTAACTATGGTAGTCTACAATTTCTAAAAGCACCCCGCAAAGTGTTCTTTGAATGATTTATTCAAGGAGGCCGTTTGGAAATCATAAAGATTTTATCTCGAGTTTCCTGTAAAAATTGCTTCAGAAATCTTTCAAATATTTCTCAAGAAACAAACTATTATGCTTCATTACAAGTCATCAAGGTCAGTAGTGTTAGTTCAAATTCAAATTCAAATTATTGTTTATCGTTTGCCAAATCAAATCCCTTAAACAACCCTTTCCGCTCTATTACTGATATTACTGATCCTGAGTAGCGTTCTTGCAACTGCTGGCGGTCAATCATGCTCCTTCTTTTCTTCTTTTCAAGTCATTCGAATTCGCCCTATGGCTACGCCCATGGTCAATTCTATGAATAGCTCTTTCATTGGGGTTCGCGTGTTACATGGCGTTTCCATTGAGGTTGGCTTAGTAGCTGTGTTGCTAATCCCCGGAAGAAATGCAGAACACGTGTTCACACGGAAAGAACCAACCACGATTGATCATCATCACGGGCGGTCCGGAGGCGGATGGTGGAGCAAGCGGCCGGTAGTGGCCTGCAGATTGCACATGAATCTTCGGTTTTGTGCGCGACAGGCGGTACCGACGCCCCAGTACGATGCGGTCACGGGAAAACTATAAACATCTGCATTCACAGCCTGGGTCCAGCATCCACACACATGTCTCCAATAAAAGCGATCTCAAACATAAACCTTGTTCAAATTGTGCGATCCTTGTTCCACCCGAGGGTTCGGTTCGAGAAATGGGGCAACATATTGAAGTGCGAGCGCGCATTCCGCATTCGGTGGATGTCTGACGGAGCCGGGTCAGAGGGTGCAGATCCAGATCATCATCTAGCAGCGCCACCGAACCCGACCTGATCGAACAGATATGCGACCGCGCCGCGAGATGAACCGACTGACCGACCGACCGACCGTGTCAAGTGATGAAATGAGTAATTGGACATGCGAAAGTCTAAACAAATGGTTGCGTTTCACAGTGGTTCCTGTTTCACAATCATCACAATATTTGACGAAAA
Organism: Aedes aegypti; assembly: GCF_002204515.2. NCBI lineage: Eukaryota > Metazoa > Arthropoda > Insecta > Diptera > Culicidae > Aedes > Aedes aegypti. The sequence goes on along the minus strand of NC_035107.1, from coordinate 256,446,639 downwards.
TACTTTCAGAAATTTCCAATTCTATTATGTTTTGACGGTCAAAACCACTCTTGAGGTTATTGTCATTGGTATCGCTTCAAAAATTCTGATTTGGTTTTTTTTTTCATATAAAGTCAATACGGTGTTTCAAGAAATATGTATTTCAAGTTATATAAAATTTCACTCTACTTTTATCTTTAGTATACTCTGCCCTCCGTTCTTTAAGGCGCTACATATAATTTTTAGAGCTCATATATTGAATTAATTTGTTGTTTTTTTTTTCTGTGATTTCCTCAAGAATTTGCATTGAGTTCATCTACAAATTACATCAGGGTTCATACGAAAATTTCTCCAGGATTTATTTCTTAAAAAAAATTTTACACAGATTTCTAAAACACATTGTTTTTAAAACAATAATGTCCTAATTTTGTCAACCCCATGCTGCATAAAATCGGGAAAAAAATTCGACTGATTTCAAGTTTTATTTTAACTTAAGAACTAAGTTTTATGATTTTGTTAATATGAACATTATTTTTTTTAACTTCCATTTTCTATGTACCGTTACAAGGTAACATTGATAAGTTTCTTGTATAATTATTAAGAATTTCAAAATTCGGTATTTAGATGATTGTATAGACGTGGCCATGGTCATTATTGACTCTATGCATCCAATATTGCCAGTATGAACGTATTTAGTCTAGTTGAAATATATATAAATTTTAGGCTGAAAAAATCGGGCAAAAAGGATGCTAAAATCGAGGGTAGATAAAATCGGGGGTAGACAAAATCGGGGGCTGACAAAATCGGGTCATTACTGTATAATATTCATAGAAAAAATTGGGTAGTTCTGGAAGAATTGGGCCTTTCGGATTCCCATGACTTTCCGAACAACTCTTTCTCATCTGGTTAACAAGATAGTTTTTTTTTATATATTTTATTAATAAGCTTATTAGTGTCACCTAGCGGCAAAATTAGAAACCAAACGTTTTCCTTTTGGATGTCCTAGACCTGTCCTGAACAACTTTGTCTTTTCGGATGTCCTCAACAACTTTGTCAAAGACTTGAAATTTTTATCTCATATGAATCATATGATAGAGCTTGCTTAAAATGTATAACAACTACCGAAAAGCTAAACATTACATATAATTTGCAATTGGATTAGATGGACAAATTGATGTGAAGATTTGCGAAAAAGTTACACGTCTTCTCAGTGAGAATCGAACTCACGACTTCCCGATCTCTAGTTGGGGCGCGTTAACCACTACGCCATGAGAGGACTCGTGAACGCAGAAGTTAACCTGAATTCGATTTCAGCTCAATAATCACGTGGTCCTTTTTCGCAAAGTGCACCTCTTTCGGAAGAATTAGATGCCCATCCAAACACAATGCTTTCTATATATATCCAATGCCTAGCCCGAGAGGGCATTGTTTTTTAGGTATAGGAATAGCACACTACACTAGCCAGCAACTGCGCTGGCTGAGGTTTCTATTGTGTGGGCTTCCAATGGGTCGCGACGTTCTCAAACGACCGGTTACGGAACATGAGTCCGTTGCTCGATAAATACTTGTTTTTAATTATGAATCGTGGTTTACGGCTAACCAGCCGAGTGGAAGTTTAACAACTACCGAAAAGCTAAACATTACATATAATTTGCAATTGGATTAGATGGACAAATTGATGTGAAGATTTGCGAAAAAGTTACACGTCTTCTCAGTGAGAATCGAACTCACGACTCCCCGATCTCTAGTTGGGGCGCGTTAACCACTACCAAATTACATGTTTGTGTGTCTCAAGGATTAAATTATGTGTCTCTAGTTGATTTGAAGTCGCTGAATCTGATGCCGTTCTCGGAAATCTGGGACATTTAGCTACAGGTTACTAAAATTATATAGTGTTTAATTTGGCATTTTTAACAATCAATATCTTAAAAACTAGACGTGCTATGATATTTTTGAAAACGGCACTAGATTCAGCAACCCTTAAATATGTATACATCGGTATTTTGATGATTGAGACAAAAACGTGTTTCGAAGTGTAATGAATTATGTATTCATTCGGAAGAAAATAATTCCTTCAAGAAATTGAGATTCCTTCCTCTTCTTTCTATTCGACGTTTTGTCCATCCATGCATTTAATCTAATGAATGCTTCCTAATTCACTAAACATTAGTAAAATATCTACTTAGATTCCACTAGGAAAAACCCTTCTAAATATTTTTCGAGCAATATCTCCAGAAATTTCTCCATGGATTCCTCCAAGGATTATCCAAGTATTTTACAGAGATATATCTCTGCTAGAATTTCTCCAGGGATACCTCCAAGGATTACTATTTCTACAGGGATTCCTTCAGCAATTTACCTAGGAAATTCTTCAAAGATCCTTCATTCAAACAACCCTCATCTATTAACCCAGGTAACTTTTCATTGATTCATTCAGAAATTTACCTAGATCCTTCAAATATTCCTACATGAATTTTTCAAGAGACTGCTTCAGGAATTCTTCCAGGAAAATTTCTACAGGGATTCCTACAGAGATTTCCTCTGGTATCCGTACAGAGACTCCTGCACGATTTTATTCAAAGGATTTTCCAAGGAACCTTCTTGGAATTCTCTGAGGAACCTTTGAATAAATCTCCGGAATAATTCCTGGAGGAATCTGGAGAGGTTAACCTGGGGAAATTTCTGCAAGTATACTTGGACGATTCTGCATAAATCTCTGGAGAAATAACAAGAGTAATTCTTTAAGATCCCTGGAGCAATTCCTGTTTAAAGCCAAGAATTTTTGCAGATTTCCCTGGTGAAATCCTTGAAGGAATCTTTGGAAAGATTTTTTGAGGAAACGCTTAAAGAATCCTTGAAGAAATTTCCTCAGCAATCCCTGAAAGAATTACTTGAAAAGTTCCCGGAGAAATTTATGGAAGAATTCCAGTAAACATTATACGGGAGGAAACTATGAAGGAATCACAGAGAATCTTTGTAGACATTTTCCTGCAGAAAACCCTGGACTGATTTTTGGAGGAATCCCTAGAGAAACACCTGACAGAATACTTGGAGGTATTGCTTGATGCATTTGAACGCGTTCAGTTCGCGTTCCAGTTCAATTTTTTGAACGCAGCGATCAAGTAGGCTTGAACATTGAGCAGTTCAAAAATATGAACCCGTGCGAGCCAAAAACTGAACCCAATGGACCAATGCACGAGTTCACTAATTTGACGTTTGAGCGGTGCCGAATTCACTTGTTGCCACGGTCCCGTAAATAACACGGCACCACTTAAACGTCAGATAGTGAACTCGTGCATTGGTCCATGGATCAATGCACGAGTTCACTAATTTGACGTTTTAGCGGTGCCGAATTCTCTAGTTTCCATGGTCACATAAATAACACGGCACCGCTAAAACGTCAAATAGTGAACCCGTGCATAGGTCCATTGACTTTGACTGATACACGACAAAAATCTACGTCGAAGCTTTGTTTAGAAATTTAAAACAGCAAGAGCAGTATGTTTTTTTTGTTCATGAAAATTTGAGACGATCAATTCATTCATTTCTCACGTAAGAGCTCCAATCTAAATTGTGAACTGAACGGGCCGTTCTTGAGCAGCGGCTGGCTCTTGCTCAGAAGTTCATTGTCTACTGCGTTCTCGTGCAAATTTGGCTCGGGCTCCGTTCACTTTTGGCTCGCGTTCAGTTCAAAATGCATCACTGCCTGCAAGATTTTGTTCAAAGGAATTTCCAAGGAATCTTCTAGGGATTAAATAGCAATTCCTCAAATGATTCTTCCTAGAGATTACTACAAGTAATACTACAGAGATTTCTCCATATTTTTCTAGAGGGGGTCATCCAGGTATCTCAGGGGATTACTCCTAGGATTTTTTCATGAAAAATTTTTAGAGGTTCCTCCAGGGATCGCTCAAAGAATTTCTCCAGTGATTCTTCCAGGAATTTGGTCTTTTCAAAATCTTCTTCAGTAAAGGAGCACCGCAATTACTCTCTCAGGGAAATTTCTGAATAAATCCTTGTAGGATTGATATACCCTCTAGAAGAATTTGTTCAGAAATTTTGATAGTCCAATAACGAATCTCTGGAAACAATTTATCGGGGAAATACTAGACGATGACAACGTGGCATAGTTGGCTGCACGTTCGCTTTATAAGACTCCTCTTCTAGAGCTTCTGCTACAACCGATCTCGATGACTGGCAACCGGTGTATGGCAATAGAAACATAGACTTCTTCTACCCGTTTCCCCGATGGACTGATAACAACAGCGGCAAACAACATCCACGTGCTTCTACGTTTCTACTGGTGAGTGGAGGCAGAACAGAGACAACGTCGCAATCAGATCCACAGGTAAAATAAGAGTTTAAGGAACAGTGGGGGAAGTGTATCAGTGGGGTAAGTGGATCATTTGTCAATATAAAGCATAAATACTTGACTATGTTGAATGTTTTCGCACCATTGCTTCGTTTTAGGTTATATTCTTACGCCCACACTGATACTATTGCAAAACTGGTACTACACGTACACTAACACAAGCAAACTTGTTAGCTGCAAAAAGTAAGTAATTTGAAAATTGTTTTCCATCAATCAAAAATCCATTGTATCTCTGTCTAAAATTGAACTCTATTATTTTTTTTTTCGACACTTGGTGAGCATTTCAGTTCTAATTGAATGAATCACAATGTAAAATATGTAATTTTTATAAATAAATACAAATATATTGGACATGGTACACTTACCCCTACTTTTTAATGGAGTGGGGTAAGTGGATCAAGAATAATTATCATTTATTGGCAGGCTGCTTACGAGAATTTTAATAAGCTTCTATATCGCAAATGTTGTTTTTCTTTATTTTGTTCCATTCCCAGCTTGAATTTGTCAAATTGACCATAGAAAATTTGAATTAATCCACCTAAAAGTTTTTTTAACCTTTCTGGTATAAAAAATATAAAAAAGAATAATAATTTCAAAATTCACACGAAACTTTTCGTGGTTTATCTATGCTGAGTTGTAAAAGAGCAAAATATACTAATTTTTCAATCGAAAGCATAGTATCGTACCTTATTTGTCCATATAAATGATACACATATATTCATAAATAAAATAGAAGGATTTCAGTTTGTTATTCAAAAGTAAATGTAACTAATATTTTTAAACCAAGAGTGTTTTTCGAAAATATCGTTAGGAATAATCCTATAATCCTTCTGTATGACTTATGCGTATAAATGGATGAATTTTCTCCAATTTTTTCTAGTTACAATGTTTGTTTTTTTGTTAAAATTAGTATAAACTAATATAAAGATACTTTTTATTATATTTTGATTAAATAAAAATACTTTTCCATTTTAAAGTATTAAAATGTAACATAACAAGCACCAATAACAAGAACGAGGGTAATATCATTCTTATTAAACATAATCACACTACATTTCTTTCGAGCACAGATTTTTCTCAATGGTGATCCACATACCCCACCATGGTGGGGCAAGTGGATCATTTGGCGCAAATTTTTAAGTCTCTCATACTAAATACATAACAATCAGAAAAATCGAAATAAATGACGATTTGAAGAATAATAGTTCCTCATTTGTTATCCACAGAAAAAAGTTTCAATTATATTATTCACGTTAGCTGTACATAACAATGAAGTTAACTATTGATTTTTCTGTATCCACTTACCCCACGGTACCTTATATGTAATGTATCAGATGCTGTGCGTTAGGGCAGTAATCTATTACTATTCAGCTGGCGTGATGCCTAACGACGGATACAGCTATCAAATAAGGTCATAGGACAAAAAATCCTGGATGATTACTTGGAAAAATCTTTGGAGTGATGTACCGATTTTTTTGGAGATATTCCTGGTAGAACTCTTGAAGAAAAATCATGATGTATTTTTTTGTAGAATCACTGGAGAAATTCCAGGTAGAACCCCTGAAAAAATCCTGTTGGAATTTCCTGAGGAACCTTTGAATAAATCTCCGGAATAATTCCTGGAGGAATCTCGAGAGGTTTTTTTTTATAAGGCACTTTGTGCTCGTGGCCACTACTGTGCCGGATTCAGTTGATCTGTATCTTCTTTACCGATACAGATCTATTTTTAACTTATCTATATTTACATCTTCTTTCACTCTCTCCCACTCACCGAGCAGGTAGAAGAGAGCTCTGCTGTTAGTGAGGCTAGCTGCCTGCGAAGAGGGTCAGTTTGTCTCAGTCACCATCTGATACTGACGGGAGATTGAGCAAAGCACAGTCCTCCGTGAAGCGTCTTCTGGTGGCTGGACGGGTTTTTTGTGGAGGGGCTGGGAATCGAATCCATGACCTTCCGCTTATAAAGCGAAAGCGTAACCTCAAAGCTACAGACCCCCCAATCTCGAGAGGTTAACCTGGGGAAATTTCTACAAGTATACTTGGACGATTCTGCATAAATCACTGGAGAAATAACAAGAGTAATTCTTTAAGATCCTTGGAGGAATTCCTGTTCAAAGCCAAGAATGTTATCTGTTGTTGTCTGTTTTTTCCCTGGTGAAATCCTTGAAGGAATCTTTGGAAAGATTTTTTGAGGAAACGCTTAAAGAATCCTTGAAGAAATTTCCTTAGCAATCCCTGAAAGAATTACTTGAAAAGTTCCCGGAGAAATTTATGGAGGAATTCCAGTAAACATTATACGGGAGGAAACTATGAAGGAAACACAGAGAATCTTTGTAGAGATTTTCCTGCACTGATTTTTGGAGGAATCCCTAGAGAAACACCTGACAGAATACTTGGAGGTATTGCTGAATGTATTCCTGAAACCCTGTTTCCCAACCAACCCTGGAGCCAGGAAGCAACATCTACATTAGATCACCGCAGATGTTGTTTTCCAAAACAGTGTAATTGAACTGAAATTACACTGATTACATTTTGACTTCCAAAGCACCTTCAGTCAGTTTTTTTAAACCATATGTCACTTTTTTATTAAATCAGGTCACCAAAATAATTATTTGAGATATCACTTGTCGCTATTATCCCTGTATAAGACAAATGTTCTCTAACCAATCATGAGATTACAGTGCTGCCAGATTTTATATTTTTTAAATAATTAACAGATGTTTTACCATTTTGCTTTTAATGTATTTCATGCTCTGTTAGTTTGATATTATTTTTAACAATTGAACTAAAATAAAGTTAGCTGGCAACACTGATCTTTTTGCATTGTCCATCATTTATTTAGTTCTAGATCAGCCCCGAATACCTAAAATTTGCATTTAACAATAAAGTTTTCGTCGAAATCCGAGATTACTTGGGATTGCATAGGAAAAATTCGTATTTTTTTTTAATTGAGAACGCATTTTCCCAAGATTGACTCAAAACAACTCGGGGAGTTAAGTGTTTTCGACTTTTAAATGTTCAGACACGAACACGATGAAAACAATTTTTTTGTGACAAATATATACACATTCGACGAATAACTGGTTTAAGTTTCAATTTATTTTGTTTAAATCCATTCCGTTTCACAGTGAAACAAAAATAACCTTTTTGCTTGTCTCAAGGATTAAATTATGTGTCTCGTAGATTTGGGGTCGCTGAATATGATGCCGTTTTCAGAAATGGCTCTACACGTCACAATTTTTAGCTACAGTTCGCCAAAGTTGTATAAAACACTGATTTAATTGATGTTTACATGACATTAAAAGTATGATTTATCAAACTTTTTCGTGATCTTATCCAGCAAGCATGCAAAATAGGGCTTTAACTCTTATTTTCCTTATTTTCAATATAATTAGGTTGAAATTGAAGGATAAAATTAAGCTTTAATCGATTTTTTCAACATGCTTGCAGTCTCCATACAAAACTCTTCGTTTCTCCTATATGGCAAAGTACAATACTTTTCTAAAACACCAAAAAATAACTTTTAAGCACCGATAGTATTATGAACTTTGCTCATAAGTATTGTTATACACATAAAGTTTGACTTCTGTTGCAAATATAGCAAATATATTGCCTTACAAGCTGGAAAACTTGCATGCAAGTTGGCTGATACCCGAGGAGAAAAGAATAACTCGCAATAACTAATTATATATAATGGTATTTGAAAAAAATGTTTAAAACAATAAAAAATACTTCATTTTAGTATTCAATAGCTATTGAGGACTGCTGAAGGTATTGAGCTACTGTTGAAAAATTTCACTTTTATATGAAAACTCATCATGTATTATTTAGGTAATACCTGACCTAATTATCGGCTTGGTATTTGTAGAATATGCAGAAGGTATTGTTTGAGGTATTTTACCTCTTATGCAGGGCTCATTCATACTCAATTCAGGTTGTAAGTATTGGAAATTGTCTGGTATGGAATACCTCAATTTGGTATGCAGTAGTTATTTTCTTCTGCTTGGGTATAGTCAAATTTTGCATTTTCAAAAGCCAATATCTCAAAAACTAGACGTGCTATGATATTTTTGAAAACGGCAATGGATTCAGCAACCCTTAATTAAGTAATTAGGGGTATTTTGATGCTTGAGACGAAAACGTGCTCCGCAGTGTTTCCTTTAGAAGTACCGAAGATCATTTTTCTTTCAGAAACAGTAGCCTTTTTTATTATTTACCTCCTTATTAGAAATATGCAACAAAGGCGTATAAAAAGGTATGATTCTACATGATTGAGAACAAAGTTGATCAATGAAGAGGTTAGGAAGTGAAAACAAGACAGCTATATTTATAAATTTTGGCCTATAGGCGGTTCCACTGTGCGCTCGCGGAAGATGACCAACTGTGGAACTCTAATGCAGCCGGCAGATGATTTCCAAGAAAATATTGTGTGCGTGCTGCTGAATGGCTGGATAGAAGCGACGAATCTGGGTCACAGCGACGTTGCTCCAAGATTGACGTGTTGAATTATTGCAAGAAGGGATTCCCGGGACGGCTGAATGAAACGTTAATCGACTAAATGTTGATGCTGGAATTCAAATGCATTTGGACGCCAATTTTTCACCGTCCTAATGTAATGATGATATGTATAAATCTATGATGTTTACAGTTTATGAGGAGGACATACACTTATGACATCTCTGGGGCAACTCAGAAAATGTTGTATAATGTTGATCCCAGAGCACCCTCGGGCATATCACACCGTGTAACCCAACCGAATTCCATGCCCTGAAATTAGAATTTCGAAAGATCACCGATCGGGCTTTGCTTTGTAGCCGTGGACTTAACCACTAGGGTAGAAAAGGTCCCTTAATATAATATCACGATGAATTTTCCGTCAATCGAACAAAAACACGTTTGATCAAGTGGATCCAAAAAAGCATCGAACATCTCCCCAAACCATCTGCGAGCAGCGTCTGAGCCAATATTTGCCAACCGCCATCTCGCTGCTGACCTTGAAGTACTCGAAAGCCAAACAAATTTTCGACGAATTCGTCGGTCGGTACGGTACCGCCTTTCGGGCATTTGTTTCTTGTTTAGTCTCACGTCATTGACGTCGTTAGACGTGATACTGTGCAGCAGCATCTGTATGCGCCATTCCCGGTTTCAGTTTGAAAAATCGGTTGTAAATTCCATGTAACACTAGCACACAACCCGCCCTCACGTTGGTCACTTTTGCGATCAGGAACGTCAAATTCCTTCCCTCCCCGAACTGGGAGGTGGTCTGTTTTTGCGCAATTCCTCGTTGGCAAGCCGAAAACGAAAACACGCTTTTCCGCTAAATACCTTCCAGATGCCGCACCAAATCACCATCCCCTGGCAGCATACGTTTTAAACGCGATCATGAATATCGCGATCGACGCTGGAGCTTAACCTTCTGTCTGTTTAAAAAAAATAACAAGTTGCAATAACAAAATTAATTGTGATTACAAATAAATCGTTGCCTTTTTCGTACTTTTTTAAGGCCATGGTCCTAAATGATAAATGAATTCTTGTTTTTATTAAATAATACAAAATAGCATTTCCTTGCAACTACTTTAACAATTTTTCTAATTCAAATAACGGATATAACATATTTGAACTTTAATTTTAATAATGGATCTAAATTTGAACCTTGACACTTTCGATCATGTTTGACGTTCCCATAATCGACAAAAATACCACAGGGCCTTTAGTTTTAACACTGGGGTTGTTCCTATCTGACATTTCGGAAGGGACACGGGAAATAAAATACACCCGAAATTTGAGTTTAAACCAAGGGATGTGACAAAATCTCAAAAACCTTAAAAAAATGTTTTTTGGACTTGAACTAACGAAAAACATTAAAAAAATTAAGTAATTATGTGTTTCTGGCTTAAACTTCAGCGTTTGGTACTGAAATTGGCAAAGGGCTTTAAGACCCTATTGCCCTAGAAAACTATTTTTCAAGGTATTTGAAAAACTTCCATGCGCAAATCCAAAAACTCGCAAAAACGCAACCGTTCAAAATGCTCTGAAGTCATATTATCCCCCTCCCCCAGAACACAGACAAAGGGTTAAGTATACAAAGTCCTCATCGGTTCCGAGGGGAGGGGGGAGGAAAAACTTCTGCTTGGATGAAATGTACGATCTCGTCGATGGAAATAACGTTTTATTAATTTCTGTTCCACATTCCGACCTAGCTCTATAGGAGAAACAAGGTGCGAACTGGCCCTAAAACGGATATTGCTTCATTTAATTTGACGTCAGCACCCATTCATTATGCGATCACCATGTGAGTGCTTGGCGATGTAATAGGTGATCGTTTCCGAATGAACGGATGATAAATTTCACAAGGGAATATTAGTTTCAAATTGATTCAACCTGCGCGACCTATGTGGAGAATGCAAATTGCACATGTTGCCTTGAGGTTGGCGAAACCTTTTAAACTTCGTTTGCACTGCTATACAGCTCGTGAGCCTGCTTGAATGGATTGATTTGTTGTCGAACCGCGAGTCATAACACCGGGTGATAATCCGTTCGATAACGAGTTTCTACTAATTAAATTATTGCTGCACCACCACCGCTGCAACTAATGAAACGAAGGGATGTTGTCCACCACTCAAGAATGCTGCACTGAAAAGGCACCGGTCTGGGTGGCGGACGGGGAAATTGAATGATAATTACTTGGTAGATTGCTATTCCACACTGGGGTAGAACATGTGTAGTAAGCGGTTGATCTATCATATGGAAGGTTTCTCGATCACATGATAAGTGTGTTTGTTGGAAAAGATTAATTGAAATTTAACTCAAGTTGTACAATCACGATGTAGAAATATCATATAGGGTAGAAGCACCGGTTTTGGCCATACGCCAGTTGTAGCCATAGTGGATTATAAACCGTTTTACATAGCCAATCAGCATGAAACCCTTTGTGTTCAGTAGATCACATTCATATGATAGAGCTACATTCATTTACTCGTCCAAATTGATTCAAAACATAAGAAAAACAATTAATTTTCCTTATAATTTCAACTCCCATACCCCTAATTTGGCCAGGGCACTCCTAATTTGGTCAATCTCGTGGGAAATCAATGCAATTGGCCAATTTAGGAACCGAAGTTAAATCACTGGCCGAAACTGGTTCCGTTGGCCTATATTGACCAACGGGATTTTCATTGCAAAAACATAGTTTTAGCACAGTTTTGATATTTAAACACATAAAATGGATTGAAAGCTTGCATTTGACATATTTGTAGTATTAATACGGCTTCCCATTTATTTTGTATTGTCATTTTCTTTTAGACTGGCCAAAACCGGTTCTTTTACCCTACACCGGATTAGTTTCAGCACAAGCATAAACATTACTGATTAATGATTAATCTATCTAAAGATCAGTCCTTACTAGAATTTCTAGCTAGCAAAACACTAGCTACATGCAGAACTCGTACCTAACTAGAACTTGAATCCAGTTGCGTGCGAAAAAAAATGGGGTGGGTAATGTCTTTTACATTACCGCGGGGTTGACGTAGAACTACGATGATAAATAATATGATTTGTCATGTGTATGAATTTGTAAGTGTACTAGTTTTGTGTTGTTATTGATCGGATGAAGTTTTCAGAAGTTAACTCTTTCGGACTTATTTTGGTAGTCCTGAAAAGAACCATTTGTCGTTCTGTGGTTCCGAAAACCAGTGTTTGGTGTTCCAGGAATAATGCCAGATGATTGAATTTGTTTGTTTGGTCGTTGCTTCCTTGTGTTGCTTGGTTGGGTGATCGGTTTCTGGCTCCAGCTGTAGTTCGCCAAACTCCTCCAGTAGATTAGATGTTTGATAGCTCGGGTGCTTCGATCGTTAGAATCGATAGAATCGGTCCAGTGCTTTGGTTTGTAGCAATATCCATTGCATGAGCATTTAGGCTCTGTACATTGATATTCATCAATATGCAGGCTTGGCCGCTATGATCCAGTATTTCACGCAGTTCGTCTCAAAGCGTCACTAATCAATGATTGCCTAAGCGCTGCAGCTCATTCCTCAAGTCAACCCTCTTGGGAGAATTGCTGCCTTTGGCGTGATGGAACTTGAAAAAAGTAGAGTTTGGCAAAAATAGTCCTTGCAGTGAAGTAACCCGCGACAAACAAACATATACCAATTGCTGATCCTGGCTTTTGTCATAGTCGTACACGACCTCGGGGAAAGTTCCACCTTGCGACTTATGAACAGTAAAAGCACAGGCACTAACCATCGGGAACTGAATGCGTTTGCAGTTGATTATGCCGCACAGTTTGAAAGTAAAATAAAAATTCTCTATACAGGAGTGAAATTGGAATTTCAAAACCAAGAGCCTTACGTTGGCATGAAATATTTTGAACTCTTATAACTGTTTGCTGGTTTAACGAAATTCCTTGAATGGCACCGCAATTGAAAGACAAGACATCAAAGGGTCATATCGTCTACTTACTGAATCCCACATACCTGTCCAAATAGTTTAATAACTGTTTTAAAATAGAACGTTGATTATAAATAGGGGTGCTAGAGAAAATTTGACGTCACTTGCTTTCCATTCTCCGCTTGGATCGCATCTCAGCAGGCGACAGATCGGCTTGCTCTGACCGGGCGTGCTTCTCAGGCACAGACATCGATAGCGAAGGACCTCCCCGTTTGTCTTGCTTCGCTCAAATCAAACTGTCGAGCGAGCGAGAGAAGATGCCGTCCGAAGCTAAAGTCATCACTGCTGCTGCCGCCAAGAAGAAGGAGAAGAAAAAGAGCAAGCAGTCCACAGGAATATTTGCGGTCGAACTGTGAACACGGTCGGGCAAGTCATTCTCGCTTTGTGCTTCACCGCTTGTTTGCGTTCACCCAGCCATCGTCATCGCCGCCATCATCAGATTTCGACTTAAGCCCGGTGATCCACTGTTACTGTTGTGCGCCATCCACGCCACGAAGCTTTCGGTTCGTCGTATAAGCAAATAACTTGCTCAAATTTATACATTTGAGTTGAGGATTCCCCGTTTGACCATGGCAATCAACTGATAACATCCCGCAGTGTTATTTATCTGGAAGAGCATCAAAGCTAACAAAGCCATCGGCCCTTTTCAGGGCCATCAAATTAGTGGAAAAGAGTTAAAAGAGAAATATTTCCGACTTTATATATGACTTCTAATATTCCTAAATCAATTTCACAGCTTCATACAAAATTTCATTTCTCATGAATAATTTATGACTCAACCATTTTGAGACTGTAATCGCGGACACTGCTGCAGTGCCGTCGCGGTGATCAGAAATATTTAAAATTTGCACGAAACCAAAACATGCGTGATTTTAATTTATTGTAAGCTGTTAAAATAATGTTGATATTTTTACTGTCCATACGAACTCGCATGTGAATTTTCCAAGATATGTAAGTCCCTAACCAAGACATCAACTTCATGTAACTTATCCTAGATTGGTCAATCAGAAGAAGGCGAAAATACGAAAGGGAGGAGCATCGTCTGCAATTCAAATTATGTAAAACATACAATCTTCGACAGATTCGGTTCATTTAAGGGACGAATGACCTTCGGATTAAAATCCCTCTGTAACAACAACAGGATTCGGTTCATTTCATTTACACTTTCGAGCTAGTAAGAACTTCTCGTGATAAACACAGTATAGCTAGTAATATTTCTTAATGTGCTTACCACATACTTGCTATAATCTCTTAATTCATCTCGTAGCATCATACAATATCTAATTTATCACGAATAATCGACAATACGACAATTTTAGGATGGTCCGAGAACGCTGCTACAGTGCCGTCGGGATGCGATAACAGCATAATGCTCATCTTGTACATCCCTTGCCAAGACATCAATTTCATATAGCCTGTTTCTCAGATTAACGCAATAGACAACATGTAGAAAAATCAATTCAGATCATTAGTTGCTCATTACAATTGGTCAAGAAACAGTTTATTGAACAGTATTTAAAATCTGTCGCAATTTTAATACATTTTCCAATTTCCGTACTCGAGAATTTTGGAAGCGGGGGCCATGACTGATCCTGGCTGGAAATATTCGTGGGGAGAAACTCAACCCTTTGCTGCAGGAATTTCATTAACAACTCTTTGGTAAAGCATAAATTTTCCGAAGAAAATTCTGCTAAACGTGAACTTTTTCAAGACAACTCTTTTTGATTGGAATATTTATCAACAACTCTTTGTCAAGTAAAATCATCCTAAATAACTCTTTGCTCCATCCCCAAACCAAACCATTTCATTGAATTCATCAAGTACAAGAATATGAATGGTAAGGAGAAGCAGATGGTGTATATTTCGCTGGTGTTACTTTCCAACAGGTCGCCGGTAGGCGCTGACTACTAATCCGTCCACTGAATGATTTTCAGTTGTTGCTTTCGCTTCGTTGCTCTCTGGTTCCGTTCGCTACTCGCACACTGCTGTGGCTTTCACGCGCTCTTTGCTGCTCCGCTGCTTGATCCGTTCGTTATGCCGTTCGATTTGTGAATGAGCTGGGAGCAGAACAACCAGTGGTTTTATTTGCTCGAGCTCCGTTCACGGATGGCGAGTGGTGGGGTTCTCGCTTGGTTGTTTCGTCACTCCGTTCGCTACTCGCACGCGATTGGTTATTGCTTTCGCGCAATTTTCGTTGATGGTTCGATCAGTGATGCCACATACACAGATTTATCTCTAATTACACAGTTTTTTTTCTTGTTCTTGCCTACAGATATCTGTGATCACAGATCACATAATTTTGAGTTCAAAAAGATTTTTAAGATTTTAGGATATAACACGAGTTTAGGACATGGATGTGGAAAGAAATGTCATTACTCTGTTTAATTTTCTAAAATTCGTAAGTATTTCAAATATTTCGAAACAATTGTGCATCTGTTTCTCACTTTTAGTAGAGTAAGTTTAAATTTAAAATTGTTGACATGCCAAGAACACCCAACATGCGTTAGCAAATGTTCTTTTTGATCTAAAAAGTTGAAATTTTAATTTTTTGTGCAACACAGATTTTTACCAAGATTTTTGTAGGTGGGCTACAGATAAAAAAGATTTTTTCAACTCAAAACACAGATGAGATTCGAAAAAATGTGGCAACACTGGGTGTGATTCTTCGCTGAGAAAAAAAACTGCAACTCTTTTGATTTTTCATGCAAAATTACCAACTTTGATAAACCATATCTCAGTTATTTATGGACCGATTTGAATGAAATTTTCACAGAATATCAGACATAACTTGAATTTTAACATATATTATTGAGTGATTTTTCCAATCACACGTTGAAAAGCAGTAACGGTTTGACTAAAGCGAATTTTTTGACGATTTTTTTATAATTGACATAACTAAACATATTGAAGGAATAGCTTCATGGTATCTTCAGCAAAGTTGTAGATTTTGAAGGGATGAATATGTTTGCTGAAGACAGTTTTTGTGTAAGGCTGTCAGATTTTAAGATAAAAAGTTATGAATTTTTCGTCGAAAATTACAGTTTAGTCAAACCGTTATTACTTATAAACTTATGATTGGAAAAATTATTCAAAAATATATGTTAAAACTCAAGTTACATCTGAAGTTCTGTGAAAGTTTCATTCGAAAATATTTCCATAAATAACTGAGATCTAACTTACCAAAGTTGGTCATTTTGTATGGAAAATTGAAAAAGTTTCAAATGCATGTGAATAAGTTGGGGCCTTCCTTAGCCGAGTGGTTAGAGTCCGCGGCTACAAAGCAAAGCCATGCTGAAGGTGTCTGGGTTCGATTCCCGGTCGGTTCAGGATCTTTTCGTAATGGAAATTTTCTTGACTTCCCTGGGCATAGAGTATAATCGTACCTGCCATACGATATACGAATGCAAAAATGGAAACTTTGGCAAAGAAAGCTCTCAGTTAATAACTGTGGAAGTGTCATAAGAACACTAAGCTGAGAAGCAGGCTCTGTCCCAGTGAGGACGTTAATGCCAAGAAGAAGAAGAAGAATAAGAAGATGTGAATAAGTTCTCAGTTTATTCGACAAACCAGCTAAATATTTCATGGGTGCACAACAGCAACAGGGTAGCGGATCACAGGGATTTAGTTGAAATCTGGAAACGTAGCTCAATTTTGAAATCTTGAGCGATTTCACAAACCAGATTCTGGATTAACAGCTCAGCAGGCTTCTAGCAGCGAGGTACTTCTCGCTAAGCAAGAGCTCTTACCAGCTCGAAAGCGGAAATGGAATGAAACTGAATCCAACGAAGGCAGCATGTTTTATAACCTTGGAATAGCAGATGATGCTCCTCCCTTTTGTGCTCTTCGCTTTCTGATCGACCAATCTGGGAAATGGGTATGTGCCAATAATGTGTTGGGTTTGGAATTACTTGAAAATTGCGGAGAATACTGATACGTGAGAAATTGGTCGAACATGAATTGTTGGAATGATTGACATTCCCTAAATATTAAATACGAGCTATTGATAATTAATAGTTTTCTTTATTATGACGGTAAATTTCGGATCCATGGGTGCCAAAATTATTACAATTGTTCAATGAGAATGTCTTATCAAAAGCATTCTAAATATGTCGCAATTTTGTTACATGTGATAATTTTCCAAATCAAAGTGTTCCCATGAAATATGGAACATAAAAGGCGCTGTTGGAAAAGCCACTCTATTTTACAAAATGTTGAGCGCTCACCCCGACGGCACTGCAGCAGCGTTCGCGAGTACAATCTCAAATGGTTGAGTCATAAATTATTCATGACAAATGAAATTTTGTATGAAGCCGTGAAATTGATTTAGGAATATTAGAAGTTATAAATAAAGTCGGAAATATTTCTCTTTTAACTCTTTTCCACAAACTTGATGGCTCTGAAAAGAACCGATGGCTTTGTTAGCTTCGATGTTGTTACGGATAAATGACACTGCTCGGACCAGCAAAACTCAGGGGGCTTCTGGTATTTGCTCCTAACGGGATTGCTTCTTGACCACCAAAGATGATTTCATCACGAGTCGAAATTTTGAAGCGCGAGTCAACAGCTCCTCGACCAATGAAATTTGCGGCGGCGATGACTGGGTGAACGCAAACAAGCGGTGAACCACAAAGCGAGAATGACTCGCCCGACCGTGTTCACAGTTCGACCGCAAATTCACCTGTGGACTGCTTCCTCTTCTTCTTCTAGACGGCGGCAACGGTGATGGATTTAGCTTCGGACGGCATCTTCTCTCGCTCGCTCGACAGTTTGATTTGAGCGAAGCAAGACAAACGGGGGCGTCCTTCGCTATCGATGTCTGTGCCTGAGAAGCACGCCTGGTCAGAGCAAGCCGATCTGTCGCCTGCTGTGATGCGAGCCAATCGGAGAGTGAAAAGCAAATGACGTCAAATTTTCTCTAGCACCCCTATTTATAGATTTGCTTGAAATCAACCGTCTATTTTAAAACAGTTATTAAACTATTTGGACAGGTATGTGGGATTCAGTAAGTGAACGACATGAAGCTTTGATGTCTTATCTTTCGATTGAGGTGCTAATCAAGAAATTTCGTTAAGCCAGCGAGAAGTAATAAACGTTTAAAATATTTCATGCCAGCGTAACGCTCTTGGTTTTGAAATTCCAATTTCACTCCTGTATAGAGAAGATAGACGTACTTCTACGTCAAAAAACAAGTATGTCATCAATACTTTTACATTGATTTCAGTTGTGTTTGTGTAATGACTCATTATGCATTTCTTTTTTATTACGCAACTCTTCTGAGTTCATAGGTTTAATGTACGAGCCATGCTGTAAAAATCGTCATTCTGCAACTTATTGCGTAAACTCGTGCTCTACAACTCATAATGCGGCGGCTTGTTTTATAAACTGCTATTACAAAAAAAATTCATCACAAGTTGCCCATTGCCCTGTAGAAACATACTTTTGTGCGAAATTTCACAAGGGAAAAATGCCATAAAGCGTGAGATGTTTACTATTTAACAAACATTTGCGTAATAACAAAGCGCACTATTCTTAGCAACAGTTTTCTAAAAAAAATCACCTTTTCATCATCATCATTCAAAACATCCATTCTATTTCGGTATCAATTACGTACTCTTTCATCCACCTTGCCCGAGAAATGGTTCTATTTTCCCAACACTCAAACCGCGTCTGTCATCATCAACATGTTTTGATCCCCGTCTAACCGAGAAAAATATAAAAATGACCAATTTTTGTCCTCATCACACCCTCGCGAGAGGGCACTAAATCTTCCGAGGGAATGTGAATCAGACAACGACAAGGAGGATTACTTTTTTCCCCGTTGAATAAATGTCAAATAGTTAGTTGGTCGGTACGTACCCTTCAAGCAATACGGAGCCAAAACAGCTGTGCATGTGCGAGAGAAAAATTTCACTGCCAATGTCTTGGGATCGTTCCACTTGCGCATTTAATAAGAAGACGCCCGTAGAATGTTTGATGGGGTTGACGTTTGATTCTAATGTCACCGAGATATTTATGTTTTTTTTAGAAGTTTGAGTAATTTGACGTTCGTAATTCCACCAATATGTTCTCATGAATGTGATCGGGCACACCCAATGCGATTATCTCCGTAAAGGAATCTTCACGGATATTTGGTGATATATTTAATGATCGATTTAACGTTAGCATTTGATAAATAACATAGTTTTATTGATATTCGTTTGAAAAAACAAAATCAATGAAAGGCCACATCTTGTTAAAAACATAATATATTATTCTTCTCTGACATAACGTCTCTATCGGGACAGAGCTTGCCTCTCAGTTTTGTTGGCATGAGCTGTTATTAAAAGGTTTCTTTGCCAGATGACCATTTTTGAGCGTTTGTAAACATATCCAAATATGGATTACAGTCATCCCTCCATGAGTCGATGTTCCATTACTCGATATCGACTCATGGAACCATACTAAAAACATGATATCATGGTTACTATGATGGTCCCTTCAAACAGCTTTCCAAAGAATAGCTGTTCCATGACTCGATATTTCCATGAGTCGATGGTCCCTTCAATATCGACTCATGGAGGTTTGACTGTATTTTCACAAATTTCGCCAGTTACAGGTCTTCTTCTTCTTCTTCTTCTTCTTGGCATTGACATCCTCACTGGGACATAGCCTGCTTCTCAGCTTAGTGTTCTTATATTAAAATTAAATTATTAATCTTCTAAAGATCTGTTCAGAGATGCGAAAAAAGTATGTAAATGATGATTTTACTTTTCTCTAAAAATGTATTAAGTACGAGTAGTCCCGACAAGCTTCGTCTAGCGATCAAATATAGTGTTAAAAAATGGCATGTCAACTCTCATACAAAATGCCCGATGAGTTTTCTCTGGTTTTTCTGGCTATTTCGGAGATTTATCTAAATGGCATCCTGGACGAAATCAACAGGGAAAGAACTATTCTAATATGTTGACCCATTCTCAAGCCAACTCGTGACATAATGGGCGAACACGAAATTATTGCGACACATTCAACAGGGCATAACTTTTCTACCATTGGGTAATAATCAACCAAATTTTGCACACTTTCTCATTGATGTGTATTGTTTACATGCTGTCAAACTCGAAGTCGTGTTTTTCGATTCAACGAAAATGGAGGTGAACCAACGCGAGTCGAGAGAACAAATTCTTTCCAAACGCCTGGAATTTCCTGACCTGTCGCACCGACAGCTGGGAAAAACGTTGAACATTCGCCATACAACCATATCCAGAGTGTTGAAGCGGTTCCAGGACCGGTTGATGTTGGACCACGGCAAAGGAGCTGAAAGAAAACCGGGACCGGAGAACAAAAAGACGGAGGGAAAGGTGAAGCGGATGATTAAAGCAAATCCCTACGTCTCAAGCCCTGATTTGGCTAAAAAGATCGGCATGTCGCAGAGCTAAGTCCAGAATGCAAAGAAGAGAGCTGGACTACACACATACAAGGTACAGAACTTCCCAAACCGCGAAGAGCGGCAACAATCGACGGCTAAAACTCGGGCACGGAAGCTCTACGAGAAGATGCTGACAAAATATGGCTGCTGTGTGATGGACGACGAAATGTATATAAAAGCCGATTTTAAGCAAATTTGGTTGGAGTTTTTCATCGGCAAGGACAAGTTCGATGTGGACGACAAATTTAAGAAGAAGAAAATGTCGAAGCTCGCCTCCAAATATCTCATTTGGCAGGCCATCTGCTCTTGCGGACTGAGGAGTGAGCCTTTCGTGACAAAGGGCACAGTAATTGGCGAAATCTACAAATCTGAGTATCTCGAGAAGCGCATTTTGCCGTTCTTGAAGCAGCACGACGAAGCTCCGCTATTATGGCCAGATTTGGCATCATGCCACTATTCTAAAAGTGTCCTGGAGTGGTATGAGGCCAATTCTGTCCATTTTGTTCCAAAGGACATGAATCCGACAAACTGTCCGAAGCTGCGCCCGGTGGAGCAGTACTGGGCAATAATGAAGCGGGAACTTCGGAAGAGCAAGAAAACAGTCAAAGACGAGAAGGACATGTTAAGAAAATGAAAAAAAAAAACAGAGAAACTTGTACCGGATGACACTGTAAAGACTTTGATGAAGGGCGTCAAGCGAAAATGCCTTCAATTTTACACTCAAGGCTCCATCGATTAACTTTTATTTTGATTTTTGAAGTAAATATATGAATGAAACTACCCTAAAATTTTGGTTTGATTCTAAACATTATAAGAAAATTAGCACGACATTTTCGGTGTCGCAATAATTTCGTGTTCGCTCTTTATAAACACCATTCTATTTGCATTCGAATGATGTCCGATAAAAATTAGAAAATTGCTTATGAGACTTATGAAACAGATGATTTTCCTGGACAGAATTGTATATGACTTATATTCCTTGCGAAATCTCCGATAAAGAACTTTTTCAAAACTAACACCGTAAGAATTAATTAAGATTCATCGCTAACAATGACTCACAAATGCCGACCTGCGAGTGCGGTTCGTCTTCAAAGACATATTTATCTCGATTAAGTAATCGCGATGATCCTCCACGGTTAGATTAACACTAACCATCTTCCCCATCATCAGCTGCAAGCTGTCGTGTTCCTAGAAAACTGTTCGCATCCATGTCCACTTAATCAAGACACTAACCGGCGGCGGCCAGCGGGTCGGTAACCTTGGTGGCCCCCTCAACGTTGTCATCATCGCTCTCGGCGGCTACTCATAGTCGTAACCCATTCTCATGATGACGCCCTGCGCTAATATTTAGTCGATTTAGTCATCGCACGCACCGCGTGGTCAACCTAACGATGCACTATGGTATCGAAACCTACTTTGGTTGGCCAAAACAAATGTTTTATGTCTTCGGCATTTTAATTTAGATGAGTTATAGCTTTATTTTGACGGTATTGGACTTGATCTAGGAGACGTAAAAAAATCAGTATGTTTTCGTTATTTCATCTATGATATCGTCAAAAATGTTAAAACTGTCATGAATCGAAAAGTGGCACTTTCGAAGCAAAAATTATTTGTCGAATATTTTTATATCAAAAACGATCAGAAACATTGTTCTCATATGTGTTATTGGAACACTTGTTAGCACCAATTCAATGAACAACTTTGCAGAAGAAAGGTTTTGGCTAGGACGCTTCTATCAAGGTACAGAACTGATCTAGATAAGTTGTGAGTTATCCAGATTAAATTCAATATCTTCGATGTAAGACTCTAACCCAAGGTAGGTAATTTGACGAATACATCAACACTCCGGGACACATCCTCAAACGTATCGCTAGAGCGTTTGGCCAACCAAAGTAGGCCTCTGCCCCATAGTGCGACGCTTGTTGGTGAATAAATATTAGCTGAATCGGTGCGCGTGATGCGACTTGATCAAATCTTCTTTGCGTGCGTGTGACACCTCCCATTTCAATTATTAATGATGCCATCCCTTGACGGGAACACGGCGAAATACTTTGTGGTCGGAGAGGTGACAATGATGGGTTGATGTCACGAGATTTTTCGATATCTCTATAATTTCGGCTGATTACACAACGCACACGACAATATTAAAACTTTTTTCACGCAATGGATTTAACAGATTTTGGCCGGCTGATTAAAGAATGGTTCACAGAAATAATATATTTTTTCAATTTGTTCTCGGAAAAATGGGTTTGTAAAAAAAACAAATTCTTATTTTCATGGGAATTTAAAGTTTTTTCTTTTACCTCCATTTGTAACAACAGCTCATTAAATCCATGCAAAAAATTAAAAACCCCTTTCGGGAATTATTAAAAATATTGAAAAATCCATCAATTTAGGCCAATTTGGGCTTTGAAAGAGGAAAACAAATTATTACTAACTCACTATTACAACTGAAAATTAAGTTTCTCGGGACTTTGAAAGTATTCTCACACAAGAGAACATTTTCGAAAATTCCTGGGAGACCTATTTGGAAGAAATGAGAACTTCTTCTTCTTGGCATTAACATCCTCACTGGGACAGAGCCTGCTTCTCACCTTAGTGTTCTTATGAGCACTTCCACAGTTATTAACTAAGGCCTGCCATTTTTGCATTTGTACATCGTGTGGCAGGTACGATTATACTCTATGCCCAGGGAAGTCAAGGAAATTTCCAATACGAAAAGATCCGGGATCGACCGGGATTCGAACCCAGACACCTTCAGCATGACTTTGCTTTGTAGTCGCGGACTCTAACCACTCGGCTATGGAAGTAATAAGAGTATTTATGGCTCTTTCTAGATAAGATCTTAACTTTCAAAAATCACTTTGAAGGCGTTGAATGGAACAAATATATAAAATGACTTTATTCACTCCTTAACAGAAAATTGAAGCTTTGTCTTAAGATCAAGCTTTCGAGCTCAAACCATGAGTTTACTTCGCCAAATATTTTACACTTGTATATCTAGCCCAGGCATCGAAAATGCTCAACTCATGAGTAGAGATCAGTTGATTTTAGGGTAACTTGATGCTCAGCTAAGGAGTAGGTCATGAGTTATCAAGTTCATTGAGCGTTGACGATCATCAACATCTTTCTGCTTGATCAGCGCAGTTCAGCAATAAAAACCAACTGAGCATAAAAGTCGATATTTATGAAGTTTTTGATGCTAGAAGGGATTGAGGTAACAAGTTAACGAGTTCGTTTTTCTCCATATGGCAGTTTTTTGTGACAATTCTGGAAAATTCGATATTTACCCAACACTGATGAATTGAAATTATAAAAGAATGTAGGCTTCAGCGTTAAGGCGAAGTAGGCCGTCATTGCAATGTGTACGTGTCGTTGATGATTGTTGCTAATTCATCCCTCGATTTCAAATCAAAGAAAAACAGTTGTTTTTGCACTGACACACCTGAAAAAGTATCAGCATACTTTATGCATGTTAGCGCGTACAGTGATACTTTTTCAAGTCAGTATAAACTAACAAGGCTGAGTATTATCATTTTGAAATGCAAGCTAAAAAATCATCATTGTTGCCAAAACGAATGACGAGCTACTTAGCCTTAATGCTCAAACAAAAATTCAAAGAATTCCGTACAAATAACATTATGGGGAACTGGGAGGGAATTTGAAATTGTCGATTCCGGCGTAAATTAATAAATGGAAGCTCCCTTAAATAATAATTATTACAATTTGCAGCTAATTATGATGTAGGAATATACTCGCTCGTGCGCTAGAGTACGGATGGGATTGAACTGCATTGATGTCTTACATATAATGGTCATGACTCATGAGTATAGTAGAATTCAATACTATACCTAATCAGTGGCTGGATTGGAAGGTTTGTGATCTAGTTTGGTATAGTTTTGTGGCTCGTTAGATTTAATTCAATTGAAATCATTACAGATCTTCAAAACTAGAACTGCTTCCAAACCTTTTTGCAAATCCTTTGACGTTCAGAAATCAATTTGGTTTGCTTTGATTTCAACTTCCTACACAGTAGTTGTGATAGTCATGCACTTTGGGGTTGCCTAGGTAAATTCCAAGCTCATTGTTTATCCGTACAGAGAGCGCTCATGATCGCTAACTACCGTCTTACTGAGCAGCACAGTTCGATCACAGCATAAGGTCGCTTTGATTGTTCAAGGTTCATGTTCATCAAGCTCGCTCACGGCTTCAATGCCCTTGAATCCTAAAAAAATAAGTAAATTTTTATTTTTGGTTAATACCTTTCACAAATCACAACACACCCTCCCCTCAAAAAAGGTAAATGCGATGGTTACTTCCAAGTGATCGTGATTTGCTCGATCAATTTCACAAAATTTGAACCGCAAACCAAACCCAAAGCAAACACTACTTAAGGTCTTTTGCCACCTCGGGACCTCGTATGCCCTACCGTAGTACTCCTCAGTAAGCAGCTCACGTTCCACTTGTTTTCGCGATTTCCACGCACAAAACATCACATCCAGTAAGTAAGTCTTTAGTTGCCGTTTGCACCAAGTTCGGCGATGCGATCAACAAATTCCGATAGGGATCATGCCTTTTCGCACCATCATCTCTCCCAACCCCTGCGCAATTTGAGTCATCGCTGAAAATAGTAGGTGAAGATACCATCACGACAGAAACCCGCACAAGTTAATGCGATTTTTAGGGATGTGCCGCTCAGGTTAGTACCTTGCAGCTGCGAACCATCTTTCAGTAATCAGCCAAACGAAGGATGATGACATCATTTCGGATTTTGTGACAGCAAACAAAGATGGTCTTAATCCGGTTATGGCCCGGTCTTTGTGTGCTGTGACATTTCCGAGCAAATTTCGAAATGATTATTTCTTTCGCTTTGTTGACAGTCCGGGGAGAAGATGAAGTTATGATATCACAACCGAAAAAGGTGAGCTCGAACAAGACTAAGAACGGCATTATTGGAAGATTATGCAAATTTGGAGTGGCGGGCCTTAACGATCAGTCTGATACGATATTGCTCTTTGCTGGGTATACATTATACACAAAAAGTACAGCAATGGAAGAAAATGTCTGAATTGAAAATCTATACAAGGCCAAGCCCCAAGCAACTTTTCGTTGCTTTTGTCCAGTAATAATTCGAGAATGACATATTTACGCAATTTATAGTGATGCACATTTTTATAGGCATTCACTATCTCTAACTCCTAATGGATTTATATAGATAATTCTTTCAGATTTTCCACAGGAATTTCAACCGTGTATGCGTCCACGAGTCGTCTCGTGGTGTAGGGGTAACGCGCCCTATCTAGTGAGCAGGGATCGTGAGTTCGATTCTCACCGGGAAGACGTGTAACTTTATCACAAATTTTAACATAAATTTGTCCATTTAATCCAATTGCAAAGTATATGTAATGTTTAGTTTTTCGGTAATTGTTCAATCTTTCTTTCGAATGATTAGCCGTACAACCATTAACTGTTAATAAAAAAAAAGATAAAAGGAACATTTTAAGTTTGATACGACGAACAATAACGCTTGCGATCAAGAGTAGATCAAAAACTCTTGTTTGTAGGTATTCTATAGTTCTTGAGACAATTGTGATTTTTTTTCATAAAGACGGGTATGATAGTCTAATGAACATCGTGGACAAGAGGTCGTGGGTTCAATCACTTCTCTCATACAGGGTGTCTACTCGTTTACAGATATGAAATTTCCTGATATTTCCAGGTTTCATGAAATAATGCCAGGTTTAAGAAATACTTTTATTTCAGATAGATAGGAATATAATGTCTAAATAATTTGGAGTTAATAGTGTTTCAAGCTTCCAGAATTTTTTTAATGCATGTTGAAGCTATTTCAAGGTAAAACAATATCAAAGCTTAAGTTCTATTCAACTGAGTTGTATTTTATAAGTAAATTCATTATTTTTATATCGTTTCTGATATCTGATCATCATTGTGAACTGAACGGAACTTCCAAGTGCAAAAGTAAAGTTTATTGATTATTGCGTACTCGTGCGAAAACAGATCATACACTATTCATTTTTAGCCTGCTCGTATCTTCTTCTTCTTCTTCTTCTTGTCATTGGCGTCCTCACTGGGACAGATCCTGCTTCTCAGCTTAGCAATGGCCACTTCCTCAGTTATTAGCTGAGAGCTATCTTTGCCAAAGTTGCCATTTTCGCATTCGTGTCTCGTTTAACAGGTACGATTATACTCTATGCCCAGGAAATTTCCATAACAAAAAGAACCTGTACCGAACGGGAACTAAACCAGACACTTGCAGCATGGCTTTGCTTTGTAACTACGGACACTAACCACTTGGCTAAAAAAGGCCCACAGAATGCTCGTATACTGTATGCATTTTTTCAATGATTATCTCAAGGAATATCATCAAAAATTATTTCGGAGTTTTGCCCAAAGATTCAGATATTGCTCCAATGATTTCCTCAGGTAAGGATAGATGGATGGATATTTTTGAGAGATTTGCAGTCCGAGGCTAGCTCATCTCTGAAATTCCTCCAGGAGTTCATTTAGTGATTATTATTTTTTATATTAATCCCTTCGATAATTTTCGTTAGGAGTTCATCAAAGAATTTTGTTTTGGATATCTCAAGAACACAACTTGTTTTTTTTTTAATATAACCACAGAAATTAACTCAAAGATCATCAGAAATTGTTTGAAAAATTCTTTCAGATATTTTTCAAGAAAGTCCCGAGTCTTCCACGATTTTAAATATCCAGTGATGCTTTCATCAACTTTCCTAGGACATCCTCGAAGACTTCCGTTTAAAACTTCTTCAAAAATCCAACCAGAAGATTCTTTCCCAGAATTTCTGAACATTTTCCTTCAGAATTTCAATGGGATTTTATCTAGGAATTTCTCTAAGGATATCCCCAGGAAATACTCAGAGATTCTTTTAAGAATTTCTTCAATAATTTTTCAAGATTTCCATAAAAAGTCTTTAAAGATTAGACCAAGTATTCTACCAGGATTTTTTCCAGGCATATCTCCGTGGAAATTATGGGTGAAATTTTTCAAAAGTTCAAGAAAATGTTCAAAAATGTTCATGAGATATTGCTAAACCAAATTTTAATGTAACCTCTGATGAAACTTGTGTTAAATTTTAAGTCACCCTTGATGAATAAGGGTTACTAGAAGAACTCATACACACTTGAGGAAATTTTAGAACATTTTTTAGTTGAATTGTTAGGTGTAGGAGGATTTTCTTGCAAAATGTCGCAGTGTCATTTAATATGGATCCTTAAATAAACTTTTCTAGATTCCATGGCATTTTTTGAGAAGTGTTTGGAACAACTGCCGTTGAAATTTTTCGAAGAAATTTGGGTGAAATTCTTAGGAAAATCTAGAGGAACTGAATGATTAAACACAGGGTCGAAATTGAAGTATTCTATAAACAGTTTTCAATAGATTTTCTCGCGTAACCCCTCGAGGATATTTTTGAGAAATTTTTTGGAGTTACCGTGGATGAAATGACGTAGGAATTTTTATCTGGTTTATTGTTTTCAGAATGTTTTTTTTTTTTTCAAAAACTCAAGATTTAACCTTTGTGAATTTTTTCGGAAAAAATCTGTGAAAATCTTTGAAAGATCTCCTATAGTAACAACTGGAAAATTCGGGAAAATAGGAAGTCCTAAGATAGTGTTTGTGAAAAAATTCCCTGAGCAAATTACTGGAGATAATAACTTTGAAGTGCTCTAAAATTTTCTGGAGCGAATTCTAAAGAAATTTCTCAAGATATTCTTTGAAAATTCGCTGGAAGAATATCTGGGAGAATAGGTAGAGGAATATGTAGAAGAATTTCAGGAGAGATCCCTGTAGGAGTCCCTGAAAGTATTCCAGATGGAATCTCTGGAGAAACCTCTAGGATAATTCCAGATGCTTTTCCTCGAGAAATCTGAAATTAATTTGTTGAAGAATTAGTTGAAAAGTCTCGTAACGGACTCTGAAGGTTTCTCTCGAATCTGCATAATTTTGCATCAGAATTCATTGCACACATGATATGAAAAAATAGACTGTAGAAACGATGTTAGTTAAAAATAAAGACTTTTGTATCCTTTCATCAAAAATATAATCTTTTTAAAGACTTGCAATAGCACTAGGAGTTTTTGAACGACGTGTACTTAGGACGATCTTCGGCGGAATACGTGAGAACGGCGTATGGAGGAGAAGAATACACCACGAGCTTGCGCAACTCTACGGTGAACCCAGTATCCAGAAAGTCGCCAAAGCTGGAAGGGTACGATGGGCGGGACACGTTGTGAGAATGCCGGACAACAATCCCGCAAAAATGGTGTTCACCTCAAATCCGTCCGGTACAAGACGAAGGGGAGCGCAACGAGCTAGGTGGTTTGGCCAAGTGGAGCAGGATCTTGGAAGTGTGGGGCGATCGCGAAATTGGAGGATAGCAGCCATGGACCGAGTTAGTTGGCGTAACATTGTGGCGCAGGTCATGTCTTGAAGGACGTAGAGCCAGCAAAAGTAAAGTGAAGACTTGCAATAAAATAGAGACCAACTTTCTAAATGGAAACCTGCTACAAGTCCTGAAATTGCCAAATTGATTGTTTCGACATTTTAAGTTTTAATTTTTTTTTTTGTTCAAATTCCAAATTCCTATCCTAAAATCAGTTTTCCAAATTTTGAATAATTAAAAAAAAATCGTGCTTGAAGATATGTGAATCCATTACTGATCGAATATTATTCATAAAATTCAATCATGTATTGAGAAGTTCATAAAATGTCATACCGATAACATCCTTACTGAACAGCTCAAGGAGCTTTTTGAAAGCCAATTTTTTTGGGGGTTTTGATGCGAAAATGATGAACATATTCTATATTGCAATTGCCTGAGAATTCCAGGTTTTTCCAGGTTTAATAAAAGTTCCTGATAATTTTAGGTAGTAGATACCCTGTCATATTACTAACATTCCTCCTATAGCTATCTTTTTCTATCTCTCTACATCATCCTTTATAATGACATCAAACATCATCAATTCCATCTATCGCTAGAATAGATTAAATCAACCTAACCGCTTACCACAGTTCTATCCACACGGTCGAATACCCATCCATCACTAAAAAACACTACTACACCCAAAAATTAGACTTATGGTTTCCCCCGCAATTTGCGCATACAAACTGTTTGGTATCATTTAGCATCCGGGCGGCAATTTTTTGTACCATGACCTCACTTTTGGCACCAACGGCACTGATAGGGGTTCTGGAAATTTCCTCAAGGTTTCTGTAAATGATCCCATGTCACACGGACGTCGGACATAAGCCTTGCTTTTTCTAAAGCTTCAAAGTTATTTAGATCATGTTAAAGTGAACTACTGAGAATGTTATTTCCGACGAATGCCAGATTGGGTTCTCGGTTTCATAATGATTACTTGGAGTGGAGAAAATCCAAGAAAATCATGCATTCCTTTTTTTTAATTTTCAGGTGACTTATAGTCACTTGAGAGACCTTTCAAGACGACTTTAAACAAACGTTCAGTTTTTTCGTCATAAGTAAAAAAATGTGCTTTTTCTCTTCAAGATGTTTGAGAAGAAGTTCGCGATCTTTAAGAGTTTCCGGAAAAACGCGACATTTGGAAATCCTCACGATTGGCGGCACTCTTTACTTCCTCACTTGAATCAATTATCCTGGACGGAAAATTTGTCCAAAGCATCGAACATTAATAATTCATTCTTGGAAGAAAGCGCGCATTCCGGCTGAACGTATTTTGTTCTATTTTTTTCACGTTTAGTGAAACCCACTTTTTTGGAAGGAAGTTGGGAATTCAGAGATTCACCCTTCCTTGTATTGGTGGTCTGCATGTATCAGATGAGGAATCATTATCTAACCATCTTTACATTTTTTTTAAATATTTAAATATAACTTCGAAGGCTTTGCGTTCTAGGAATCCACGGTTAACAAACTGAGAAGTCTGTATTATTTAATTGCGACCAAATCTCATGGACATTCTCTGTTTATTGAAAATCCAACTGACTCCGTTGATCAACAATTGCCCATAATATGGAAGTTTTTTTTATGGAGCTTGTGTTCTGTGGTTTGTGAAGACTACTAGAGGGAACCTATGTTTTTCGAGAATAGGACATTAAGAACTTGGCTAGGAATTTAATTTATTTGCATATAATGGTGGACCACCCTGTAAAAAATCTACAAATCAATCGGAATAGCTCAACAAATTATACCACTTAAACCAATCAACCAACACCGCACTTCGTGAATGCAACAAACAATTACAACATCTCGCTAGAGATCGCAATGCAACTCCTCGCAAATCCACTTAGCAGTCCATGTCGACTACCACTACCTCAGAGTACAAATTTCCCGATAAGATAGCCATCACCTCGTAGCAAACTTGTTCACACCCCTACCTGCTGGGGCAAACCGTTTCCGATCCGATCCGATCCGAACAGATCAGATCTCGCGTGCAAACGGGCAAACCCGGACCAGTGAAATACCATCCGTGCAATTAGATTCAACAGTGAAATTGCGTGCTAAAAGCACATGCAAATAAATAAATACCTCAATCGTCATTAAAACCAACCAACAATTGCAGTTGAGATCCGATGAGTAACGTGCACCCCTTCTGCAACATCTGACGGAAACAACACGAAATGTTGTGGCACAGACAAATGGAGGTAGACCTGACGAAATTTCAGTCGACCACTCATTTAACGATCATTTCATATTCGCTATGTTACATACAGTGGCCCAATTTCACATTCGTACAGGATACTGTTTCCACATCAAGTTAGTAAAAAACTATTAAATGAAGTATTGAGCTACAAATACTTTATCCACATTGAAGGTAACAGGTGTCATCTATTGTTTGCCAATCACAAAATGTTTCCATTTACATTCATCTTTGGATTAATTGAAAAGTATTGAATTGATGTCTAAAACTCACCCAATTCCATATTCGTACACCTACCAAAATTCATACGCACAACGTTCAAAACTAAATTTAGAAGCTCTATTTGATTACTGAAATGCTTTATTATGATGTTCAGATGTAGTGAAATACATTTGGACAATTTATTAGTGGACATATATGAAATTTAGATAAAGTTTTGAGAAATGCCAGTTTTCCAATGATTTTTGCTATTAAATCCTATAATTCGAACAATAACGTTTATTTTTGTCATTGGATCCAATCTATAGATTATACTCGTAAGCTCTGATAGTAATTTAGTTGAAATATATATAGTTTACAGAAATCATAAACAGTTTTTATCCCTTTTGAGTTCAGAAAATTGTTATGCCATAAGTTCAAAACTCTTCTAAAATGATATTTTTAATCAATGTAAACCAAATTTTCATTCTAAACAACAGGTAAATGTTAATTTTGAATTTGTCTGTAAAAATAATTTGAACTACGAACTTCGTTTTACAATAAAGTACCCTAAACTACGCTGGACATACCTCCACATAATTGATGTCATCGTAATATTCAATTATCTTTGAAATAATATTCAAATTATATTCAAAATAGCACCCTATTTTGCAATTTATTGATTTTATAAGAAAAATACAAAATAACTTGAATGAGCAGAGAGCATTGATATACTATTTAATAGAATATATCCTGTTGTTTTTATCATTTTAAAAAACGTTTGTGTTGCGGTTATGGCAATAATATTTATTCTTGCAATCTCTATAATCATGTTTGGTAGTAAAATGTAAATTAAAAATGATAATTACGCAATGTTTTGATACGAACATCAACTATGGATTATGTATATACATTTAGGAGCCAAAAATAAAAAAATTGACTAAAATTTTTGGTTTTGGATTTGTTATAAATGATATACTACCTAAGATTCAAAAATATAAGTTGTCGATATCCACTCCTAGTTACTCTAAAACTGATTATAATTTTTTGAAACTTGTGCAATATTCGCAGCTATCATTCTTAAGAAAGTGATGTTGAAAAAATGCAATTTATTGTTCGACTTACCGAATATTTTAGCAAAAAACATGGGAAAACTGGTATTTTTCTTAAATTTACTTAAGCTTCAAATATGTCCGCTTTTAAATTTTCCAAATGTATTCTACTGCATCTGAACAACACAGCGAAGAGCTTAAGTAATCATCTAGTCCATTAAAAATTAGTTTTGATTGCTGTATATTTCTTTTTTGTTAGGTGTACGAATATGGAATTGGGTCAATTATATACACAATCTCAATACTTTTCCATTATTCCAAAGATTTAAGCAAATGAATACAGTTTGTCATTGCCAAACAATAGATGACACCTATAACCATCATTATTGATAAAGTATATCGAAGTTCATGCACCATTTAATAGATTTATACCAACTTGATATGAAAACAGTGCCCCGTACGAAAATGAGATTGAGTCACTGTACCTCATAACTAGAGGCGCGCGCATCGCCTTCCTTCATTTTTGACGTTTTACACTAGCGCTTTCTACACTGCCCATAACTGCATATTTGTCACATTCGACATTTTTGACAATTTCAAGTTAATGCCGGGGAGAGTCATTGAATGATGAATACTTTCGATCAAGTTACTGAAATCTGTTAGAATGTTCTAGAAAATTCGAAAAAATACCAAGTTGTTTTTTTTGCTAAATATAATCGCATAACAGTCACATTGAGATTATGCATGAGTCTTGTAATGTAGTAGCAATGAAATTATTATCAGAATTTTTTTCTAACTATACAGCCAAAATGCAATATTAGCTGTACAAAATTTCAGCCTCAAATAAGCACTTTTGTGAACTTGGTAATTCTTAGATATTTTAGGTTCTTCCCATATTTCGTGCATCTTGATCGCCAGATGATGATGATGTGATCTGGGCGAAAGGAATTTGTTTCAAGTGTCTCGTCTGCTTGTCTGTCATTATAGGGTTGTGTAATGTCACACCGAGAGGCAGCAGCCGCGCTGCTGTGAGTTGAAGTGCAGTATCGAACCGTTTGTTTGAAGTCTCCCGACTGACCTTAAGGAAGGCTTCCCTGCGGCAAGCTATAGCTAATGGGGAAGGTGATGATCTCATGAAAATTATATTTTTACGAGCGGATCATCAGCTGCGGCGGTGGCGCATTTGCCTTCCTTCGGTTGTTCAGAGTTGACAGCCAATTGATCGTCGCGAAGTCTGCCATTGCTAGACAAGTGTCTTTGGCCACACGTAACCATGGACCGGCAGGTTAAGTACAGTCCCGGCTACAAATTGAAGATTTATGGCTCTTGATACCTTGTGTTGTGTTAAGTGTATGTCACTTGAGTTCTTGAGAAGTACGGTGCGTTTTGGCGTGATTCACACGGTTTCATATTCTGCGCTTTTTACTGTTGAGAAGGATAAATACAAAGTATAAGTTTACCTAGTGGAGGCTAGAGCAAAAGTACGTCAGCTGCTCAAACCAGGACACCAACAGTGGTGATTTCAACGCTTAGGTTATCCAGAAAGATGAATTTAACCCATTAATGCACAGTGATATATTTTGAGATCAGCTACAGTAACTTCTGCATAGTTGTGAAAGAGCTCAAGGGCAGTATAATAACATTTTTTTAAATATTGGTTTCTTTCACTAGGTTGCGCTGTAGTCATAGGATGTTTCAATTTTTTTAGCTGTTTCGTCAGCAGCTCTGTTCGACACCACCACGTTCGTCTTATGTTACAATAAGCGTGGTCTCCAAATCAGATCCGATCCTGAAATATTGTAGAATGGGTCCTGGATTCCAGTTCAGATCGTGGGATTCCAGTGTGAATTCTGGTATTCCAGTGTGGATCCTAGGTCTCCAATGTGGATCCTAATATTCAAGTTTGGATCCTTCGATTCGGGTGTTACAGTATGGATCCTTAGATTGTAGCGTTGATCGTGAAATTCCAGTGTGGATCCTCGGATTTAAACGTTGGTCCTAGGATTCCAGTATGAGTTCTGGTATTCCTGTGTGAATTCTGGAATTCTAGTGTGGATCTTCGTGTTCCAGTGTAAATCATTCTATTCTAGTGTGGATCCTGGGATTTTGTACCAATGATACTTCGCGTACCTGAAGGAATAAAATAGACCTCTCTGTACGGTCCTATTTTCAGATATCAGGCCCTGCAAGCCAGCCGTAAAAAATCAAGCAACGAATAATCAACAAGAGAATTCGAACCAGGACAATCGGCGAAGACCACAGCGACCTAAAGCTACTAGCAATTGGAAGCTCGGTACGTGGAACTGGAAATTTCTCAACTTCATTGGGAGCACACGCATATTCGCCGACGTGCTGAAGGACCGCGGATTCGGCATCGTAGCGTTGCAGATCAACGTTTAGAGGTAACCAAACCGTCTACCAGAGCTGCGGCAACACACACGAGCTGGGAACGGCTTTAATAGTGATGGGCAGAGATGCGTGATCAGTGCGTGGCCGATCAATGAGAGAAGGTGCAAGTTGATGATCAAAGGCCGGTTCTTCAACTTCAGCATAATTAACGTGCACAGCCCTCACTCCGGAAGCACTGATGATGATAAGACGCTTTTTACGCGCAGTTCGAACGCGAGTACGACGCGAGCTGCCCAAGCCACGACGTCAAAATCATTATAGGAGATCTAAACGCACAGGTTGGCCATGAGGAGGATTTCAGACCGACTATTGGAAAGTTCAGCGCTCGCCGACTGACGAACGTAAACGGCTTGAGACTCATTGATTTCGCCGCCCCCAAGAATATGACCATTGGACGGCACTTCTCCGACATCAAGAGGTCAGGACCTATCGTGGCGCTAACATCGACTCCGACCACTATCTGATGATGGGTAATCTGCACCCAAACCTCTCCTTCGTTAATAACGGACGGTACCGACGGCCGCCTCGGTATGACCTAGAGTGGCTTAAGCAACCTGATGTCGCAACTGCATATGCACAGCACCGCGAGGCTTCATTACCGGAAGAGGGAAAGGTGAATGAAGCCCCTCTTGATGACTGCTGGAGAACAGTGAAAGCAACCATCAATGATGCAACTGAAAGCAACGTCGGGTACGTTGGACAGAGTCGACGGAACGATTGGTCATGCTGCAGCAAGGGACACGGTAGAACGTGGAACGTTATAGACGGAAACGGCAACAGCAAACCCGCCTCTTTCGGTAGAAAAAACGCCGCTTGGAGGAGATGGAACAGCTGTGCCGGTCTCAAGAAACACGTAAATTCTATCAGAAGTTCAACGCATCCCGCAACGGCTTCGTGCCGCGAGCCGAGATGTGCAGGGATAAGGATGGGAGCATTTCGTCGGACGAGCGTGAGGTGATCGAAAGGTGAAAGCAGCACTTTGACGAACACCTGAATGGCGCTGAGAGCACAGGCAATGAAGGACGGCACAACGGAGGAAATGCCTTTGTCAGTACTGCGGGTTATGAAAACCAAACAGTCCCCACTTTGAGGGAGGTTAAGGATGCCATTCACCAGCTCAAAAACAATAAAGCTGCTGGTAAGAATGGTATCGGAGCTGAACTCATAAAGATGGGCCCGGAGAGGCTGGCCATTTGTCAGCACCGGCTGATAGGCACAATCTAGGAAATAGAACAGCTACCGGAAGAGTGGAAGGAAGGGGTAATATACCCCATCTACAAGAAAGGCGACAAGTTAGATTGTGAGAACTTTCGAGCGATCACCACGGCACATCACCACATACGGCCTACAAAGTATTATCTCAGATCAGTGTTGACCAGACTCATTTCCCCGAAATTCGAATTGTGAAGCCATGAACTGTTAGAACTGTGCGTTGTATTCCTGAGATGGAGGGGGAGGTGGTTGGGCTTGAGTGTTGCTCATTGGATCCGACAGTTTCGATCTCGGTGGGCCGCAATTCAAGTTTCGGTGAAATGAGTCGCACTCAATCACTCACTCATTTCATTTCACCGAAACTTGAATTGTGGCTCTCTGGGATCAAAATTGATCGATTTTGTGTGCAGTACTCAAGCTTAACCATCTGCTTTTCTATCTTAGGAGGATAGAGCATGGTTGTAGTAGTTCGAGGCTTCGTAGTTCGGAAAATGTTATTATCGGGGAAATGAGTCTGAGCAACACTGTCTCAGATCATCTTTCGTCGTCTGTCACCTGTAGTAAACGAGTTCGTGGGAAGTTATCAAGCCGGCTTTGTTGACGGCCGATCGACAATAGACCAGATTTTTACTGTATGGCAAATCCTCCACAAATGTCGTGAATACCAGGTCCCAAAGCATCACCTTTTCATCGATTTCAAGGCAGCATACGATAGTATCGACCGCGGAAGCTCATGAGACTGATAAGAGCAACGATGAAAGGTGTGAAAAATTGTGTGAATGTTTCAGGCGAACACTCCATTCGTATGGATTCTTCTGCGGTCTACGACAAGGTGATGGACTTACGTGCCTGTTGTTCAATATTGCGCTAGAAGGTGTTATACGGAGAGCCGGGCTCAACAGCCGGGGTACGATTTTTACGAAATCCATTCAATTTGTTTGCTACGCGGATGATATGGAGATTGTCGGCCGAACATTCGAAAAGGTGGTAAACCTGTACACTCGCCTGAAACGCGAGGCAGCCAAAGTTGGACTGGTAGTGAATGCGTCCAAGAAAAAGTACATGCTAGCTGGGGGGACCGACAGGGCTGGCCTAGGAAGCAGTGTTACGATAGATGGAGATACGTTCGAGGTGGTCGATGAGTTCGTCTACCTTGGATCTTTGCTGACGGCTGACAATAACGTTAGCATTGAAACAAGGAGGCGCATCATCAGTGGAAAGCGGACCTACTATGGCCTCCAGAAGAAGCTGCGGTCAAAAAAGATTCACACCCGCACCAAACGTAACATGTACAAAACTCTCATATGGCCGGTAGTCCTCTACGGGCATGAAACGTGGACGATGCTCGAGGAGAATTTGCAAGCAATTGGAGTCTTCGAACGTCGGGTGCTTAGGACGATCTTTGGCGGCGAAGGATGAACCACGAGCTCGCCCAATTCTACGGCGAACCCAGTATCGAGATGGCGGCCAAAGCTGGAAGGATACGATGGGCAGGGCATGTTGCAATAATGCCGGACAGCAACCCTGCAAAGATGGTGTTCGCTTCGGATCCGGTTGGTACAAGAAGACGTGGAGCGCAGCGAGCTAGGTGGGCGGATCAAGTGCGTATCGATTTGGCGAGTGTGAGGCAGAACCTAGGATGGAGAGATGCGGCCACGAACCGAGTATTGTGGCATGAAATTGTTGATTCAGTGTTATCTGTTTAGATGTTAAATAAATAAAGGAAATGAGGAAAAGATTCAGGAGTCACCTTTGGTCGGTGATGCGATCCACGGATAAGGAGGAAAAATACGACTGTTACTTAAAACTAGTTTTGCATTTGTGTTCCGCGATGAAATGTTATTGGTAGATGGTTAAAAAACTACGTCAACATTCATAATGTTAAACTATTTAAAAGTTGTTTTTAGCAATGACAAAAAAGAAAGGTATGTGCATATTGAAACCATATCAAACAAGAATAAGGGTTTTTTCCGACACTTTAGGGGCGAACCATCCATATTTTGTTTAAGAATTACATAAAAGTATATAAGGCGGCATTCACAAATTACGTAACGCTCTAGGAGGAGGGGGAAGAGTAGGCTCAAGCGTTACGGCTCATACAAATATTTGAAAATTTTTATACGAAAAGCGTTACGGAGGGGGGAGGGGGTCAAACATTTTCAATTTTAGCGTTACGTAATAAATGGACGCTGCCTAAGATATGTATTATCATTAGCACGAAACCGGCTCACCAGTTCGTAATCCATCCGGACATTTGCACAACGCGAAATGGAATGATAGATCCTGCCATCCCGAAAACAAACCGTCTTGCTTGGGCTTTCCGAAGTACTCTTAATCGTTCTTAATGTTGCATTAGTGTAAAAGTTCTTATAAATAACGATACGTATCCTAAACTTGGCGCTATATATTGGGCAGAACATTTTTTCTCAAAATTATTCTCATAAAAGTATGCTGAGTTTCAGACAATTCAACCGACCTTTAGTGTACCATCATACTAATTAATCTTTTTTCTTTAATTTCAGGTAAATTCACCATAGAATAATGTTCAGCCTTTCTATTACAAAAGAACCGTGAGTACTATAATCCACAAATATGAGCAAAAAAACATTGTCTATCATGGCAGAGAACAGTATGTGCTCTTTTGATATGTAGTGATCTACCAAAACTCTTATAATTTATACCTTTGCACCTTTATAACTATTCAATGAACCAATCTCACCCATGGGCACTTCAAACAAACAAGCTTGACTGCCCACATTATTCAGAGTATCCTTAGATTATCTTAGCTTAATGGCAGCTACCGGCAAATGAACGTAATATTCTAATAATGTATTATGACGTATCAGCCCATTAAGCTAAATGTTTACAAACAAAACAACCATAATCACAGTTCACAAATCAATTAACTGAGTCTGGGAATCGGACTGCTTATTGTTATTATTTGCTCTTCTATGGAACGCGCGTTCCGATTAGATCATTTTGACATTCTAATCTATTTGAGATTAGAAGTAGAATTAACAATCAGTATGTTTACCACCTTATAATAACTAATAAATTTACACCTCACTACAATACATGTATTGTTACATCCATTTCTGCGAATCAGGTATTTCCCGCCATTCCAAAAACTGACATTGACAGTAGCCACCTCAAAAATAATGTCTGTTTATTGCTGTTGATTGAATGTGTCCTGCCCCTTATTGTCAAAAAAAAAACACGAAACGCTATGGAAGAAACACGTCAAGAAGGCACCTCGATCGTTGACTAATTCAAAGTGGCACAGTTTGTGTTCGATAATTCGTTACGGACTGACAGGTCGCACGTGATTTTTTGCTCGAAAAACACGAGGGGCGAGCAAACGGACGCAGACTTTTTTTTTTTGTTTTGCTGGGCGCCAATACCACCGGCTCGACATGACTTGCTGCAAGCAAAGCGAAAACTCATTGTTTGCTAATGAGGTTCCGAACCGTGCGAAATCTCGCCAATCTACAAGTCTGGGGTCGGCCGCAGTAAAAACAATCGAAATATTGACTTGCTCATGCTTATTGGACAGGTCCGGCTGTTTGTGTCCTAAAATTGGTGCCAACTTTTGCGCCCACTAAGCTGTCACCATAAACACGGTTTCAGTGCAGTCACAGATCACCGGATCGTGATAAAAGCCTCGTGCCTGGGTCCTAGGTGCCTGGAAGGTCTTACACTGAGGCAAAAACGCTTGACGGATTCTTAAGAAACGATAGCGAATCAGTTCTTCTAGTG
Source organism: Aedes aegypti (assembly GCF_002204515.2). Lineage (NCBI taxonomy): Eukaryota > Metazoa > Arthropoda > Insecta > Diptera > Culicidae > Aedes > Aedes aegypti. Next base: position 256,407,155 of record NC_035107.1, on the reverse strand, counting down.
ATAGCTATGAAAATAATTTCAAATTATGATTTATAAAGAATTTATAGATCTCACTTATAAAAGTTATGCTTCTCAGCTTAGTGTTCAATTAGTAATTCCACAGTTGTTAACTTAGAACTTTCTCTGACAAAGTTGCCATTTTCGCATTCGTATATCGTGTGGCAGGTACGATGGTACTCTATGCCCAGGGAAGTCAAGGTAGTTTTCAATAGGAAAAGAATCATGGACCGACTGTGAATAGACCTTCAGCATGGTTTTGCTTTGTAGCCGCTGACTCTAACCACTCGGCTAAGCAAGTATTGTTCGCCCAGTGTACAAACCAATTTCCTGACCCGAAGGGGAGTGACACTAGTGGTGTATTAAATCCTTTTGAATCGGATTACCGAAACTTTTCGAATCCGATCAATTAAGATAATGTGCGCAATCGGGTTAAAAGCCCCAGATCTGAACCGGTTCGACACTTGTCCCTATCGTACCGTGCAAATCCCGAATGTGAGTTTCGAGAAATTACCTCCAATTCAACTTGAAACCGTATTTTATTGGGAATCACCCGACGATGACAGGAGGGCAAAACACTCAACCGACGCACAGTGGCACGAAGCTGGCCAAAACACGTAAAAATTAAGTTTCCAAATTCTTTGAATGATGTTTTTCTTGCTTTCTTATGTAGGTACAGAATAGCAGCTCCTCAAAGTTTTAGATAGATTGTCGTATACCTATTTTAGTAAAATTTGTAATTTGGGGCATCATTTGCATGGAGTGCGACCACTGTGCCTTTAGGCACATAAGACAATAATAGCCAAAGTGTGACAACTTGTTGAAATGTGGTTTGCGCTTAGCAGTCCCATATGGTGATGTTGCTGGCTTTACGGTGCTTTCGGGCTGGACTATTAGCTGGATGACCATTATTGGGTAGCACGAGTGGCTGCTGCCCCCAGACACTCAATGCACGCTGGACATAATCCACTGCACTCTGCACGCTCTCTCGCCTTCTTATTTCGTTTTCATTATTATGGGTATAGTTTCGAACAGGACAGGCGCATGGCAGGTGATAGCAATCAATTAGAGCTAATTAGCAGCGAGAGAGGTGTTCCGTCGTTTTTTCTTGGTTTGGTTTGTTATGATTGTTCACCGTAGGCGGAATGAATTCGATTCGGGTTTGCGGTCAGGTTCAGTTTAGAGCCCGGAATGGTACAAACCTTTCGTTTCTTAATTGAATTAGTAGGTTTTGAGAGAAACCGTTGTCTTCGGAATCGGATGGAATGTCAATCACCCAATCGAGTTCAATGACATATGGGCGTATCTGCACTGATCGAGTTTTGATATATTATGAACCTGTGTGTTTAGGTTTATTCGTTGGACGTTTTAGCAATAAACTATCTTCAAATAAAGAGTTCATTGTCATATGGTAAAAGCAAACGATATCAAAACCATAAAATATTTATATTACAAATTATAATTCATTCAAGGCATTCAAGAAAATTACATTTTTCAAACAACTATTTGTGCAAAATGATACATTCCAGTAGAAAATAAAAGTTGTTTGTATTGGCACCCATTTTCAGATAAACCATTTTGCAATATTTGTATGGTATTCAAACCCTTCATTGATGAGAACGTACTGTTTGGAAATAGAAAAGGACGTTTTTTTCATTGTCATTGAATTGTTTTACTATGCAATGTAATGTGGTCTATCCAGATGTCAGATATGCCAATCTCAAACCAATCTTTAGAGGAATTCCAAGTGAAAGTTTTGAAATAATCCCTACATAAATTCATAAAGGAATCTCCTAGATAATTTCTGGTAATTCACTCAAAGAAAAATGTAATCCTTAGGGTATGGATGAATTCGCAATCATTTGTTTGAAAAATGCCTAGATAAATGTCTCCTGAGAATTTCATGCGATTTTCTGGATTCACGATGTTATGCTCAAAGCATGTCAGACTGATGTACGCGTCTTGATTTCGAGACAGCTTTTCCAGCTTCCTATATAATGTTCCAGATGTGGCCCGAAATAATACACGTGCATCTTATAATTCCCGGAATCCTGTCCCAGTGGCTATCTAAAATAATTCCTTTTTGAAATCTGTAGCGTGACCTCAAAACCTGCAGATTTGTTAAAGAATAACTTTGGAAAAGACCTGCGTCCCTTGAAAATCTCAAACCTTTACCTGCATCTCGGGTTTTTTTTTTCTGATTCTAAAATATTGCTCTCGAAATTCTAAACGTAAAGATACAGTATGCCGAACACTTCCAAAACAAGAAAATGATTACTAAATAGAGCTAGCGATACTGATAGGAGATTTCAGAAGAATTCCTATGTCTTTAGTAGGATACCCTAACGAACTTCGGGCTTCGCACACATCTCTCGTTGAATATGGGTGAGACATAACGAGTCGACCTGTGTTGCCAACACGCCCCGGCCTTTATTGCTTCTAGAATCCTTAAGCAGTACTCTCTTCCTTGGCAACTTTCAACACCGCGAGCTTCGCCACACGGCGTCGCATGATACTCACCGAGGTCTGTGCATCCGCACTGCATACTCATCCATCGTATCCAGCTTTTAACGAGCGCTAATGGCTGTCACAAGTAAGCTCGCTTACCGGTAGGGATCAGGCAATTTGACATTTGGCTTGTATTGTTTGACAGCAAATCGATAAAGGTCGATCATCAAATTTAACGATTGGCTGTCAAATGACTCAAGCCAAATGTCAAACCATTTGATCCCTGCCGGAAAGCGAGCTTGATTGTGACGGCCATTAGCTTTCGCAAAAAGCTCTCGAACCACCCTTCCTCTAATCCAACTGTTTCTTACTCCTTCTTCCACAATGATTACCTAGTCATCTATCTTGACAAGATTGACTTCCCCAATTCGACTGCGAAGCCGAGCCTTCATCCGTAGTCTGAACTGTTGGTTGAACTACTCCGCTGGAACTGAGCAAAAAAAGTGTCTCCTTATCCGGATTCTCCGGAAGTTGCATCTGCTCTAATTCTCTAATTTAACAGAGTATACTAATCTCTCCCCTGCTGTCGTAATTATGCACTAGTCACTTGAAAATTGCCCCCCTATCGGTGTAGATCTCTTTCGGTGCTCCGCGACGAGCTACGAACCGACGAATCGTAGTTTTATATGATTCAGTTGACAAAGAATATGCGAGGTTAAGATTAACTGCATGCGTTCCTAAGCATTAAGAGACGGCTTAAGCGTACATTTAGCGGCTCAAAATAATCCAGAAGAACGCCGATCAACCGTTCCCATACAGAGAAGCGCTTGAAGTCTATCACTTGGTCCTCTATTAACAGATAAACGTGGATGACTTTCAGTTCTTCTTCTGAATATATCTCAATGGTCTTCTTGGGCTAGTCTTGTTCTTCTCTGTAGAGGAATTCCTGCGCCTTCAACCAACTGTTTGGACTGTAACCAGCGAAGTAGCACCTCGGCACTTTAACTGTTTCCAGCGTTCCAAATAAGCTAATCCATTTTTTCCAATGAGGAATGATTTTCGCCAGCAGCTGTTCCTCCCAACCGACTCCAGACTTCCATGCTTCTTGCAGTAGCACCTTTCCATGTACTACGAACAGAGCAACAATACCCAGAGAGTCGAACACGCTCATGATGAGACTCAGTAGCTGGAGTAGACGTTGTAGATCTTCACGGAGGGTAAGTTTAAACGAGAAGACACATTATCCCAAGGGCTCCTTCTAGGTTGCTTCCTTTATCCATCACGAAGCTCTTCACAGTTTGGCGGAATGCTTCAGTGAACGCGAAATCTGTACATTCAGTTGAATGCATTCAGTGATTGAATGGTGCACGCGTTCCTTCTTGTCTCCCAGATAAGAGTGGATTGGTTCTCTCTCCGCTCTGTGAGTCTTTTAATTTCGGTTTATCTCAATCGTTTGCAATTCGTCAGGATTGCATTCGGTTGTCACTGAACTCTCGGTGGCAGCAGATAGTGTGCTGCTTTTTATCGGTAGCATTCGAGTGAGTGAGTAAATTTTCCAATGCTTGATTACAGGAAATCTCCATAAAACTCCTTTCACAAGTAACAATTTCAATGATTTCTGATCTTGAATGTTATTTCTCGAGGTTTCATCTAGCCTTCCTAATGCATTAAGAAAAAGTTAGTTTGAGAAAAATCCATTGTGTTGTGTTCCGTCTCGCGTCGCATTTTATGTAATCGCTATCTCCAGAGACTCTTACAGAGATTTCTCCAGGGATTATTTCGAAGATTTCTTGAGAGATTTTACCAGAAAATTCTCCAAGATAATCTCTATCATAATCCTGACAGCCATTTCTTCACTAGGGCTTTTGCCAGAGATTCCCCAGGAACAACTTTTGTGCGCTATGATATGTTTTAGACCGGTTCCGATAGAGTTCCAGGAATATCTTAGCAATTCCTCCAGAGATTTGATAAGGGATTTATCAAAGCATTCCTTTAAAGATTTAGCCAGGAATTCCTGCAGGAATGTCTCTATTGATTCCTTCATAGATTCCTCCAGTAATTTTTTTCTGGGACTCTTCCAGGAGTTTCTCCCAGAAATCCTTCAAGATCTATTTCAAGAATCCTTCCAGAAAAACTTCGGGATTTTTCCAGAGATTCTTCAAGCGCTGTCTTCTGGTATTCCTTCAGAAATTCCTCTAGGAAATCATCCAAGGATTTTTGCAGATATATCTTCAAGGTTTTCTCCAGGAGTTACACTAGGACAATTTCTTCAAAAATTTCCCAAGATATTTCTCTAGTGATTTCTTTAGATTCCTCCTCCGAGGATTCCTCCACGGAAACATACAAAGATATCCCCAAGAAATCCTCTCAAGGTTCTTCCAAGAATTATTCCGGAGATGTCTTCCGGGATTCCTCCCCGGATCGCTCCAGGGATTCACAATCAACTGCATATTTCAATTAACTCCTCCAGGAATTTAAGCGAGGATACCTCAAGGAGTAATTCTAGATTTTTTTTTCGAGAGTTACAAAGCATTTAGCCGCATCGACCAAGGAGCAGGTTCGATTCCCGCTTCAGTTCGTTGTCTGGTGCAGTGCTTCCTTCAAAGCATACATTGTCCACTGAAAACATTTATATGTAGGCGTCTTTTTTTTAAGGTTTCTCCAGGGATTGCTCCACAAATCCCTTCAGGAACTTATTTAGGGTTTTTTTTTAACAAACTTCTTTGAGAAAAGGGGTTCCTAGAGAAATCTCTCGCAGGTGAAATTCTGAATGAATTCTTATTCATGTTTATTGAATCGCTGGAGGAATTCGTGAGCGAATCTCTGTAGAAATTTCTAAAGGAATTCTCGAACAATTCCCCGGTGGATTTTTTTTTGAGTCCCAGATCGAATCTCTGGAGATTTGAGAATAATTGGGAGATTTGAGAATAATTCAGGAGCGCTCTCGGATGAAATCAGAGGAACAATTCCTAGCAGAATCTCGTGAAGACTGATGGCGAAATCCCTGTAGAAATATCCCTGCAAAAATTCCTGGAACTGTCCTTGAGAGAGGCAGAAGATAAATCTGGTTCCCAAACTTTAATCCGAAAGGAAAAATGAAGTTAATGGTGCAGATCTCCACATTCAAAATTGATGAGACCAAACTGTAGGATAATTATTTAATGAATAAATATTGATAATCTATTTTATTTCAGGCAAAACAAAAACAATACAACATTTTCGATGCTATTAAAAAAGGATAATTGTTAATTTTTTGACGAATTTTCTAATATCTGTTTTAAGACTGGAAAGCTGAACACGATTGGAACAGATGGACGTTACTGGATGTTTTGGACCTTTGACTTAATAAGTATCTTTAAAATGAAGGAGAGATGTAGGAATCTAAGCAACCATGGATTATACACCTTGACAAGGCCCCTAATAAACGTTCATTATAAGTTGTACCTTCACTTGAACAATGCTATTTCTCAATCACTACAGCTGTAACCTTGTGTCTATAAGCAACCACATGTAATATGGGCCTTTTCGGGTTTAAAGAAGTTTTATCAATGGTTCATTGAACCAGTTAAGACTTATAATTCCTAAAATGATTTCCAACGTTCAGGAAACGAATACAATGATTTCATAAGAAACTTTTTTAGAGATTCTTCTAGAAATCACTCTGGATTCTTCCAGAAGTTTCTTTAAAAAAAATGTTGAAGCATTCCTTCACAATTTCTTTTATGATTTTTTATTTTGTGGTTGATTCAGTGATTTCTCAAAGATTTCTTTCAAAAAATCGTTCATAAGTTGATCTCTTGAAGGTTTTCAACATTCCTTAACAAATCTTTTCATGCAAATCTTTCAAAGAAATCTCTCAGGATCTCCAGCATGATTTTCCTCAGGATTTTTTCTGTTATTTCTCCAATGATACCCCTAAGAGTAATTTCCTGTGAGTCCTTCCCATAAGGCATCCCCAAATGCCTTGCATTCAAACAGCTGACTGTAACGCTTCGCCTACTGAGTCACGCTCGATTTGTTTGGAAAAGGACAACCAACCTGCCCATCCTTACTCCTAACGCCTCACTTTTCCACATGAAACCTATTCCCACAGTCTCTGTCTGTAACAACGTCTAGTTACTCACCATCATCTGTTCGGTCGGCCGAGGTTTGTTGCCCTTGAAATTCGCTCTGTTTTTGTAGGACTCTTTTCACACCTATCCGTTGTAGTGCATCCCTCTCTAACGTTTTGCTCCATCCCATACTAGAGTTTGACATACCGATCACTGCGACGAATCCCGTCTGCGTGTTTTGGACGCGTTCTTCTGCTGGCTGGCGACAAACAACAACGGTTGGGAATGCTCGGTATTTTTCCGTCGTTACAGGGTGTGTCTGGTCTGGCATTTACGATCGGAAACATTCCGGTCATAAAAATATAAATTTGACATCGGTTGTGTCTTTGAATACAAAAGGAAGCCATTTTTCTTTATGTGCCAAATGTCAACGGAAGGGTATTTTAGGGATGTTCACTTCCAAATATGCGGATCAGTATGCTTCATTATCGCGTTAGTAAACAATCCTTAGTTTGACTGATTCGATAAATTAGCAGGCATCCCTAGCAGTGTCCCTATTTCTATCGGCAGGAGTGTCGTAGACGCATAAATAACTCACTCGACGGGGTCGTACACTCCCATCCGAACGACACACTATGGGACAATTCCAGATAAACACGATTAAAACTTCTAACTTCTTCTCACGTAAAATTTTAAAAATGACGTATCTAACATCGAAAGGCTCTCTTTGTTTCACTCTTTAAAATAATGAAAATTACTCCGGACGTAATTCACATTATGACTGAATGACACATGATGTAAGTGATGAAATTACGTAAAAATGGGTTCTGAAAGATGTTTTGAAAGAAAAATGTAATTTTGCATGATGAAGGTCATGAAAACGATGCCGCTATGATAAACATCTGCCGAATTAGACACCATCGTATTTAAAATGAGACACAGATTCACGTAATTTGGTTCGCTTCTTTTATGTGCATCCAAAAGACGTAAAATCGCATGATTTTTTCGGAGTGTGTTGCTTTCTAATAACTGAGCCGATCAACGCTCCGTCATTGTAATCATCGTCATCATCGAAACTTCAAAAGCAGTTTTACTGTTCAAAACTAAAATTTATTCGATGAAAATGTGTTCACTGTGTTTTGGTGGAAGAATAATATACAGTGAACACATTTTCTTGTAAATTTTCTTGATTTTGAACAAAAAAACTGCTTTTGAAAATTCCAAAATCAATGACGGACCCTGCCCCCTTAACCTCTTCTGTTGTGTTTTTTGTATGAAACGCTGGCCAAGGACATTGTCTTTCGATCTATAGTGACAAACTTCCCAAATGCTTCAGTATTGCACTGTTATAATCGAAAGAGAACGAGAGATGAGAGAATATCCCATTATTACATATGTAGGTCCTTAAGTAATGTTCTGCGAGATGTTCTCTGAACACACCGATACACTAAAACGCAATCTAACACCTTTCAGGAAATTTAATCGCCTTTTCCTGAAATAATCCCATTGTGCGACACGAGCTCGCTTCGCAGCATACGCTCGCACTGTTCGGGATTTGAGTTTACCAGGAGAAGGCCGCTGTCGCCTTCGTCAACGCCGACAGTCCCATTCCGGCCGCGGTACATTCTACTAACCGCAGTGCAGTATCGGTCCTATCCGGTCCTACCCCCGAAACCCGTCATAAATGTAGGAAAGCATCTATCCTATCTGTCTAGCTATCTGTAGTGTTCGTCGTTCTTACTTGTTAGCTACTTGGGTATTCTAATCTAATCGCGTGCGTTCGATCTCCGGATTAGCCCTTGCGAAGGTTACGTGGCGTGCGACCTTGACGGCGGTATCTAACTAGTGCGGAAAAGTGCAGCCAATGTCCTTCGCGGTTGCAGGGACGCAGTACAGAACTCAGAACGGAGGCGTCATACAGGCGAGACGGGACGCGACTGCATTCCACACTTGAGTAACGAACGAAGCTTGGAGCGAAGGAAACGGATGTCGTGTGAATTGGGGATGAGTTCCGGTGGATTGTGCACCAAAGCGGATTCGGTGTTGGGGTTGGAAGCATAACGCGGAGAAAAACATAACTACGTCAATAGTTGGCGGTCAACGGTTTTTTGTTTCGGAATAGCGAAAAGAGACGCTCGCACTCGTAAACACAGTTTTATTTTTGGATACTTCCTGAGGAAAATGGGCAGCTGTTGGATGATATTTGTGAACTACGTTGAAACGGAGAATGCGGGCTTAGTAATCGGTTTAAAAATTATTATTTAAATGCCTCAATATTCCATCATATGAACTGCTTCAAAAACACAAAGAATTACTTCGTGGATTTTATTGTGATTTTTTTTACAAAGATTCGTCAAACTACTCCAAGGGCTTTTAAAGGAATTTTTTATTGACTCCGCTTTTACTTTTTCAAGAATGACTCACGGCGTGTCTGGTAGAACAATATTATTACAAAAAAATAGGCATCGCTAAATCTTTCAGCATTCGAAAATATAGGTTTTTAGCTTTTATTTGAGGGGTTCCCCAAAAAAATCCACCGAGGGATCCCGAACATTTTTTGTTATTTTAAATTTTTGTTCCTTGAAGTACAATATTTTCAAATATAATCATGGTAAAAGACAGTTTTTTTTCTCAAGCTCGATGGTAGCCTGAATTTCAAATGAAAGTTGATATAACATAGATATATAAGATTACATATTGTAGTAGACATAACTGTCCTATGTGATCTTGGGGATACAACACTTACTCGTACAGTGGAGGACACACTCAGTTGAGTTCAACTAATTTTCATTCTTTTACCAAGATCCGCACAGCTGAGCGGTAAGCAAATTAATTTTAACTGATATGTCAGCCTAACATCAAGTTTACTTAAAACAGCACCTTTGGGTGCCGTTACCAAACGTCACTTTTACTAAGATGTCAACAAACGACCTTTTACCGAGATTTGCACAGCTGAGATCGGCATTTGGATTTAAGTGTGTATTTGATTCTAGTGTATAACTGTTTCTGTTCATTCTATAGGGTTTAAGTCACCGTCGATTGTTATATTTGAAGATTGTTGATATTTTTCGGTGATTACTACACACTGAAACACGATTATAACGTTTCGGCTTACTGATTTTCAGCCATCATCAGATTTGTTCAAATCGATCGTTCACCACCAGTGTGGTTTTATTACTAGGTTAGTAATAAAACCACACTGGTGGTGAACGATCGATTTGAACAAATCTGATGATGGCTGAAAATCAGTAAGCCGAAACGTTATAATCGTGTTTCAGTGTGTAGTAATCACCGAAAAATATCAACAATCTTCAAATATATGTTTCTGTTCATGTTTAGAAAAGATTAACTTTCTTTTCCTTCTTTTGGGAATTACACCCCTATTGAGACAAAGCCAAGTTCTCAAATAAAAGCTCTTCGGTTACTCATTAACTGAGAATATTCGCCTATCATGATTGTTTTTTTATATTTTGTGTAAGAAAAATATACTTGACCGATGAGATCTAATCAACCATCCTGAAAATTCCACAAACTTCGTAACGCTCTAGGGGGAGAGGGGAATAGCGTTAAATTTTTCCATACAAAAAACGTTACGGAGGGCGATGGGGTGAGGTGGTCAAAAATTTCCAATTTTTGCGTTACGTAATAAATGGACGCTGCCAAACGATTGATACGAAAGAGAGCTCATTTGAACCATTTTTACAAATCAATACTACTTGCTGCTGGGTTGATATTGTCATATTTTAAACAATTAATATGATATAAAAAAACAAGATGCCAAAATAGTGACTCTTTGAATTGAAAATAGTCTTGCAGTTGTGTTAACTCAACTGTTATATCCTTGAAAATATCGTGGTCAACAGGCACAATCTGGCTTCATAAATAAGCAAAAATGCCACATTTGAGGAACAGAAAATCTATTCAAGATTCAAGAAATGCCATTCCACACCAAGTAAGTACTAACAGTTTGGACCAGACCAAAAGAATCATTGAGTCATTTTTTTTTTTTCAAACGGTACGAAACAGTCGATAAATTCATCTACGGGGCAAGTGGGCCAATTAAACTTAACTTTTTATTCATCCTCATAATACTTACAGTTGCCAATAATCACATAATTAACCCATAAATTGTTTATAAGCTACTTATGTGTTTTAATTACTGCAGTAATAGTGAAAATTGTATTATTGTTGTTCTGCTTGTCAGAAAACCGCTTTCACGGTGGGATTATTTTTATGAGTTGATTTAACAGGAAATATTTTCCACTATATTTTTATTGAATTTTGAAATTCCAAGCTAAAAACATCAAAATAACTTCAATACTATTAAAAAAGTCTGTGTAGTGTCACTTACTCCGGGTGCCTCAACAATATTTTTATTGAGGATTTTTTAAGCTTTTTGCTAAGGCTTGGGTAACAGGGCGTTCTATTTACTTTCGTAGGCCGTTGTAATGTCAATCCATTCTACTTTAATCTTTAACGGTTGATTGGCAATGAAAATTCTCAATCAATAACTAAGTACTCAACGAACTGTAAGCTGGGAAGCAGGCTATGTCCCAGCAGAGGTGTAATGCCAGACAGAAGAAGAATTAATTTAATGTATTCTAACCATGAAAAGAAACAGTGCTCGGTTAGATATACTTCCACAGTATGAATAAGTGAACAGTCGAACTTACAACGTATCTAATCGAATAAGTGTCCTATAGCTCAATAAATCCTCAAAATCACATAGGACAGTTTTGTTTTTTACAAAATGAAACTCATTAGATATGTATATATATTTATTGTATGAACTTTTATATGGAAATAAAACTTTTATCCAACGTAGCTGTCTTTTGCAATGATTACATTTAAAAATAATGTACTCAATAATGAACAAAAATTATAAATAAAAAAAAATGTTCGGGATCCCTCGGTGGATTTTTTTGAGGAACACGTCAAATGAAAGCTAAAAACCTATATTTTCGAATGGTGAAAGATTTAGCGATGCCCATTTTTTTGTGATAAACCTTTCCCATATACACGCCGTGGACTAATTTCCCAAAAGACAATTGTTTGCCGGAATTTACACTCAAAATTCGTTAAGAATTGGTTTGAGAATAGAATTTAAAAAAAAGAGATGTTGAGGCCAATTTAGTTTAAAGCCTCATTAATGAAAAAAAAGTTTTTCCAAGGATTGTTTTATGAACTCCTCCAAAATATTAATAAAGGTTTCATCAGGAGCTCTTTTTTAATTCCTTCATCCCGAGCAGAAAAGCATGACAAACTAATACCATATCATGGTATTGAAATTAAATATCAACATGCCATGTTGATTCCATGGCTGTCCTTCATGAGGTGGTTATGAGAGGCAAAATATAGCAAATCAATACCATAAATTTCATTGAATATGACCTGCACAATAGCAAACTGAATTATTTTAATACTGAATGAAAAACTAAATACTTTATAACGTTCAAGTGTGCAAAAAAATGCTGGATAGGTATTTGATTACAAATAAATAGCACACCATGTTATTGAGATGGTATTGAATAACACACCAAGTTTTGCTAAATTTCAGGTGATCTCTACTGATGATATATTTTATCGCTAAAATTAAAGCGAATAGCTTATGAATCAAAAATAAGTTTAGGTTTTAATGCTTATTCTGGTATGTGAATTTTTAAAGGCTTACTGTTTTCTTCTGGTCGGGAAGCATAATTCAAAGAATCCTGTTGGATGCAAGTATGTAGAGTTTTCCATGTAAGTTTTCCCAAGATTTGAATTTTTATTAAAGAGTTTCTTATGTAATTTCAGAGTTAGTCCAGAAACTATTCAACAAACTTCGCCAAAAAATTAGCCTAAGATTTTTTTTCCAAGATTATCCCTCGCAGTAATTTGTGAAATTTCAAAACCATGACTTTACAAAATTTTAAAGATGATTTCATGGAGGCCATCTTAAAGGTGTTCATGGACTAATATCTGAAGAAATCAGAGCTAGATTTTAGGTAAAATTTGTCAAAATTTCTAGAGGAAAACGTGAAGAGCAGCCTCTAGTTAAATTCCAATATTATTTCCAGTATTTAACTTTTTACGTAGTTTTTCGACGAGTCTCTATGAAACTTCAAGAAGTATGCATGGATTAACTCATTAACTCCTGAATTATTTCTCATCTTTTTTTTATATTCTTTGAAGCTCACGGTGATGCTCCTGGCTCACCCACAGCAGATTTGCAAATGTGCTTCATAGTCACCTATTTTTTACAATTTATTTTCGTAAGATATATAGTAACTTTTAACGAGATTGACTCTTAGATATGCATAGTCATTATGTCTGAAAATTCAAAAACCAAAATTTTCATGCAAGCTTGTTGTTGAGACTTGATGTATCGGCTCCGGGCTCTGCGCTTTCAAATACTTAATTCCTTGAATCGGAATCCCCTCGGTCGCAATGGTAGCGATACACATGGGAATTGTTTCTTCCACTACTACATACATGTAACCACATATGAATGATATTTGTTACCGAAAAGCTATTTAAGACCAAAATGTATATAGTTTTAAGTGTTTCGTTGAGCTGAGTGTCAGCTTGTGCCTCGGAGGTAATAAATCATCCTCTGTAGTTAGTTTCTGTGTTGGTGATTTTCGACGGATTCTGATGCTCTCGAGACAACACAACGTAGGGATGGGTCCTGGCCAAACACTTGTTTTTCAGAGAAAATACTCCCCGAAAATAGAGATTTTCAAGAACCTCAAGCCACAAACCTCAACCAAACTATGTTAAAACTTGCTCCAATCATAAAATAGTGTTGGACAAAAGTTCGTGGAGTTGGGTAAACTACTATGTAGCGGTATTTCCGATAAGTTTTGGTGTTCCGTTCGGTCGTTATGATTTTTAAAGCTTGAAAATAGCCCAAAAATATATAATTGACTTGAAGCACATCTGTATTTACTCTAAATTGACTGCAATTTTGACCAGAAGTTCATTTCGACATGAAAAATCAAAGTATTGGTCGACTGGGGAGTTCCCAGACATTTTTGATATTATGAATAGGTCTAATGGTCACATTTTTTCGCATATGAATTTCCCCATAATGACCATTTCAGCTTTTTCAAAAACGTTCGCGGTATACCTCAGATAGTTGTATTTTTTTCAGATATTTTTGATTAATTTTTGTTAATTCTTTAAGAACTTCTACCTGGATTGTTCTAAATTAAAAATTATTCTAAATGTTGAATACTAATATCATATGGTAATCAATGCAGAAATTTCTCCAGGCAATTACTAGAGTTCCTTATCAGATTTTTTAAAGAATATTATCTACGAACTCTCCATTGAGAAATTCACCCCCTTTTCTTGAGGAATTCTCAAAACCTTCCCCGAAAAATGTTATGGAAAATTCGGAAACATCCAAGAGTTCCTAATGATTGTTTTTTCAATTCAATTCAATTCAATCAGAAGCAGATCAAGTAATATAATTTGATTTCAGTCACGAAATACATCTCGTATCAACGTATCGTACCGATTGGTCTGGGATTAAACCTTGTGGTTACCATAGGCACAAACTAATGACTTTTCTCCAAATATCCAAACTGGAATTCTTCTAAACATTCATTAGGAATAAGTTCAGAGATTTTTCAGGACTTTATCTAATGCTTACTTCAGCTTTTACTATATTTATCTATATGTATTTCGGAACACTACTGCAGACTTCAAAGGAACTTTCTTTTTTAATTCTATTAGCTTCTGCAAGGCATATAAGGAAAACAATATTACCGTCGAACGGGGCTACTTTTGATTCCAGGGGCTACTTTGGACCAGAGTTGCTTAATATCTATCATATCAGCTGATGGCTGATGGTGTAAAACTTTCAATATCACTTGCGAGCCATCAATATCACTTTGATTTGACAACCAACAGCAGTGATGCGACATCGCACTCTAGATCAATATCACTGCAGAATGAGTGATCACGTGCTCATTATCCATGCTATTAATGTTTTTCTGTGACCAACACATAGTTTCAATCTATTTGAAACACTGTCGAAAATATCGTACTGATAAATTGCCATTTTATCTGCTTAATTTAAAGCAAAACTTAACCCATCAGTGATATCCATAGTCTATCGCCATCAATGCACTGGTGATAGAGTAGACAGCAAGATGATGATGTAATATGGAATGATCCGATTTGTATCGCAGTCGGCCTGTACAAATCAGCAAATTTTAAGCATTGATAGTGACATCGAGCAACTCTGCTTTGGACACTCACCTTTTGTATTTATTAGCAGCGTAAATATTAATCTGAGCAATTTTGTGTCTTCAGCACTTTTATTAACCAATATATGCTCTACCACTAGGCATGATTCTTGGAACAACATCAACAATAACAGGATAAACAAGAAAACATTTCAAAAAAACCCGAATAAATATTCACAAGGTACAAAACATTGGATATACAAACATTGTTTGAATTTTACCCATGTCTTGGAAACTTATTGGGAGCATCACAAAATTAACGTATCGTCATGTTTCATGGAAATCTTGTGATTTGTTTTGCTTAAAATTGTTGTTTTATTAATATAATTGATCAAAGGTCTTATTTTTGTGACTTTAATTTTATTATAATGTTTTGGTTTGTGTATCTTACAACTTAAAAAAATAAAATGAATGTTTGTTAAAGTGAATAGACATAAAACACATATATTTCAATACGTACCAATGCCAAATTCACAACATAATCTCTAAAAAACTATTTTTCGCCATATTCTACATGAATTTGTAGTACAGAACAGTTGCATTCTTCGAATGCCTAAATTAAACTACTCTTAAGCCAGCTCAAAACTGCTAAGCTAAAAGTATATTACAAAAGCAAACTTACTTCTTTACGATCTTGCTAAACTTTACTTCATAGATTGCATTTTCAATGAAAATTACTTACTGGTATCAAATTAGTTACCGGTATTAATGTGATCCTTCAACATATCGTTCATATAACAGTAAGAATAGAAAAAAAGAGTTTTTGTACATAACTCATTTATCATCGCAGTACCTAGTAGTTACGTCGTTCGTTTATGTCAACTTGACAATCGAGCATTCGTAACTAATAGTTCCATTTAAGAGAAAGCTAAATATTTAAGTTTCATACTGCAAACTGAGAATAGTGAATGGCATATTTCGCTGAAATTTGTTTTATATGTGTAATTGATTCTAGCTTTGCAATTTTCTACATTAAGTTTATCAATGAAAAACGTTCCATACATCACTGTGGACGACAATTTATTGAATCAGTTTGAAAGTTATAAAAAAAATCATTTCATTAGCAAATTGTGAAAATGTCCAAAGTAGCCCCTTTTTTGTCTTGAAGGACACACTTTTTTCGCTATTCGAGCATTTTTGTTATTTCTTGATGGATTTGCTTCATATTTTGCACATGTATTACGTACATATACAATTTAAATATAGGCAAAAATTATCAACATCTATCCATAATTCTAAGAGTTACAAATCTTCAAAGTTAAAGAATGTGGAAATAATGTCAAAAGAAGCCCCGTTTGACGGTACTTAAAATTATTAGGATAAAGGGTTACTTAAGCAGCACTTGGATGTATTTTTTTATGCATTATTGGTAAAATGTATGCAGAAATCTCTGGATGACATTCTGGAGGTATTGTTTCAAACGATACGTAAACGGATTCTAAGAAAAGCTGCTGTAGATTAATATTACTATATTAAAGGAGTTTCTAGAGAAATCTATGGTAAAATTCTAATATGAATCTTCGTGGAAAATTGTCGATTTCTCGTGTAGCTATTGGTATTGAATTAAAAGAATCTTCTTCTTCTTCTTTCTGGCGTTACGTTCCAACTGGGACAAAGCCTGCTTCTCAGATTAGTGTTCTTATGAGCACTTCCATAGTTATTAACTGAGAGCTTTCTTTGCCGATTGCCCTTTTTTGCATGTGTATATCGTGTGGCAGGTACGAGGATACTCTATGTCCTGGGAACCGAAAAAAATTCCATTACGAAATGATCCTCGACCAGCGGGATTCAAACCCACGACTCTCAGCATGGTCATGCTGAATAGCTGCGTGTTTACCGCTACGGCTATCTGAGCCCCGAATCATATGCCACAAATATTTTTGTACAAAATACTGATAAAGCTTTTCTTAGAGACAAAATCTGGAATGTATATCTCAGAGAGAGAACTTTTGATAAAATGCCTATATAAATTTATTTGAGAGAAATTCCTTGATGGAATCAATGAAAAGATTTTGGCTGAGTCACAGAAAAAATACCAGGAGAAATGTTCAAAGAAATATCTTGATGATATCTCAGATAAAAGTTAAATGAAATTTGAAACAAATTCTTTGAAACGTATTAAATTGATTTTAGAAAATACATTGACAATAATCTTCAATCAATTCATAAAGAAATTTCGAATTCAAGTGAAATTCTTCATAACACCTGTTGATGCAAAGCAAATTGTTCAGAGGGTAAAGTAAAAACATCATTTTCATACTAAGTAAACGTACGCATTTTTGAAATCGTTCCTTAACACCAAATAGATAAACATTTACATACATTGTAAAATTCGAATGGATGCTGGAAATTGAACATCTTGAAATAGAATTTTATCGATCTTCAAAAGAACATTCAAGTTACAGTTAAGACTAACATGAAAATCGAGAAGCAGTCTTTACAAATCGTAACTTTTTGATTCAATTCCTTTCTTATTTCGACAGGATACCGTTTTGATTCATATTACGGACAGCTTCAAATTCCGGACACTCTACTTTGTATGGGAAACATTTCACACGAAATGTTTCAATTTTTGCCGTTCAAAAGTTCTCAATTTCGAGGCTCGTTTTAGTAAGCTTTTTCCATAAATATCTTTGAAAATTTATAATGTTCAACTACCTTGGATGTCTCTTTAGTGGTTTGACGATTTCAATTGATGATTTGACTGCTCTATTAATGGTTAGCATGAGCTGTCCGGAATTCGAATCAAAGTGTCCGGAATATGAGGCAAAAGTAAGGAAGCGTCCGGAATAAGAATCATGAAAAGGCCACACAATTTGATTTATTTAAAATTATTCAAGTTGCGGAAGCGTATTCTTTACCCACCATTCGAAAGTAAAGGTCTTCCGACGCTCGATAACGCTAAAGAATCATATATAATGATTTATTTTGTATGCTCTATGCTGGCTTATACTTCCCTGAGGCCTTAAGTGTCCGTAATATGAATCAAAACGGTATTGTAATTGAGAATTATACGAAATGCGTCTGGGGTAGACGAAAAAGCATCGATTTGCAAAACCTAATCCACCCTTTCCAAATGTTCCTCTAGAAACAATCCAAATTCCTTTAGTTCGCAACTGTGAATGTGATACTCCATCAGAACAAACCATCACGTAAAAACCGCCCATTCCGCGCCACATCCAAACTTCTGGACGAATGGGATCCGCTCTATCCCGGTCGGATTGCTGCAGTAAAACGCTGCAATATCCGAACTGTCATCGTCATCATCATCGTCATCGTTGCAGTAACCAAAGCCCGGAAGAGTACAGCAACCATCATCATCACTGCGGCAGTTCGCCACATGCACTGCAACAGCTCGAACCCCGGCAACTACTGCTGGTGCTAGTTCAGCCATCGTTCTCGACGGACAATCGACCCTGGCGACCGAATTGGGCTAATAATGTAAAATGTTTGCTGCCAATTAGCGGGATAATAGCTATCAACGCACAACTACCTATGAGGGTGTTCCAGAAAAAAAAATCGATGCCTGAGAAGTCAAGGTATTTGACCCTGGAATGAGAGATACGCTTTTTTATAGCATTTTTGTAAAAATAAATCTATTCTACGAAAATGCTATAAAATAAACATATCTTTCATACATTTTTCTTCTGGGTCACCCTAACACCCCCACACGCCTGTAATCTACGCACCTCTATCGGGGTATTCTAGCCTACGCCTACTTTTGTGAATATGAACTGTGATGGTCGTCAATCAATGATCTTTAGGTGCCTGTAAATAAGCAAGCGATGTGTCGGCAAAGAAGAGCCAATTGCTTCGTCCACGTGTGCGTTTGTACAGTTTTTCTGTGCCATCTGAAGAAGCGATTAAATGAGTGATCTTGAAGAGTGCAAAAAACGAGCAGACGCGCAACGGAGAAGAATAGTCGCAATTCATTGTACAAATAAAGGTTATTAATTGAGTGAATTTGGGTCACTGCGAGGCGGGCAATTAGTTGTACTAATTGAAGTTGGTGTTTGCGCTGTTTAAGCGTTCGTTAGCGGTGGATCTTGTGATGAAACTTCAAAGAACAGATTTTTTAATCATTGCACTCGTTTCTAACATATGGAATTCTCCGTTATTATGTCAAATTGTAAATACTAAAAAAAAAAACACAATGTGAACATCGGTAAAACGGCAACACCGATTTAAAGGACTTGTCAATGTTTTGATCAATATCGACTAAATCAGATTCAACATGGACTTGACAAATAGAGTGTAGATCAAGATGGGCTTGTCGCTTTGCCATTGTACCGTGCTGCCGTCCTCATTGTTTTTAGGGCTTAAACCTTCATACCAAATACTGTAGAATGTTTTTTTTCTATGCCCAGAAGAGCAAGACCAGTAGAATAGCCTTCAGGTTTGTTTGAACGAATCGAAAATGTTACACGAAAAATTGATAAGTAGGTATTCAAAAGATCATGTCGGAATCCGAACTGTGACAAACATTGAATTATCGTTGATGTGGCCCGTCTTTCTGTTCAAAATGACCTTTTCAAAAAATTTATTGGTGGAGGAAAGCAAGCTGATTGGACGATAGCTGGAATCTTCTGCAGGTTTTTTGTACTGTTCCAAAATTTGTACAACCTTGGTATTTTTAAATTTGCCAGGAAAATATGCCAACTAATTGTTTTAAGTTTGATATATCAACCAAGAATGATAAGCTTCTCTCTGAAAGTTTCTTGATAAGGATGTTAAAAATTCCATCATCGCCAGGGGCTTTCATATGTTTGAATTTTTAAAGTCAGTCCTCTAGGAATTTTTGAAAACGTTCCCTTGATTGAGAATTCTCTCTAAGTCCTGAGTAACTTGATTTTCAATTGGATTAGTAAATCGTGAAACCAAATTCAAGATAATTTTCGAAAAGCTTAGTCTTAGATTAGTCTCATAAGCCAAAGCCGTTCAGGTCAACCCTTTTGATGGCTCGTGGAATTCGAATCACATTTCTATTTGATGATAAAGCAGATATCTATCATTTTCAAATGATACTTTTCAAACACTGCTCTACCCCGAATGCATATCTTCGGATTGAATGAGCTGAGTCCGATTCCGTGTCCACGATATGAAAACGGCCTTTTTCGTGTCATGCAAAAAGTCATAAAATGTGACCGACGACCGTCTGCCAGCCATCGAGGCATATGACATTATATGGCAGCAGTTTCAGTTTTTCTTCCGATTCTGATCCGATGGAGCAAACCAGAGCGATAAGGATCTGTTCCAATTCTTCCGGCATTAATGTCTCAGTTTCGTGTCGAGATTTAGCCGTCTTTGTCTGTATACCTACTTCCCACATGTGTTTTTGGGCTATCTGATTTGATAGAAGAAAAAAAAAAATAACGCGGCGAGACAAAGCATCCGAGCGAGCGCGAACATGGGAAAACGAGCTGTTGATGGTACATTATGATGATGGCGGCGACAACGATGGAAAACTTCAGCCATCGGAATGCTTGCTGTATATATTATGCGCTTATGAACATGTGCTTCTTGTTAGTGGGATGCAAAATGCGCGGTTGGGATGATGTTGCCGGCGAAAATGCAAATTCAGAAGAAAAGCTGCCTGGAAATGGAGTAGTTCTTCTGGATCACGCCACCACATATCAAATTTGGCAAACTCATTTTTTATATATTTTGAAAACTTGAAAATCTAGACTGTTGTGGAGGAATTTTGAGTGAAACTGGCAACACTGAGTAATACAAATATCAGTAGTGAAATGTGTACTCAAAATGTTGGGAGGCCGTATCTTGGAAGCCTGAAATAAAAACCAAATTGTATGTATAATCTTAAGATCTAAATTAGTTTAATAATAAAAAATGAATTACAGCATTGAAGCTGCTATCACGAAGGCTGCTACCAATAATTGGTTTATTGCGCCAACGATGACGATTCCCAACATAGACATTACAGTATTTTGTAATTGGATCAAATTAAGAAATTGATCCACGACATTACCAACTACGCCACGAAAACCTCATGAAGGCATATGGCTAACTGGATTTCATTTATTCTTTTATATGAAATTTCTCCAGGTTTTTGTTCAAAGATCGTACCTAACGGCCATCCTTAAGTTTCTCCAGTATTTTTCCGCATTATTGGTTGTAATACATATCTCGAAAATTCCCTCACATTTCCTGAAATTCTTCCAGAAATTATCTTAGGATTTTTTTCATAGCAGTCTTCCTCCAAGGAATCTCATAGATTTTTTTTCTAAGACTCTTGCAAGAAGTTTCCTTGACAATCTCTTTTTATTTTTCGTTCAATTCAGGGCAGATCTTATCAATGATTTCGACATAAATACTCTTCAGATTATTTAAAAAAAAATCTCACGGTGGTTCATACAACAATTATCTGTATATGTGTTTGTTTCAATCGTTATTAATCAAATTTTAAGACCAAGACTAGTTCATCTCGGGATCAACGGGTTTTACTTCCCTTCCAAAGCAAGACGTCACTATAACTTTAAATCAGGATTTTTCAATTGGTGGTCCTCGGACTCCTAGAGGGCCGCAAAGCCATTTTGAACCTTTTTCAATTAGAATCACCCGTTTAAATATAACCTATTGTCTATACTCAAAATATTATTCAGAAATCGTATGGTAAATTTCTACTTGAATAGTTACATGTGGGCTTCGTGCAAGGCCACAAGGTTAGCGGCGTCAGTCGTTTAGGCGTATTGAGCCACGAATCGGGGGTTCGTTTCACGCTCCAGTCGGTGGAAACTTTTCGTCAAACGAAAAATTCATCACTGGACTACTGGGTGTTCTGTGTTGTCCGTTGCCTAATGTTCGTGATTGTTCAGTCTGTGCAGCCTTTGGCTGAAGAAGGTGTAAATTGTCTCTTTAAACGTTGATAGATATTTTCATGAAAAATTACATTAAATTAACGTGTCAAACGAAGTTTATTAGCATATGGGGCCTATTTTGTAAATCGAGCAGATTCATGTGACTCGTCTGTAATCACTGTCGATCAAAGTAAGCATGCATATTTCAGATGTCACCCGTCGACTCCTATAGTAATCCAGTCACATTGAGTGACAACTGTCGAGAAACTCGAGTGACAGAGCCGAGTCGAGCGATTTTTTTGGTCGACAGTGACTCCAATCGAGTCATTTCGATCGACTCGACTTAGAAAATAGACCCCTATATCTAGAATTAATTGGACACCAATAAAATCACATGGATTTAGTAAATCGGACGTTTAAAATAAGATCTTTGCGAGAGGTATCCTTTGAAAATTCTTGGCCATGTTTTCAGTGTTCATTTCCATAGAAATCCTTTAGAAGTTCTTTGACGCAAAATCGATTTTTAGGAAATTCTTATCTCTTTACTTATTTCACTTAAACCATTGCACACTGATCCACAGCCCGAGAAACGCGCATTTTTTTAGTTTTCAATGCCTGAACGGATTTTTGAAGTTTATTTTGATATAAAAATATTAGTGTTCCATCCACCTAGCAGTGCAGTACGAAAATGTATTTCTGTATTTGTTCAATTCGACTAGCTGTCTTCAGCAAAGTTTTAGATAACGATAATTGAGTTTTTCTCTTCAGACACCAACTTTTGTGCACCCATTTGTTCAAAAGTTACGGCACTTTTTAACTTTTTTTTTTGATTTTAGCAAAAAAGTTTATTCTACAAAGTTGTGAAGAATCGAAAAACCATTGTTTTTCTCGAAGACTTCAAATTATTACCGATTCGAGTTAAAAAATAGTTACTTATGGTCTCAAAATATCATGAAAAGCGGCAAAAAGCGGGAAACCAAATAACTTTCATTTGAAAGATACTCGTTTAGGTTAACGATCACGCATTCTCACTTATATCATAACATTATTTCTATGGATGTTTGTTTCAGTTCTTTTTTGACTCATTTTGCCATTTACCCAACACAAGTAAATCGCTCATGATTCAATGGTATTGTTATAACATGTACCTGTGTATAAATGTGGGCGAGGAGAAGAGTGACAGCCGATCAAACGGTGCATTTCTACATGCTATTTTATTATTATTATTATTATTATTATTTTAAATTGCTTCAAATGGGTCCATTATCAGTAGTTCTAAATTAGCATTGAAACATAATTTAACCCTCTAATACCCAACCCCGCCTTTAGACGGGGTACACTTTGGAATTTTGTGTATTTTTTCGTAGCTCGGAAATCAGAATGATTTTATTTTTGGCTTATACCTTGACTCATAACACGCATATAAGAAAAGTTTTTTATGACTTTTGAAACTTTTTTGTATTTTTAGAAATTTTTTGAAAAATTGTATTCTTATATAGGGTAGGTGTACCAGTTATGGCCATAGTGGTTCCCTATTTCGCCATACGTGATATCCTGAATGCCTTCACATTTTGAAAAATCTTTTGTGTTTTAGCAGTAAAATAATGGATAAATCTTGATGTTTGAACATTCAAAAAGATTTAAAATGTAAAAGTTATCCAAATTTTGCATATAGCCAAATAGGGAACCACTATGGTCATAACTGGTACACTTTCCCTAACCTACAAATGCCTGGGCTTCATTTAACGTGTAATATAAAAAATCGTACCTTTTATATTTTTCTACGATTGACCTATCACAAACGAAGAGCCTGGTGGTATTAAAATCATTTCAAACCTGTTTTTCCGTTAGTTACACGGAAAATAAAATACGCTCCGAAAAAAAAAATAAAAATTTAATATTTTAAAAAATCCCGTAACAATTTAAGTTTTTATTATTGCCAAAAATCAACAACTAGAAAAGGCTTCAAGAAAAAAATGAAAAAAGCTAGGGATGTTCAAAAATAAATATTATAAAAATCAAAAACCAAAATTTAAAAATTTGCGAATAAAAATAAATAAATGCCCAAAACGTGTTTAGAACGATTTTAGATAACGAAAAATAATCCTTTAATCGAAAATAAAAATTAGGGTATTAGAGGGTTAACAAAATGAAATAATTCGTGATTGTTGGCCTAAAAGAATATCTTTCAGATGGAAGTTGTTTGATTTGCCGCTTTTAGCCGCTCTCCGTGTTATTTTGACACAAAAAGTGACTATTTATCAACTCAAATCGTCAATAATTTTGAAAGAAGATGAGAGAGAAAGTTGGTGTCTTCGAGAAACACAATGTATTTTAATTATTGACAATTTTCTAGAATAAACTTTTCAAAGATCATTTAAGGAAAAGTTAATCTAAAATATATGGTTTTAGGGGTAGTTTATACAAAACACTCTGCAATTCAAATGGTATAAAGTTGGTGACTGAAGAGAAAAACAAATCAATTGTCATTATCAAGAACATTGCTTAAGATAGCTACTAGGGTAGGTGTACCAGTTATGGACATAGTGGTTCCCTATTTCGCCATACGTGATAACTTTAATATCTTCAAATTTTGAAAAGTTTTGTGTGTTGTAGATGTTAGATTTAAGATATATCTTGATGTAAAAACGTTCAAAAAGATTTTAGATGTGAAAGTTGTCAAAATTTCTCATATGGCCAAATAGGGAACCACTATGGCCATAACTGGTACACTTTCCCTAGGTTTGAGCAAATAAAGAAGAAAATATTTTTGCACTGCTCTGCTAGGTGGATAGATCATTAATATTTTTAAATCAAATAAAGCTTATGAGATACCCTCCAACTCTCTAGAAAACCCCTCTAAAATCACGTTTAGACATCGAAAACTAAAAAACACACGTTTTTTAGTTAGAGCCCGCTCTAAACCAGTGTACATTGGCGTAATTCAAGGATAAAAAGATCCCTTCTCGATTTCTTGTGGGATCCCCAACATTCGCTTGTAGTATTGCTCCTTCGTTTTTTTAGAAGAGATTCTTGATAAACTCTTTCTGAATGTCTGATGAGGTCTTTGATAATGTATTTGTGATATTATTTTTGAAATTGCTTTGATTTGATTTAATTGTAGGTAATCAAATGAAGTCTAAAAAACGCACAATTTTTTTTTTAATATCTTACATTTTGAGGGGTCTGCGGGAAGTTTGTAGAACTTTGGGAATCACTGCCTTAAACCACAAGTGACTTTCTCGAGGATAAATTTTGGAAATCTTTTAAGATTTCTTTGATGAATCTCACTAATATTTCTAAGGATTACATAAAATATTAATCTAGGAATTACTTGAACCAGTTTTTCACTTGTTATAGAAATTAAATTTCAAACCAATTCTACGAGGAATACTTTAGTAGATGTTTCCAAAAACATAAGATATTTTCGAACTTTTCTAAATTCTTACAAGAAATGCTACAATGATGCTTACAATTACTCCAGAATTTCATCCACAACAGCTTTCATACATTTTTTTCCAGCCTTTCCTTCTAAAATTCTATCAAACGATCATCTTTCGATTTCACAAAAATTTGCTCATATTTCTTATGAAAAATAGCAGACACGAATGCCACTCAGATATGTGGTAAAGCATAGTAATAATAATTACGAAAAATTGACAAAATTTCTCGGTAGACTAACAAATAACTCTTCAAAATTTACTTCAACTCTTCTCGATTTCAACAGATCTTCAATTAAAAAAAAAACTAATTAATTGTTCCCACCTGGGGAGGAAGGCACCGATACTACACACGAAATATGACAGAAAGTTTTTTTCAAACTGCAAGAAAATCAAGGCAGACTTGATGAAAATCGCTAATTTATTTTGTTGTGTACCTTCGATATTTTCGGAGAAACATGGAAAAAGAACCAAAGTTTTCTAGGCATTTCTATTTGGAGAAAGTTAAATGATGTGTATTTGAAAACTTTATATTTAATTAGAATAGTAGGTACTATCTTGACACTAGTTTTTAACAAGCTTCAATAGCTTCCAAATCTGTTTTTGTCACATTTTGATGTAATGCAAAAATATGTTTTGATAAATTACGCGCTTTTATCATGTTTGTCCATTGTTTAAAATTCGGGCTCATTTCGTATCGGTTTTCCCCTCCCAGGTTCCCACTATTTTTTTAAATCTTACAAATTTAGAGGTCCGCGAGATGTTTGTAGAACTTGGAAAGGCGGCCACAGCCTAAAAAATGTTGGGAATCACTGTATTAAATCATGCATGACTAATTTCGGGGATGATAGGATTCGATCTCAGGTCTCCGGCGTGAGAGACGAGTGTTATTACCACTAAACCAGGCCGGTAGGTTATTTTATACGTTTCATATGAGAAACAAGGATATTTTGTAAACAGTAAGAGCTAATGTTTTAGTTTCTTTAAATGTTCTCAAACTATTGTGAGTTTCGAATGAAATGAACATTTTTGATGTGTTGATTCATTTCAAACGTGTTTGAATTGTTCAAATCTCTACAGTGTTTCTTATCGTTTAAGAATTTTTGTTCCTAAGCAAGCTACGCTAAATAGCAAAATTAAGACCAGAGGTTTCTGTAAACTTTTTTTTTGCCTAATCGTTGATTTAACAGGCTCAAGCGCCCTTAGGAATTATGGAGCTGAATTCTGTTAATGCAATTAACAAAATCATATCTGCTTCTTATTGAACTATGTTAGTTTCGGGGAACCGCAAAACTCGCGGTTTGGTCAAGGCTAGGGAGTACAATCATTTCTGGAAGGGATGGGAGTTCAGGGTCTATCCGTTGATATGCATCAGCAGCATACTCTTATTGTGTCGAAGCTGCTGGGCAACGTAGAGTGGACATGTCGACGACCTGTAACGATACAAACAAACGGGTTTCGCAGGGAACAAAATGGACAACAAACAAAATAGAGAGGGTATACGAGCGGACATGTGGAACCACAAACAAAGACGCCGATTTGCTCTAAAAACGTGTAAACAAGGAACATGTAGTCTAGAACCCAACACACCTGGTTTTCTTCGGGCCCTGGGGGATGTACAAAGTTTTGATCTGGTAATTCCGTATTCGGGGCAGTACCCTACAACATGATTGATGTCTTGATAGCCTGCTCCACAACGATATCGATTACTATTTGCGAGCCCTATTTGATAGAATAGGGTTGGACATCCGACGACACATTATCTTGAAAAAGTTGCGACTCATGTTGATCCCTCTAAACCACGACTTCTTTGACACCTGCGGGAGAATGGAATCGACCTGCCCTAATCCCCTTTATCTCATATTCATTGCCAACTGAGCAATTGTGAACAATTCTTCAAAGGCAATTTGTCCATCATAAATATCGCCTTCCATAGCGTCCACCTTGGCTAGAGCGTCCGCTTTCTCATTGTCTGGAACCGAGTAATGCGTGGGGACCCAAACCAAGGTGACGGTATGATTCGACAAAGCACTCAATTTTGATCGTATTTCTCGGAGGAAACACGGGGAGTACTTTACCGGCCTCATTGAACGTATAGCCTCGATGGAGCTGAGGCTATTCGTAAAAATGAGATAGCGATCATAGAGTAGAGAGGTAATTGGTTCTAAAGCAAAGTGTACAGCCGCTAACTCTGCGACTTATACTGAACAAGGGTTCTTAAATTGGTGAGCGGCGCTCCGAGTGGAACAGATCCATGGGTTGCCCGCCTTAAGGTCAGATCAAAACCTTGGATTGGAAACAAAAGCTACCGTATTAATGGACCGAGAGGATTGTTTTGCGGTATAACATTATCTGATCGTCTGGATGTACTCTTCACCATGTTCAATGAAGTTAATTCGTTGTTGGCATTTCGTATACAGAAACTTAATATGCTTTCTCCAAGTGCCTTTGGAGTCAAACCAGACCGCAAGATATACAGTATTGGACAAAACATTTGCAACTTTTTCGATTTTCCATACAAAATGACCATCTTTGGTAAGCTGAATCTTAGTTATTTATGGACCGATTCGAATGAAATTTTCACAGAACATCAGATATAACTTGAATTTTAACATATATTCTTGAACAATTTTTCCAATCACGAGTTTTTAATAATAACGGTTTGACTAAAGTGTAATTTTCGACGAAAAATTCAAAACTATTTATCTCAATATCTGATAGCCCTACACAAAAACTGTGTTCAGCAAACTTGTTCATCTCGCTAAAATCTATAACTTTTCTCAAGATATCATGAAGCTATTCCTTCAATATGTTTAATTATGTCATTTATTAAAAATTGTCAAAAAATTCACTTTAGTCAAACCGTTGCTGCTTTTGAACTTGTGATTGGAAAAATCACTCAAAAATATATGTTAAAATTCAAGTTATGTCTGATGTTCTGCAAAAATTTCATTCAAATTGGTCCATGAATAACTGAGATATAGCTTACCAAAGTTGATAATTTTGTATGGAAAATCGAAAAAGTAGCAAATGTTTTGTCCAATACTGTATGTCTGAAAAATCCTGAGTTAGTTCCTTACTCATCATCTGAAGCCCCAACAGTGCCAGGAAATACTTCTTAGAAAAGACAACCAACTCAGTTTTCTCTGGAGAAAATTCGATACCCAGCTTTCAGGCCCAAGTAGACAAATTGTCTAGAGTATCTTACAGGGGTCTTTGTAAATCTTCCGCCACGAAAACAACAGCATCATCTGCAAGCTCTCTTAGCGAGCAATTTCTCACGAGACAATCAGCAATGTCTCTGACATTGGGGCTTAAACATGAGTCCTGGGGCCGTAGAGTTTTGAGCAAAATATTTCGGAATTAGTTGAAATTAATCGGAATTGTCAAATATTTTGAGTGAGAGTCGGAATGCGCTAGTAGATAAACTGTACAATAATGTGATGACATACTGGAGACATTGTTGATCTATTGAAGGGATATCCTGCAGATTTCCGAAAAGTAAAATATAGGCAAAATGCTTGTGAGAATTATTTTACCAATATGTCAAAATGTTTTGATACGAAAAAAATGGATTTATGCATCCTTCAAACGGAGTCGAACATCAAATTTTTAAGTTCACGGATTTAGAGAACATTACAACGGTTCGCATTAAATATTTGATCCATTGGTTGCAAGCTGATAATGTCCAATCAATCAAAATTTCAGCTCGGAACTCTGTTTGGTTCTCTAGATTAATGTTCTTGAAAATTCTAGGCTTAGCTTCGTTTTAAAGCAGAGGTTGGGAACCTTTTTGATGCCGCGACCCCCTATTAAGTTTTTCAAATATCCTGCGGACCCCTAAAAATTAATGTTCTCAAAATGAAAATATCTCATAACGAATCAACAGATAACCAAGGCAACCAGATAACACCCGAAAGTAAAATCTGTGATCCTCTGAAGTCCACTAAACCCAATGAGAACCTTGTCACAAGACTTTCAAATATCTTTCCTAAAGTTTGATGAGAGACTTCGCGGAATGATCGACTCAAATACAACAAAATGATATCTAGTTAAGAATATTCCAACAAACACTCCCTCCAGATATTTATCAAAGATATTCTCACAAGTAAGTTTTTTTTAACCGCCAAACATATTTTTACAAGATTGGAATATTAACAAGGAATTTTTTCAAAAAAATAAGTTGGCTGTTCACCAAGCACAACCCATGCAACCTGCATTGAAAATGAGAAAAATCTTGCTAACAGACTTCTTAATTGTCACTAACAACCGTTCAAAGAATTCTAAACAAAAATCCCCGAAAACTCTTCATTAACATTGTCAGGTGTCCTTCAAAATTCTTCGCAAAAATATTCAAAGAGCAACTCATACAGTTGATCAGTGTCCAGACAGACTGGACTTTCAATCTTTTAAAAAGAATCCAACAAATTTTTTGATGCTTTTTTGGTACAATTCGTCAAATAGATAAGTTCCAATAAAACAAAAAACAGTGCACATTTCTCGCATGATCTGGGATAACGCCCTAAAAGCCATTGGTAACCACGTGTATAGCTCGTTGTTTCAGAGCAAATGAATGCTTATAAGCATCCAAACCAATACCACTGGTAGGTTCCTCACTATAGGGTTGGCAAATAACGTATAAATCTATTTGAATGCTCATAAACAACGAGCTATACACATGTTTACCAAAGGATTTTAGGGCGAGATCAAAAGTTGTGTGAGATATTTTGTTACTGGTGGGTAAAGGCTGAGCTACAATGATGTGAGCGGCAACGCGGCGCGGCAGGTTTTGACAGAAAATGTATGGGTTAACTGTCAAATGCTGCCGCGCCGCGTTGCCGCTCATATTAATGTAGCTCAGCCCAAATGTTTTTCTGAAACCATTTAAAAGCGCTTAACATTTTAAAACGTTTAAGAAAAAAATATCGAATATGTTCAAATCCATCAATGATTAACTAGGGAATTTTCAGAAAACATTTTGTCGACCTCGGCTCGAAGCTATCAAACTATTCAAAAGATCAACATAATGTTGGTTTTAAATTCAAGCACGCACTTTCCTCAGTAATACTGTGAATAAGAAACAAAAACAAGTTGAATTTTTGGAAAGGTAAAAATTTAACCTCCGCTCATAAAGAAAAAGGCATTGAATGCAATGAATTTTTCTTTAGATGACCTTTAATTAAAATGATTTCGCGGACCCCCTGAGATATCGTCACGGCTCCCTAGGGGTCCGCGGACCACCTGTTGGGAAACCCTGTTTTAGAGTCATCCAAAAATGCATGCATTATTCAAATTTTTCAAACATTTGAAATTTCAGTTGGTTGATTTATAATAAACAACGAAAAGTTTAATAGGTATGGAATCTTCTGCTTAAAAGCAATAGCGTAGAATCTATGACATCTGTCTATGAACAATTCGATTATTCATGTGAGAAAAAACGAATCACCTGCTTCCTTTCTTCAACTGTTCATATACTAATGCATTTATATCAAATAAAATATCATTTACGGTCGGCTTAGGGACAAAATGTCGAAATAGATAACGTTGAAACATAAAAAGTCAAATGCCAAAACATTGTATCCCAAAACGTCGAAAGGACAAAACGTCAAAACCGATAAAAAAATTGTTTGCTGGACTTCTTCTTTTTTCATATCGGGACCGATTAAATAAGCCATGAATAACTTTTGGGACATAATAAATTATTTATTCTTTGGAAGAGGATCATTCTTCTGAGAAATGTTCGTTTCCTTCCACTTCTTTTCTTTTGACTTTTTGTCATTTCGATGTTTTGTGTTTTCGACGTTTTGTTCCTTTAACGTTTTGTCCTTTCGACGTTTTGGGATTTGACGTTTTGTCGCACATCCAGGGCGGTTTCAATAGGGACAAAATGTTGGAACACAAAACGTCGAATAGGCCAAAATGCCAAAAGGACAAAACTGGTAAATTATTCAAAATTGTTTGCCAAACTCATTTTTATATCGAGATTATGCTATGAGTAACGTTTGGGACATAATAAAGAAGATAATAAGTCAGTTCTATTGATGTATTATTATCAGGGATTAAATTTTAAGAAAATCATATTTTGGTACAGCTCTCATTAGTTAGAGAGGTCAGCACAGTGCCTGATAAAACCCATCTAAACAAGCTTCAAACCTGGGGAACAGTATTGCTATGGGTTGTTTTGATGCCTATTAAATAAAATACCTACCCCCAATAGTAAATGAGCGAGAGAAATAACTTTTATCATCGCCCTCTCTTTGGGACTCTCGTTCGCTCCTGTTATTTATCAAGCTTGTTACAACTTGCGAAACATTGCTAATAATGGACCAATACAGAAGTGATGTTTTTTTTTCGTTTGATTCGATCTTGCTTCGAAACCAAATCAAAAAGAATTATACAATGCCTATTATTTTTGTTTATCTTTTATAAAATGGCTTTCCGCCCTTCACGCGAGTTCACCGTTTTAGTATGCAAGCAGAGATGGAATCCTTAGAAAAATGGGAATATCATCTCTCACTTATCGCGCTCTGTAACAGTCATGATCCGCTGCTCATCATGAAGGTCTTTTTATTGTCTACTCCAACAACTCCACAGAAAAAAAAAATCCGTTCTCGTAACCGTGAACAGCAGACGTGAACTCGTCAACAAGCAAAACTACACCGTGAACTCGATCATGTTTATGTGACCGTTGGTGATAGTTCATGGTGTATTTTTGACAGTTCACGTTTTCCAGAACTCTTTTTTGAGCGTGTCTTATTATATCGGTGGGCAAACAGTGCATGGTAAAACCCATCTGAACAAGCTCCAAACCTACGGGACATTATTGCTGTAGGATGTGCGGGGATTGTTTATCATGACAGTAAAGTAAAACATTTGCCCCCAAAGGTAAATAAACGACAACAATGGGTTTTATCATCGCTCTCTCTTTGGGACTGGGCTTCGCTGTTGCTGTTTATCAAGTTTGTTACAACTTGGGAAACATCACCGATCATAGACCGATACAGATGCGATGTTTTTTTTGATTGCTTTGATCGTGCATCGAAATCAATTGAGAACGAATTCTACAATACTTATATGCATGTGTCAAAAACTAAAAAAAATGTGAAATAGTTTCGAGTTACAATGACTTTTCAAAGAAAAATATGTCTACATCCTAGGAGGACAGGATTTTTCGCTCTAATTACAAATTATTATTACAGCAACTCTACGGCTGATCTTGTCTTTAAGACAAAAAAAAACTCGTGAAGAAAATTAATGTTGTGCCTTAAATTTGATACTAGCCGAGATAACAGAAACTCCAAAGAACAAACAGTAAACCTACTGAAACAGTTTAGTCTGAAAGTGAAAACAAAATACGCAAAACCAAGATTCCACTGCCAACTGTTAGTAAATAGACAGTAATTTTGCAAGCGCCAACACCAAGCCGCGCCTCGGATCCTACCCTTGAAAAGTGAGCAATAAACTTAACAACCAGAACGCAAGCGTTACGCCCCTTCGTAATGTCGCCACAACACACCACATATCGCCGTGTCGGATTCACCTCAACTCAGTGTGGTAATTAACCTAACTCCATCATATAAATGACACACACGTGTACATACCTACATAGAACCGTCCAATGAATCCGGTCATCGTTTGCGTCATCGGTAGAAGCAGTAGCAGAAGAAGAAGAAACAGTAACATCAGCGTTCGTCCGCCAAAATGTACGATGATCACTACGACGAGGCTAGTGATCCCAATGCTCCCCGTTGCTCGATAACGACGTTTCTCCATCGGGTCGCTTTCACCGTGCTTCACGCGTCCTTGTTCCTAGAGAATGTATGTGAAGGGTGTTTTTGAGTTTTACTTAGGTTTTTCGTTCATACCTTTCGTTTAGGAGAATGATGCATGCAATTAACGCTAGTTTAGATTTCCCAAGCTTCATGGAACGCAAATTCTGTGCAAAACCAGGTAGAATGCATGCTATTTGATACTAATAATCGATTAACTTTACTAACAACATAGACAAATTGATTGTTTTCGTTATAACACATGATGAACACATTATCCTTTCCCCTTGGGATTCCGACAGAATCCTCCTCTGGGATTCCGACAGAATCCCCCTGGGGATTCAGACAGAATTCCTTCGAAGATTCAATCAGAATCTTACTTAGGTTTCTAACATAATCTCACTTGGGATTCCGACAAAAACCCCCAAGGGGAAGACACAATCCCACTTGGGATTCATACAGAATTTGAAAATAGCTGAGTCATTCTTGTGTGCTGCCATTTTCAACTTTAAAATATCAAGCTAAGATTATTAAGATATGATCAAACAACAATGTCCTTCTTAATCGATATTACGACTATTGCAAATGCATTGAGGCTAAAACAAGTTTACCAATTTTATTACGAAATTAAGGCTAAAAGGATTTGGACAGCGAAATCGCATTTGCAGTTAACTACTTAATCCCATTAAAAAAAAATGAGGTAAGCCAGTAGTAAATCGTCCAAGATGATCATTAACCGGTAGGACATAAAGATCGATCTCGAGATACGTCTCGCTGAATGACAGGTTGGGGACCAACGAAAATTTGCAGTTTTATGCCTCAGCAACCGGGCAGTTGTGGTGCGCCATAAAGTTGATCATCTTGCGGCCCATCAACACGTGATTTCCATAAGCCTAATGAAACTGTTTAACAATCCTGATAGCAGTCATGACTCCAATCCGACATTAAGCGAATTAATAATATCCTCCAAAATAAAAAAAAAGTGCATACGTGAGGAGAAACCGAACCGTGTGTCATTAAATGCACCTCCAGCCGTCATAAAAAATTATTACGAAAAATCGGATTCCGAATCGAAATTAAAACCCGTTCCGCATGCATGACGGAGGAGAGTCCTTCCCGTGAGTGCACCGTAGGGTGACCCATAATGATCGAACTACGAAAAGCTTAAGTTAAATCTCCCAAATGCGTTCATTTGGACCCCGTGAAGTTACTGGGACCATTTTAACGGAATCCGTCTCTAAGAGGGGGTCTAAATGAGATTCTATCTAAGGTCGAAAATGTACTTGGAACCGTTTCTCTCATATTTGTTTCTTTATTTCTTTATTTCTTTTTTGGAGCAGGGAAAAGCCCACTTGAGTTGAGCTGAGATAACTCTTCCTCAAATGGGCGCAAAACCTTCTCATCTTTTAGTAACAACAGAAAGTTACACTCCAAATGATACATTTTTTGCTTAATACTAGTAATATAAATTATTCTTATTTCTATAGTAAAACTAATGTACGGCTACAAAATTCATCTGATGCAATATGTTAAGTTGGACTGTTCGATTTTTTCTACACACAAACGTCAGCCTCTCCAAGAAGTTGACGGATTCCGCTCAAACTGTCACAGTTGCGTCAAATTTGGTGTGTGTAAAATTCTTACAGTTTGATTTTACCCATACAAAAATGGACCACCCTAGTGTTCCCTCTTTAGTTACGATCCACGAAACCGTTCCGTTTGGGCATTTTTCTGTCTGATATATTCCACTGCCGCCGCCGCCGTCGCCGCCACTTCGTAGTCCTATTATCGCTTGCAGCATAACATTTTGGCGCTGATTTTGCATAAATTATGCTCGTTTGCCGTGCGGCTTTTGTTTTCACGTCGATACGGCGATTACGGCTTTCGGTGTGTCTTCAATTGACGAAAATGCCGACAAGTGCTTATTTATGATCGGTGTTCTTTGGGTGCCGGTACTTCATTACGTACGAGAGGGTAAATTGAGAAGTATTGACATCAATGAAATGATGTTCTAAAGAAAAAAAGTCGATGTAACTTGTTGCATTTTGAGCACTACTTCAGCACAATTAAACATATAGTTCCCAAGCTAAGCAATAAGTTTGTAGAAATTGCATATAGATACATCATTATTTAACAGACATTATCTTCTTCTATCTTCTATCTTCTATTTTCTATCTTCTATCTTCTATCTTCTATCTATCTTTTATCTTCTATCTTCTATCTTCTATCTTCTATCTTCTATCTTCTATCTTCTATCTTCTATCTTCTATCTTCTATCTTCTATCTTCTATCTTCTATCTTCTATCTTCTATCTTCTATCTTCTATCTTCTATCTTCTATCTTCTATCTTCTATCTTCTATCTTCTATCTTCTATCTTCTATCTTCTATCTTCTATCTTCTATCTTCTATCTTCTATCTTCTATCTTCTATCTTCTATCTTCTATCTTCTATCTTCTATCTTCTATCTTCTATCTTCTATCTTCTATCTTCTATCTTCTATCTTCTATCTTCTATCTTCTATCTTCTATCTTCTATCTTCTATCTTCTATCTTCTATCTTCTATCTTCTATCTTCTATCTTCTATCTTCTATCTTCTATCTTCTATCTTCTATCTTCTATCTTCTATCTTCTATCTTCTATCTTCTATCTTCTATCTTCTATCTTCTATCTTCTATCTTCTATCTTCTATCTTCTATCTTCTATCTTCTATCTTCTATCTTCTATCTTCTATTTCTATCTTCTATCTTCTATCTTCTATCTTCTATCTTCTATCTTCTAAAGCCTGTCCACGTTAAATTTCGGACACCCAAATAATGGCAGCAAAAAACAGTTACTCATAATTCAACAAAAACAATTGTTTATTTCAGAATAAAAGAGTTATATCTACAAAATAAACAGTTGACAAGGATGTTAATCCTTCTTTCTGTAAAATTCTCGAACTTTCTGTGGTACACCCGCCATCCGTGTCCGAAATTTATCGTGGACAGGCTTTATCTTCTATCTTCTATAGGTCAATGGATTTGAATTAATTAGCTCACTGCGCGTGGTAATGATAGAAAAAATATGGATTGTATGATTATTTCTCCGTTTTGTTTTCCAAGGGCTCCGACGTTTTCGTGTGAAGAAAAACATTATTAAATTCACCAGGCAAGTATAAAAAACCCATGTGAAAAAAGCTGTCATTTTGTATGGGAGTCTTCATAGCATTATAAAACGGCCTACAGGGTGGCAATACAACGTTTGCCGAACCTACTAGATTTCATTAAAAACACTCTCGTGCAAGAGTAAGTGGTCTTGACTGAAAACACGTTAAAAGTTTTAAAAATATCGTGAAAAAGACGAGGAAGTTATGTCCCTCCATCTATAGTAACTGTGACGCATTTATTCATGAAAACTGCATTACTCATAAGATCATTCAATGTTTATATGAAAATGTCTCATAGGAATGGGAGCACCCGCTATTCCAGCAATCACTATAAATGCAAAGTTCCAAGGAATAATCAATGTACAAAAGAAAGAAACAACTTCTATGACTGTGGTTGTAGTTTTGATATAATGAAGCCACTATTGCAGCCAAACTCGAAAGAATAGAATAAAAAATGAAAAACCTCAGGAAAATATCTGTCGTTTTTATGGTATTTAACCCCTCCATAGCCAAGAATACCTGAAGTGGCCTAACCCAAATCCTCCCATTTTTTGAATTTCGTCAGTATTCGTATAAATCCTTTCATAAAAGCCAGCACAGTTTTCAAGATCTAAATGTTAAAAATACTTAAACGAGATTATTAGATTTTGAGAGTTTCGGCCCAATGATCGATTCGGCCCAGCTTACTTCGGTGACTGGATACCATTTTCATTTAACACTAAAATTTTAAATAGTCATGAGAATACTCCTCAACATCACCGGAGTTCGGTAGCATGCTCTAGAGCAGCGTGCTGCTGTTACCACCTTGTGATGGAGCAAAAAAAAATACTAAGTAGAGAGGCAACCGAAAAATGAGCGACGAAGCACATAGCCCTGCGAGGCCTGTTTTGTTCGGAGGGGTCACTCAAGCGTTTTTTCAAAGTGTTTATAAGGGTGAGCATAGAAGCAAGAGAGAAAGAGTACCATAAAAAATCTTCACATTTCGATGCACTCTCACTCGAATCGTTTGACGATTAGTATTGTAAATTTTGAGTTCAGTCTTTACTCCTCAGAAAAGAATATCCTCGAAATCGCCTCAATTTCGCATCGTAGAGTTTTTGTGCAGCCTGGTTATTAAGACTGATTTTGTTCTAATTGTATTACAATTACCACTACTAATTCAGAGTACTTCTAACAAAGAAGGATTAAAATTGATAAGTTGCACTAAAATGGAATATACTTGAATAACAAAACAAACGTTGTGTGGATATCTGTTGCATACGTAGAGAAGTGCCTTTAAAAGCATAATTGTGCCATGTGAATGAAGTAGGCATATCTTCATAATTTCCTAGTACATTTCTGCATGCCACTTTCGTTTTGTAACACCGCACAGATATTTAATTTTTACCTCTACTGATTAGCAAAAAATATAAACTTGAATACAATTCATGGTTGTAGCTACTACTTAGATTGCTTGGTCCAATAGAGACTGATATGCTTTTATTTTTCATTTTGGGACTTCGTATGTTTCCACAATGTTTTCAAACAAAATGTGTTTATGTATATGCAATAGTAAAGTATATATTGAACCATGATTTTTTCGATGAAAAAACGTGTTAGCTCTAAAATCCGTATGAGACAGTTATGCTTTTATGGGCAGAGTATATATGCACGATAGGTACAAATATAATCAGTATCAAAATCATATTTGGGAGGCATAATTTTGAAAGAAAGGTCTTTTTCCGGATTGGTAGAAACCGCACGGATAAGCCACAAAGTTATGAATTTCATTGAATATGGTCAAATTTGAAAAACTTTTGATGGTATTTGGATTTCACTATCTATTAAAGCTTGTTGAAGTCTGATTTACAGTTTATCAATATGGTAGCGGCCGTCTCTTTCGAACTTTACACAAAATATATTATTTTGAGGACAAAATCTAACAGGAAATTCAAATATCATGCGAAATCTATATATCTATATACATAAAAATGGAATGGTGTTTGTATGTCACGAAATGGCTGGATGACTGACTATCAGATTTTGGAAATCCTTCCATAGTTATGTCCCTAGAATGTTCCGACGTGAGCATAGGATATTGAACGGGAAACTCGAAACAATTGGAGGTAAACGGAACTGTCATTTTGTATGGGACGTTCCATAGCGTTTTTCAATAGCCTACTTGATGGCAAGACAAAGTTTACCGCGATCACTAGTTTAAAATAATTTGCCATGCTTTATCATCAAAATTTACAAATTTTGACGAGAAATATCATTTGTAAACGTCACCATTTACTCAACAGTAACCATTTAGTCAAGTCAAGAGTTTGACACAATATTTTTGAACATATTTGTTGATTGTTTTCAGAAATTTCAGATCGTTAGGTTACTTTTATCTGTTATTAGTTATTTTCATGCAGGCTCGCGACAAAATCTTTGAAATATCGTCTTTTTTTTGTCTTTTTATAATTTATACAATTAAAAATAAAACCCTTAAATTCAAATCGTAACTAGCCTGATTGTGAATTTACATTGTCCCTAGTAAGAATATGCTGCAATAACTGTAAGCTTTGCAGGGCTCGTCAATGCTGATAAATCTAAACAGTTCTAAAATTGTTAGTGAAACATCGACTTTAAAATAAATAATCTATTTCCATGAGCAAAAAACTGGATTTACTGCGATTGTTACATAAATTTTGTAGATCTGATTTATTTCACGACATTTCGCAAGATTTCCTAAGGTTGCAAATGTCTAAATGTCAAATGTTGCGAGTTGTCTGTTCCATTGTCTCTTATAAGAATGTTATAATTTATGATTTTTGAAAGAGAATGACAAATCATTGTTTGTTTTTGTAGACAATTAAGAGAAACTTTACGCATGATTCTTAGTTCAAATTTGTTGTTTTTGATCCAATGTTGGCTAAGTCGCCTCTAGGGAATTTCCTCTAGTTTTTTTTCCCGACGTTTCGGTCCGTTTGAGACCTTTCTTAAGGGTTCAATCACTACGGTTTCGTAGCCAAGATGGCTTTTCCAAACTCTAAAATGTAATGACTAGACAACTTCCCATCT
The DNA here is from genome assembly GCF_002204515.2 of Aedes aegypti. Taxonomy (NCBI): domain Eukaryota; kingdom Metazoa; phylum Arthropoda; class Insecta; order Diptera; family Culicidae; genus Aedes; species Aedes aegypti. Next base: position 256,368,206 of record NC_035107.1, on the reverse strand, counting down.
GATAAGAATTCCCAGAATGTACAATCAATTTTTCCGGAGTTGTAATTGATTTAAATAAATACGTCTCAAAATGCCGATAATAGAACAACTGATAAACCCACAGATCTTATGGGAAAGGCTGTCGAATAAAACAAGACTGCCGAAAATAGTAACACTGACTAATGAAGTTCGAACGTTTCCAAAAAGTGTTTGACAATTCTTTCGGTTTGAATCGATAGACGATTAAGCAGCACATCAATGTTAACAGACAGACACGTAATTTGTTGCTTATGTCCGAGAAAATTACAACGGAAGCGTGCTCTTGGCTTAGACTGCCGAGAATACGTAAATTGCCCTACCACGTCAACTTCCATGAGTGTTTGTGGATAGAACGATTAAGTATCCGCCCAGCGTCCTATAAATAGGACACTACTTGTAGTGTAATTATCTTGAAAATAAAGAGGTTTACAAGAAAACTGTATTCTACAAAATTGATCACAGGACTGCTGACTTGGACTTGGACTATTTTAATTCAGAACTAACTCACCAGGTGGCGCACACACGCCAACAAATGTTGCATATATAAGCAACATATGAAAAAACTCTCCGACGTACAAATATTTGCTTCGTTTATATCTCAGTCCAGCGATGTGATACAAAAATGGTGTCTTCGACAAAGTTGAACAACTAAATAAGATCTATTTGCATAGAACCTTATAAATTCTGAAAACACTCCCAAGATGGCGCTAGTGAGCCAAAACTTTATTTGCTTATATCTTAGTCCAGCGATGAGATATAAAGTTGGAGTCTTCGACAAAGTTGAACAAATAAATAATACCTATTTGCATAGAACCTTATACATTCTGAAAACACTCCCAAGATGGCGCTAGTGAGCCAAAACTTTATTTGCTTATATCTTAGTCCAGCGATGAGATATAAAATTGGTATCTTCGACAAAGTTGAACAAATAAATAATATCTATTTACATAGAACCTTATAAATTCGGAAAACACTTCCAAAATGGCGTTAGTGAGCCAAAACTTTATTTGCTTGTATCTTAGTCCAGTTATGAGATACAAAAATGATGTCTTCGACAACGTTGAACAACTAAATAATACCTATTTGTATAGAACCTTTAAATTCTGAAAACGCTCCCAAAATGGCGCTAGTGAGCTAAAACTTTATTTGCTTATATCTTAGTCCAGTTATTAGATACAAAATTTGTGTCGTCGATAAATTTGATCAACTACATGAGACCTGTTCGCCTAAAACCTTATTAGTTCGGAAAACACTCAAAAGATGGCGCTAATGGTCGAACATTTTGATTGTTCGTATCTCAGTTCAGTGATGAGATACAACATTGGTGTCTTCGACAAATGTGTTCAACTGAATGAGATCTATTCACCCGAAAACTTATTAGTTCGGAAAACATTCACTAGATAGCGCTAGTGGGCAAAGATTTTATTTTGTTAATATCTCAGTAAAGTGATTAGATACAAAGTTTGTATCTTGGACAATGTTGAACAACTAAATGAATCCTATTCGCCTAAAACCTTATTAGTTCGGAAAACACTCACAAGGTGGCACTAGTGGTAATTTTTTTATACATCTTAGTCCTGCGATGAGATTCGAAATTGGTGTCTTCGACAAAAGTATTCAACTAAATGGGATCTATTCGCCCAGAAACAGTACTTTGAAAGATATTCGCCTAAACCTTTCTTAGTTCGGAAGTCATTCTCATGATGGCGCTAGTCGGCAAATATTTTATTCGCCTATATTGAAGTCCAGTGATGAAAAATTTGGTATCTTCGAAAACGATGATCAACTAAAGGAGGTATTTTCGCAAAAAAAAACTTATTTGCTGGGAATGGAAAAGATGATCATTTGAAGGGAGTGAAAAACGAAAAAACCGACAATTTTACTTATCCATCCATGAATTGAACTCCAATGGTGAAGGGCGGCTGTCAAATGAGAGTAAAATTTAATAGCCACCAACCTAATTCCAGAACCAGTTTTATGACTGAACGTGGAAAAGTAAAAATTATTATTCGCAAAATTACAGGTAATATATGCGCTTGAAAGATATTGTTTGCAAGCAGTTACTTACTACGCGCTACTGCAGTGCATTGTTGGCAATTTAATCAGAAAATTCTACTATATTCCTAAAATGAATGTTCGAGAAAATTGATTACGCCTTCACCATTGTTTGGTCGTATTTGTGTATGGTTGTTTGATTATTGGAACCAGCAACACGTTGAGGTAGCAGTAGCCTCCCTTGCTGAACTCACTCGGTCCAAGAATTGTGACATTTGAGCGGGCACGCTTCTGTATGCTCCCCAGGTATTCTCCCTAGGTCCACTCTAGTGTCAAAAATCTTGAACCGCGTGGATTCGGTTCTATCGGTGACCATATGCATCAGTGATGCAGTAACTTCAACGTCTGTAAGAATAATGTTGGCTTCAAATATTAACGTCTGTAAAGCATGTAATAGTTGGAGTGCAATATTTGACTGTCATTGGACTGGAGGATTAACTTTTGATTAGCACTAACGAAATTCTGATATTGCAAATATATATTTCGATCGCTGTCCGATCCGAGCCACATATACTAATAACTTGACCCAGAAAAAATATTTTGATAGTTATGTTTTCATTATCAGCTGGCTGGTTTTATACAATCTTTTTGAAGACTATTCTGAAACATCTGTAGGTTTTTTTTATAATAAAAAAAATTGACGTGAGATTTTATTTTGTGTTTGGTATATAGGGGGATTAGGGGCATAATGAACATACGGGGCGAAATGGACACCCTCTCAATATCTGATAATACGCATGTTTCATCAAAAGTTTATTCACTGCATGAAATCTGTAATGCATTTGAAATGTTTGACGGTATAAAAGTTTATTTTTTGCTTCAATTGTTCTTCAAAATTTGACTTAAAATTTTTCTCAGTTTCAAATTGGCATATAAGCAAGACCGTGGAAGAATCTAATTTTTGAGCAAAGTAACGAATCCAGAAAGGTTCTTTTTAGCTATTATGATTGAGGGAGAGCCCTTTTGCATATCGGAATGATTGACAGTCATTGAATTTATTGGAATAACCAAATTTCATGCAGGTGTTCATTTCGCCCCGATACCTTTTTACCAGCCTTGTTTTCGACACAATTTTCTATCTCGCTTTTCTGACATATGATATGGTTTTTATCACTATGAATGAATGTGGCACGTCGTACTAACATCAAACTTGAAAACTAGCCGGGGTAAATTAAAAACATAGCCATTTAATGGTCTTAAAACGAACATTTGCTTAACGTGTACATTATGCCCCTAATTCCCCTAAATGGTGTAAGTGTGCATAATTGTACATGCACATGTATGGAAATGTATGTATGTCTGTATCTTACTTACGTGGTAGAGCAGAAAATTGAATTGAATTCACTAAATGATTTAGTTCTGGCATGCATCTTTCGCCTCTGAAATTTTTATTCTTTATGTTGCAATTTCTTTATCAGGGTACGTCCATAAATTACGTCACGCAAAGTTTTGCCATATTTATCCTCCTCAATTTTCCTCTATATCACACTTTTTGTACGGATTTTAATTTTTATATGGGTAGTCACGTTTCCTTGTAATCCCTTCCTTTTTCTTCTGTACGGGACGTAATTTATAAATTACCCCTCACCTGCGGTTTTTTTCAACTTGTTTACATTGTAATGGGTCGAAGAGCATGAAAATATATTTGATTAATCTCTAAAACAAATTTATAGAACAACTAGATATGGACGACACACTTTTAAGAATTTTTTGGGTCCCTACCATAGACTTGAATGTTTTTGGTGAAATAAGGTTTAATTTATGGGAATACGACTATGAAAAATAAAAACTGAGCTGAATTCCAATTGTGAGATACCTTGGACGTTAACGGGTTAAGGTGTGCATGTGGCAATAGTAATCTTATGGAAGTTTTAGAATTCGATACTCATATTTGGAAGATCGTAGTGCAAAGATGAACCAAGTATTTCAATGACGATTATTCAAGAGCCTTTTGTACGCTAGGTCTATCCAAAAACTATCTTGAAATAGTTACTTGAGTGTAAAATTTCATTCCACCTGTGTTAAAGCTTACAATCAGGGCTGTTAACTATCATGACCGGCTGTCGCAAGTCGAAACTATATTTGCTCACTTCGTCAAGTCGCAATGACAGAGCTCTCACGAGAGAAATTTAAATGTTATTTTGCTATTGAAATTTGTATCTCATTTTGGAGAATTTCGGGAAGTAAACCTGTTTGAAACGTTGATATAATCCAACTAATCAAGCTAAACACACACAATTACTAACGGATGATCGAGAATTTTTGATCATGTTAGTATAATAAACATCTACCCCAAATTAGTGAAAAAAGTGAGTTTTATCAATTATCTTGTTTGTGACTGTCATTTACTAAGCTTGTTACAACTTGCGAAACATTGTCGATCATGAACCGATACAGATGGGGTGTTTTTACTCGCTTGCTTTGATCGTGCATCGAAATCAAATGAAAGCTAATTTTGCAATGCCTGAATGAAGCTTTATAGATGTACGAGATTTTGTAAAATACATCGAAATTAGTTGTTTATATTACAATATTATTATACGCAGGTTATCATGGGACTGTGTCACATTACAAACTTTTTAAACGTCATTTTTGGTGCTTTAAAAACTGAAAGCCTTGTCATATCGAAAATTACAAGAATAATTTGAACATTCAATACAAATTCACCAGTTGATAGATGTTCATAACACCCGGACTTTCACAAGAGATGAACAAAAACACTTTGAAGTTTGTAAAACTATTCTAGCTATTTCATGCAAATGTTTACAACTAACGGAAAAGTATTTCCAGTGAAAGATTTGCATTTCGAAAAACAAATGCAATTTTGAATCCCAAATTTGGAAATTTAATTATTTGTCAAATGAGAAAAGACACTTCTCACTGTAGATGCCTCTACGTACGGGATCAAATTATCATTCGTCTACTTTCCCCTATATTCAAAGGGTACCCGATTCCGATTGCTCTTAGGGAAAAAAATGAACCTTAATTTGAAGGACCCGATTTGCCAAAGGGCTGGCCGCTCTTCTCGGTTATCACTGCCGTTCAATTCCTGCTCGTTAATTTCTGCGTTCTTATTACGTTTTTGTACCTAGGGCAGTTTCTTAAAAAAAAGAAAACGTGCCAGTGTTGAAAAATCATGTGCAGTTTAATTTTCCTGTAGGAATCGAATGAAATTGATGTATTGATATTAACTAATAAACTGTACAGTTTTACGTTCAACCTAGAAGTTTATCGTTATTTAATGATTTTAGCTTCTAGCCTCTCCTCTATGCATGTCCACGTACTTAAATTAGAATTTGTTCATACACCGATTTCATTAGTATTTATTTTTTCAGTCTGAATATGTTTACTACCCCCTTCTATGGCATTCTTTTGCTACAACACCTATTTCTGCATTTCATCCTATTGTACCGCGCTACCCAACCAATATAAATGTTTGCTTTGAATACCAACGTGTCATAATTTGCATTGACACGTCTCTATTTATAGTTTAACAAACCATTAAACAGCGCCTGTAAATAAACCCACCTTTTATTCGCATCGATTTATGCTGACTTCTAACCGTTACCTGCAATAATGGCCGCAGCACAGCTTACCGAACTCGCCCTTCTCGAGTCCTGATCCTTCGACGACGACAATTGCCAATTTTACGGTCAATAAAGCAACCCCCTGATTGTCCCATTCGACCCTTCTTAGCTTCGGAATGCATGTTTCGCGCTGTTTTTGTTTGGTATCCTCACGCAGTAATGGCCGGCAGCATAGAGGTTATGTTTCGCTTTGAGAGTTGGTTCATTTTCTGGTCGTTGTTGTTTTTTGCAAACTCCTAAATTTTATGTGTAAAGTCGCGCACAGTCATGTATGCCACATCCCGATCAGAATGGAATATCAACATTGTAGGAAGTCTTTCAGGCTTGGAGTTTTGATAATTAACATGAAGTGTACGATTTGACAGAGATTTGGATTATTCTAACAATGTGTTGGTATTTTTTTTTATTTACGATCAAGTTTTCATGCCAAACACTGTCGAATGCTTTTTCTATGTCTAGAACACCAGTAAAATAGCCATCAGATTTGTTGGAATGAATCAAATTTGTTACACGTGATGAGTGGTCGAATGTCCATGTCGGAATCCGGCAAAATTTGATTTTTTGTTGATGTGGACTATGATTCTGTTCAAAATGACCCTTTCAAAAAGTTTACTGATAGAGGAAAGCAAGCTGAATGGACGATAGCTGAAAGCTTCTGCAGGATTTTTGTTCAGTTTTAAAATTGGTACAACCCTGGCATTTTTCATTCGATAGGAAAATATGCCAACTGAAAACATTTATTAGAAAAGTTTGTTATTTTAACACCTAATCGGCTATGATTCATAACACATTTCGCTGTAATAAATTGAATAAATCTCTGTTTGTTATTATTTTGATATTCCTTCCTAATCGGGTTGCGTTTTTACAGCAGTTAATTTACATATTCGTCTTCGTCTCTCCCTCTCTCTTCGCAGAAAAATGCCCACGAAGATGAACAGCAACAACTACAGCAACAGCAGCAGCAACAACAACAGATTATCAACAGCAAGTACAACTCGGTGAGTATGATGATGGTCGTCTTAAGCATTAACAGGATTATCGTTGTTGGAGATTTGCTTTATAGCTTGTTAGATACTTGTTTGCCGGAGTTGAGCACAGTACGGTGTCACGCACCACGTTTTTATGGATGGTTTCTTTGCCGAGTGCGGATCGTAAAATTTACTTTGGAAACTATGAATGGACACGACTTCAATTGGAAAGCATGAACCGGGAGTGCGGTTGATTAGTGCCGAATTATATGCGATGCGGCCGATCCCTCGCCGGATTATGTGGTTGACGATCGTGGGAACTGTATTGTCCATGCATTGTTTGCAGGAGTTCTCGTGGATTAGACATGAGACGTTGTCAGCCCTTCATATTGTACACCGTTTTCAAAATTAATAGATCGTTAGTTGACCGGGCAGTCTAAAAGAATTCAATTTGAAAGAATTCTAGAAAAAGCTTTCTTTCTGTAAATTAAGATGAAGATGAATCAAAGCTACAGCTTTGATTTTCAAGAGCATAAATCTATATATCTATATAGAGAACTGAACTGAACGTTTGAGTTGAAAATTTGATCGGTTGGTCATTATAAGCTAGTAACCAATCGATCAAGTTTTCAGTTTAAGCGGATGTTTGGTTCTCCTGATTAGTGCTCTTGAAAATTTGAGTTTGGGCTTCGATTGATCTTCACCTTAAAAAAATTAGAATACTTCTGTGCCGCTAAGAATTCGACGCTATACATTCATGATGGATTGCACACAATACATTTTTATCTAAACAAATTATATATTTGTCCAACGACAAATGGCACTTTAGAATGCTAGTCAAAATGATAAGAACTAAGTTGACAGAATTTAAAGATATCTACTTCAATGTCCGCCTTTCATACGATTGTCCGACATTTCCCCGAAGGATTTTCTCCCGGAAACCATTTTCCCGAATGGACAGTTTCCCCGAATGCTTTTTCCAAAGACATTTTATTATTTTTTTTTATTTTCGTTGTAATAGACTATATTCAGCAAGTTTGATAATCGCTTCAAACGACTGATTCTTTTATGGATGATTTGAGTCGAAAACCGGAAGATAAAATTGAATTGAATTGTAAATCAATGACAATTTTTAATGGCAGATCTACTTTTAAAAATATGTTAAGAAATTTAGTTCGGTATTCTAATTTTATTATTCTGAGAATTCAGGCTATCAAATTTTGATCATTACTTCTGCGGTATGGTTATGTTTTTTAAGTACATACAACTTTTCTTTTTTGGGCGGACCTTGTGTAGTGGTTAGAATACACGCCTCTCAGGCCTAAGACCTGGGATCGAATCCCATCTCCGAGATAATCGTTAAAAATTTAAGTGAAGCCATTGGTCTCGAGATTTGAACTAGTCCAGAACTTGAAATCTGTTAATGAAGATAGCAAAAGGCTTATTTTAAATTTGATAAATATTCCTTCTTTAGGACATAGTTTGTTCTTCCTTATATTCTTATTGGCATCAAAGTAGTTGATAATGTTAAAGCTAGTCTCGCCTGCTTATCATCGTGGGCAGTTCTTTGAAGCTTTATTGTGTTAATAGTGTTCTGTTTGCAGCTGCTATTGATTTCATCAGAAATTTGTCCTTCTTGTATAATAAAGGCTGTTCTTCATAGAAACAAATATCAATAAGAATTAACACTGCTACTGAAACTTGAATCAGTTTTTTTTCTGGTAATTATATGGTATTATCAAAAAAAACTTATTGAAGTTTCAGTAAATCTGTTAATTTTAATTGATGTATTTATCTATGAAAATGATATGCTACTATTTGGGGCCTTCCTTAGCCGAGTGGTTAGAGTCCGCAGCTACAAAGCAAAGCCATGTTGAAGGTGTCTGAGTTCGATTCCCGGTCGGTCCAGGATCTTTTCGTAATGGAAATTTATCTGCCACACGATATATGAATGCTAAAATGGCAACATTGGCAAAGAAAGCTCTTAGTCAATATTTGTGAAAGTGCACATATAAGCTGAGAAGCAGGCTCTGTCCCAGTGAGGACGTTAATGCCGAGAAGAAGAAGAAGAAGAAGATGTTATTGCCTCAAATGTCATTGTAAGAACGAATACTACAGATTGTAATGTTTTTTAGTATCTAGAAGGAAGAATCAAGGTTTGGTTATGTAGTGCAAGCTAAAATTACGTTTAACCTAGTGGACATATGACATGAGGATGTTTGGCCTTGCGTAATAATGCAAAAAAATATGAAAAAACAACCTATTATTAAAAGAGAAGCAAATTCAAATTCAAATATTATCACCTAAGTGCCACTTAATATTGAAACAGTATGAGTATAAAGAACAGCCTTTTATTCTAAGAAGGTAAAACTAAGCCGAATGTTCATTCGACCAAATGTCCATAAGCTAAATATGTATACGCCAAAGATACCGCTTCCATTGAAACTGCCTATCATGTGCTCTCTTCTTTCATCAGGCTATAACAAAAAATCTAAGTTGATATGAGTCAAATACACGTGGCATATTATTTTGAACATCGTTTACTTTAAACAAATGGTTTTAAAACAAATTAATCAAGTCTCATCTAATCTTACATCAGAATAGCTTTTAGAATGTACTATTTTTTTCGGGAAAATGGCACATTCGGGAAAATACTTTTCGAGGAAACAGTTCATTCGGGAAAACGTCATTTGAGGAAATTGCATTCGGGGAAATGTTGGACAGTCTACTAACTAACTAACTAACTAACAATTTTAAGAGCACAACTCTAATCATGAAACTACAGTGCTCCCAAGATCGGTGTAATCAGAAAAAAAAACTCCATTGAATCAGAGCTCACTAGTCGTTTTATATAGCAAGCTGCATGTCTGGGCAAAATTTCAAAAAAAATCGTGGGGCCCGTTTTGAAGTTACATCGTTCGAAAGGTACAAGTTCACAAGTTCAAAGAAAAACAGCAATACTTAAACGGTTTTTCATTGAACATGATTTTCAGCAAAAAAAAACACCATCAAATCTTGGTTTATAATTGGTTTGTCTAATTCTTTGTAATCTCTGGACGGTGTTTTCAATAAAAAAAATCGACAAAATTCAGAATTACTCCCTTTTGAGAGGCACTTTAGGATTAAAGGAAAATTATAATATTGATAGTCATGTTTGAAAGCTGTCATTGATTACTGAATCACATGTCATGATTTTGATTTATAGGTGACAAATATTTAAAATTGGGCTCTTGGAGTGCTGCGATTTTAAATTCCACTATACAAAATAATAACCAATGTTCTATAGTTTGCATTATTTGTTTTCGTTTTGTACCGCTGCTTTCTACATCGAAAATTTCATTTTATTTCATACCCCGCTACCCATAATTGAATTGCATGTTCAATAATCTGAATCGTAAGTTCATTGCTTCACCAAACTATCCAGAATACTGTTGTTTAAAAGCTAATTTGGTTACATGATTAAATTGGCTCCGTAATGCCTTATAGCACTTGAGCCTTTGTAAAATCAGTAAGTTGTGAAAGATTTTTGCGGCATGTAGATCAATGTGTCATTGAAAACATTTGAACGTACTTAACGTTATTATAAAGCCTAATTAATATGATAAAAATTCATATGTCTTCATGTGTCTTCAAACGTTACACCTCCAAAAGCGCGTAACTCCATATTTTGTTGATCTTCTCATTCAAAACTCCATCTAGATGTTACAAAGAACTTAAAACGCCTACTTTAAACCAAATGTTGATGGTATGTTTCTTCTGATGATCACGGCCTATAAAAATCTGTCTAAATATCTCGGATTTTCTTTGAATTTTTGGGCTTATAAATCGAAAGTGCGTAGCTCCAAAACGGGGTCTATAGAAAACGACTTGTGAGCACATATTTGATGGAAATTTTTTTTTTCTGGAAACTTGTATTTTTATGTTATTCTATGCGACGGAACTTTGATCGAAAATTGACATAAAAAAGACATAACTTTTTCAATTCATAGTTGATTTTAACGATATTTTGAGCGAAAGCCGCTTTTGAATAGTATTGGGATTATAATAACATTCATAAATGTTTCAAATTTAATTACAAATAGTAAAAACAAAACTTCGGCCCACCTTGCTCTATCGCGTTTGGTATCCAAAGACGTAACTAGGATTTCCATCAGAGAAAGGTGTGGTGCACGATGTCCAAGACATTCGTTCTTGTATGTTTTTTGCATGAAACGTAACACTGTGAAAGTCGTAAATGTCGACGAGGACGTAGTGGTCAAAATGCGACTTAATACAATTTATCAAATAAGTAATAGATCCAGTTTACGACTAAATTCCTGCAGCGTATCTTCTAGAAATAACTCCAGATTTTTGCAAAAAATGTCCTGATGTATCCGCAGTACATTACCTGCCATGTACCACTAAATGCATGGCTGACCAAAATACGGCCCGCGGATTCATTTTGTGCAGCCGCGAAGAGTTTGAACATCCGTCTCATATCTGGCCCGTTCAAAGCTTTACCAACTTAAAGTTAGAGTATACCAACCCTATTCTTCTCTTTTCTTTTATTTCCAAACTGAACTTTTTTACTACATTTTTTTTAATTAGTAAATATTAGAAGTTGGATTCTTTGCACTTTTTCCAGAATTTGAGTATACCTACTAATTCTTCATCGGAATTTGGCTTAAAGTTGAAGTTTCGATGTTCGTAATGAGAAAGCCTTTTTTCACTTCTTGGTATAAAAATATACTGAATGTTCATAGAACCTCGACAAAAGGAGGTAAAATTGGTCAAACAAAATGTCATTGAGTTCTCACAAAACTCTGGGTGTTAATTTTACACAGTCTAGAAAGCAGGATTTTTGAAAATATTGGGCAGATTTTTCGTAAAATCTTTAGCATGATTCTTATAATATCATTGACTTGAATTCTATGGAAAACTTGTGCAAGATTCTCATGTGTGTTGGGCAGGATTCTTACAGAATCTTTGATCCTGCCAAATAAACACCAAATCTAGTACATAATTATTGGTAGGATATTCACATTATCCTAGGTGGTAGGATTGAAATTAAAAAAAAATCTAGACAGCACTTTCACTTATTCCTGGACAAGATTACAAAACAAATCTCAAACAACATTCTGACATAATACTATGCACAATATTTACAAAATATTGCGCAAAGTTCTCATGTAATCCTAGGCAAATTCTTGGGCAGCTTTCTTGAAAAATCCAGGACCAGTTTAGAATCCTGGACAGGGCAACCAGGGACAAGTTGGATTCTGAAAGAATTATCCTTCAAAAACTTTAATTTCAGTCTCCTTCAATTCAAAGCAAGATGCTCAAAAAACTCGATGAAGGGAGCAAGCTTTAAGTAGCTTGGACAACTTACAGATGGCACTTTAGTCCCTGTAAATAGTCCTCGAGCTTAAACCTTGATAATCTGTCCACTTAGGCTAGTTATTTAGGAACCGGGAAAAATATAACTGTATTTTTTTGTCAAAAGTATGGTCAATTATAATCTTTTAGTAAAAATTGCAATATTTAAACAAATTCTGTGGATTTATATTAAATTGAGGGCTCTTTCAAGCAATATTTAAATAGAACCATGAAAATATTAATACAAAATAATCTCTGGCACAAATGGAAAAGAGTATAGTTGAATATGAAAATTTCCATTGTCCTCAAGATTATTGCAGTTGCTGTGTATTACACGAGAATAGTTTTAGAGTTTTTGATATAATGCTGCTGGATTTCATTGGAGAATGAGGTTGATTTTCGTGGATTATGCTTGAAATGTAGTTTATTAATAATAACAATAGGCTTTTGTCAATTGGTGAGCGAACGTGAAAATTGTTGTTCCCGTCAGATTTTCGTCTTTTCTTTTGTTTCTATTTCTCTTTGAAATAAGATTAGTAAAATCAAATAATATAAGGAATCGAAAAGATTGCAAAAACGTTTTGCAGACGTTGGCGCATGTAAAAAGAGTGCAAAATGTTTTTTTTTCGGGAGTGTTGAGTGAACGGCGCCAATGACAATGTTCTCCAGTTCATATAATAATCAAGAATTCAAGTGAATGGAGTGGGGTTGATGCCGTAATTGTGACTTCAGTTGACGATGGATTACCAACTTTTGGTGAGTTCGTTTCATGCTTGTGAAAACACAAATTTGTATCGTGGAAATATTTCATTAATTTAATCTGACTATGGATGGTTCGTCACTGTAAGTGTCGGCATGAGCCCTTATTCCTGTTTATTAAAAAAAAAATGATGTGTATGTATTCTTCAATTTACTAAATACTCTTTGGATAGTTCGACATTAAAATTGTCGCCGCACTGATAGATAACTTGTTTCAATTGAGCCTGCATGAACCACATCACTTACCAAGGTGAATCCTGATCATGTAGCTTTAAATCCCTCCCACTAATAAAATTCCTTCCTGTGAAAACCATGGAGATGCAGAGGTGATCTCGGTCTCTAGTAGCAATGGACGTCACACTAACATTCCTTCCCTTCCCCGAAGACCGTAAGGACGTGGCCGGCGCCGTTATTGACATTACTAAGTTTGGAATCCTCGGAATTGTACATTGAAGATGATATGCTACTCCCAAGCTACTTCTGTTGGTTCCCTGTACAATTTTGATTATTCCGGTCAATCACGGAGTAGCAACTACGAATTGTACGGTCATCAATGCTTATGCTTATGCTTATGCTTAATGCTGCTGGATATCATTGGAGAATATGTAGAAGGATTTTCATTCAACGGAAAAATCGGCTGAAAGTCGAATGGAATGCACTACTAACTATGATATAACGTAATCTCATGTTAAAATTATAATTTTTCAATTATTTATAATCGAATATGTTTTCACTTCTTGTGGGGCCCGGGCATTTTTTCCCTAGTCACCCCCCTAAATCCGGACCGGAAGAGATATCTATCTCATAAAATGCTTAGATATAGATGACGTATTCATTGAAACTGGTCTATTTAAATTATAGAACTCCATTGATGACGATGTGCAGCAAAATATGCTAAAAATTATGATGTCTTAGAATTCTTGGAATGCATAACTCTCGCTTAATTTATGATATTGCCCCAGAAGCGATTAGTAACTAAGCTACACACTTAGTTACTGAACAAACGAATGCTATGATGATGAGAAGATCCTCCTCTATCTTTCAGTAATGATAGTTTTCATCTTTGTTCATTAATTTGTCTAAAAACAAAGAGTTATACACTCTGTTACTAATGGCTTTTTGGGCGAGATCGTAAATTATGCGAGTACTTTTCAAATAATCCGATCTTAGTTCTCAATTTCATCGACTGCATTCATCAAAATTCGTGCATGAAGACATACCAATATAATAACCACCTCTCATCTCTCAATTTCGAAAACATCAAAACATTTCCTCCGTAAACTTGACTTAATCCCATTAAGCTCGTCAAGCCCTTCATCACCTTCCGAATCCTGACGTAATGCAGTCCGATTAACATCACGCTTTTGGAGTCGTGCCCGATCGCACAATTATACTTTAAATCCTCGCAGTTGTCATAATTTCGCGCCGAGCCGTCCAGCAGAAACCGCGCTTGATTCGAGATGTGTCGCACACTGAGACTCGGAACACGTGACCATCAAGGGGGAAAATGTTTTTGCGACTATAAGAAAATAAAAAGGCTCCAAAGAAAATCAAAAACTGCTGCTTGATATTTTTTTCTTCTTGGTACTACGCCCTCACTGGGACAAATTATTAACCACAGTTATTAACTGAGAGCTCTCTTTGCCTAAGTCGCCATTTTCACATAAGTATATCATGTGGCAGGTACGATGATACTCTATGTCCATGGAATTCAAGGAAATGTCCATTTCGAAAAGATTCTGGACCGACCGGGAATCGAACGCAGACACCTTCAGCATGGCTGTGTTTTGTAGCTACGGTCTCTAAGCACTCACCGTCTCGCCATTTCCGGGCGTATTGTAGAGCTCTATCTTCGTCGGTCTTGGGCGATAATTCTCCAGTAGCCCCGAACGTTTAGGGTCGTCTGATTCTCTTCGACTGCGTACATCCAGCGTATTCGTGGTCTTCCACGAAGTCGCCGACCTCTACCTGGTTCCCTGCTAAAAATGGTCGCAATTCTTTCTTCCGAAACCAGTCCTTCCTATGACCAGCCCACTGAAGTCAGCTGAATTTCACATGCCTAATAATATTCACATCTTTGCGTCACATACCATTTTGGAGTTTCGCACCGAGTTCTGTCCGCAGCACTTTACGCTCGAAAACACCGAAGACTTTCCTGTCTGCATCTTTCAATCACTACCTCAGCACCAACACTACTACGCCTACCTCTATCTCTACCAGCAACCATGTACTTCGTTTTAGTAGAATTAATGATCAGCTCTTCCTTGAGGTCTCCCTCTTCAAAAGCACGAAGACTTCGTCAACTGACCAGCGAACGATACCAATGAAATTGATACCGTCCGCAAAGCGAAGGAGCATATGCGACCCAATTAACCCTCGAGTACCATTTTGAACATTATATTCTAAAGTGCGTCTCCTTGCTTCAATCCATCTTGCTCCAACGTTTCGTGTATCAGCCTAATTAGCTTCGTCGGAAAACCATGTTCAGACATTATTTGCCATAGCTCATTTGTTTTCACTGAATAATTTTCATTTTTTTATCGGTACATTAAATAGACTACCCTTTCAAGGAGAGTGATGCGATGAAGACCTCTGTTTTCGACTGATCGTGCAAGGCGCGGATGACTGGCGGGTTAACGTGTCGACGTGAGCCCGCTGCTAATGAGATGCAATCCCGTAGGTAGAGGGACTACGTCTGGTCTGATTGCTGGGAGAGGGCGAAGGATCCCTTAAATCAACGCCTTCTGCGCACGGCGAGGGTCTCGAGACAGGGCTATAAAACTGTCACATCCATCGGAGTTGGAAAAAGCCTTGAAAGAGGAGTTCACAAGAATCGCAAAAAAACGAGGTCTCACTTTACATATCGATTGGGATTCATTAAGAGTATTTCGGGCTTTTGAAGTAGAGGGCTGATTGGAATGAGAACTGAGCAGGCTTGCAGCAGTGAGTGCGACAAGTTTCTTAATTAAGCTGAGGTAAAAACGAGGAAATGGACATTTGTGCCGGCACTTCACGTGTTCGATTCGCTGACATGCGTCGAGGAAAGCGATACGTTGCGCTTGTTTAGCGTCGTGTCCGAGTCCGATTGTTTATTATCGATGTCCGTCCCAAGAGATGTATAATTTGTCATTTTCAACGCTTTTCTGCTATAGCTGTCAGTATCAGTGGTTTTCAACGTGTTTTTGTGGACAATTTTACATGCATGAAGCTGATGAACAGATGTACAATTATAAATGATGGTCATAAGAAAACTCATTGAAATTAATGTTGTAATGATGTGCAGAGACTGTTTCATCACAGTAGACTGTTTCTGTATTTAGAAACGTTTATCTATTCCAGTTTTTATTGATATTTTTTTATCTCTATTGAAGAGACTTTCGGCCAACGACCGGTTCACCTCTGCGCCTTCACTGATACTTTTTAGTATCAGGTGCGGCGGAAGAAATCGAGAAGATGGCAATCATACCACCCATAATTTATCCACCCGGCTCCGTATCATTATGGGGGCTCGGCCCTAATGTCATCATTAGATGGTGGCACGTTTGTTTGATTAATCTACGATTAGCTGCGATCGGATAATTATGCGCCATTACCTTTTTCGAGCTAAAAGTCATTCTCTCTAAGGCACAACACGACGATCAGGACACCTCGTGTGATTTTTTTTTTTTGTTCGAGTGAATAACACGCAATACCACTGCAGGGGCGCTTCTCAAATGTCGTGATTTATGCTGCCAATTCGTGTTCGCGCGTAGTCTTCCAAATCAAGGCCTGCTCGAGTCACGACGA